>NC_135673.1:7772725-8083940 GCF_964188315.1 Podarcis muralis | reverse complement strand
GGAAAATGGGGGGGGGGGGTCGGAGGGAGCTTTGCACCACGGCGCTGGATATGCTTAAGACGGCCCTGCCAACTGCTACACTTTTTCAGAGAGAGACTCTCTTTGCACCTCCTGTGTTTCGAATACGTGTCCAATCCTGACACGTGGAGAAATGTGCACACTTTTTCTTTATATTACAATGACTGGTTCTTTATTTTCTGATTCATTTTCCAATGCTTTATTAGAAGGAACATCTGATGGGTTTTTTCCTGGCCCTTTTAAAATAACCAAATAACCAAACAAACAAACAAACATATTATTAAAGATTTTCTTGGTTTACAAAAGTACATGCATTGTCTCTTTTTTAAGGTGTGTGTTTAATTTAGGAGAGACTGAGACAATGGAAGCAGGAATTGAGCCAGAAGAGTGAACTGTTTCTCAGCCCAGGTGGGCTTTTGTCTGAGACCTTTCTCAGGTGCCAAAGGAGATATTGGTTGGCACATTGGCACATGTGCAGATGCCACATTGGTGACCTAGTTCATAACTACTAGTGATGTAAAATTCTCCAAGTGTTGTTGCTTGTGTAGCCCAAAGCATAGCTCTCCATGCTGTGAGTGGCATCAATGCCTGGTATCCTTGGGCAGATGCCAAGACTGTTCCCTGCCCATATTGTGGATTTGCCATGGATAGGTGGATGGATTTAACAGTGTAATGCCCTGACCTAGCATTACTTAGAGAGATTCTGGGGAGTGAACTGCCTAGTGGTACTCATGAATGTTGGGTTGCCATATCTTGAAGAGCAAAAAAGAGGACAGCCTGAGCCAGGGAAAGAGGCATGTAGGCATGCGTGCACAGACCCACCACAGTTGTATCCACGTGCCTCTTTCCTTGATTCAGGCTAGCAGTGGTCAAAGCATACAGAGCACCCACACCCATGCACCTCTTTCCTTCCTTGGGCTGGCAGTGGCTGGGGCTTGTGGAGCAGCCCAAGCCCAAGCCCAAAAGAAACCCCCAAATCCTGGACATTTCCAGAAGCAAGGTCAGGTAGGTTTCAGACCTTTGTAGGAAACACAAATTCTGACTCTCCCTCTTGCCAGATCCCTCTGGGTAATCCAACCAAACCCATAGCGATCTGTGTCTATATATAGTCGGAACAGGGAGCAGTAAACTTGGGGGTGCAGGGGGCTTTATTTGTAATTCAATGGACCAGTGGGTTTCTCCCATTCCTTTCCTTGATTATTCTTCTGGGGTTCCTCTCCTCTTAAATTCCAGTTCAGATAGGAGAATTTATAAGATTAATTCCAGACTTGGCACATGCACGGTTTTCCATTCCACTGCATCCCCTTCTGCATTCCCTTCTCATTTACATACCACTGCATTCCCTTCTCATCCCATTCCACTGCATTCCCTTCTCATTTACATACACCTACATTACTGGTTTGCTGAATAACACACACACGCGCGCACGCGCACGCACAATCATTCATCAAGATTCATTTTGTACAGTGTTTTAGTACAGGAGTGGGTAGCCTGTCACCTTCAAGATATTGCTAGATGTTGGTCTTCATCTCTGACCATTAATCATACTGGCTGGGGATGATGGGAGCTGGAGTCCAGCAGCTGGACTGCCACAAGTTCCCCATTCCTGTTTTACTGATTCACATACTGAATAAAAAAATGTGCGCAAATGTTATTGATGCACAATACCATCATGTTGCTTGATTTGGTAGGGGACATGTTTCATCAGTTGATGCAAGAAGATTGATACAGTAGTGGAGCGGTGTGTGAAATAAACCAGCACAAATGAACTGAAAGATGCAGAAAATTGGTCTCACATCAACATTATTTGACTACAGGTACCATCAGCCTAAGCCAGAATTGTCATTGGTCAGGAACTGTGGGACTTATAGTCCAGCAACATCAGGAGAACCACCAGTTCCCCAATGCAGCTGTACCAAATTTGTAGTTTTTTCATTTTTAAAAAATGAAATGGAGGTTTGCTTAATGCATCATTTCCACTTTGGAAACAAGTCTAGGTAATTCAAAACTCCACAACATCAGGAGAAACTGGGATCATTTTGGAAACATCCCTATCTATTTTAATCTTTGTGGTCTGCTCTCTGGAGAGCTTTCCACTAACCTATCACAATGTGTTAAGAACAGAGAGTATTGCAGAAAATTCATTTCTTGGATCTCTGGCCACTAGAGATTATTACAAATTTAATGGATGGCACTTAAGTGTTTAACTGTTGTACACTGTGCCCTTCATAAGCACAGAAACAGACTGTTCTTTTTCAACAGACAAGAATCTTGTCTCTTTCTCCCCATCTCCACACCCTCCATTAGCTTCCAAGGTTCTGGGGAAGGTCAAACCATTACATCACCAATTGCACCTCAGTAGACATGATATGATCCCCAAACTCCAGGCCTGGTTTAAAACAGAAAGCCAGGCCAATAGGCATCCTTTAGGAAAAAATGTAAGAGCTGGGGAAAGGAGAAAGAGAGGAACACGTGTTCTCCAACTGTTTGGTTTCTATAGTTGCTCTATTGTTACTATCTCCTCTCCTCCTCTTATATATAGCCAGTGCTGGTGCAGTAGTGACCTTGGGCTAGTGACTGCCTCCCAGATTGACCTACTTCATAGGGTTGTTGTGGGGATTGAATAAGATGGGGGGGGAGGGAGAGAAAACAGTGTATGCTACCTTGAGGTCATCAGAGAGGAAAGCTGGGCTATTAATGCAATTAAGTAATTATTATATATCTAATTGTCAACTATCCTGTTTCACCAACATACAGGTCTGTATTTATGCACAAATTAAATAAGCTTCAGTTTAGGACCTCGGATTGTGATGGGGGTCTAAATACAAAAGATAAAATACTAATTTTCAAGATTTACATAAATGCTTTAAAATAAGGGAAAATAAAGACCCTAAACCAAACATTATCATTCTGGTATCACAAAAATGTATTAAGTGCTAAAGGATTATTTGATAGCCCGGTCCGTTTACTGAATCACTTTGGCACAAACTGCTGGAAATCATATACCAATTTTGAAAAAAAAGTAAAAATAATATACAAGTTTATCACCCCGTTCCACCACTCTCACCTCCCACCTCTCTTCTCCTTAAATCCTATTCTAGATACAACACTGTCTTACACTGAACATAACTAAGAGATTCTATGATTGGGGGGGGGGGGGAGAAAAAAGACGTTGGAATGGAACAATGACTTGGAAGAACCACCACATATAATATTCATTGCTGTCATCCAGCTATCTACTGGAAACACAACCTTAGTAATTCAGGAGACCCATAGGAAATGAATGAAGTCCCAGCTAGGGAAGAAATAATCTCAGTTTTGGTTTCTCTCACTTTCTCTTTGTGAAGGGATCTCAGCTGGCATGGCCAATCTGTGTATGGCTCCCCAGCTTGCCTGATACACTGCAAAGACATTAGGAGAAGAGGAGCTGTTAAGGGATGCCACACGTCAGGAGGATGCAAAGAGTGTCCTGCTTAAAAAATTGTGTGTGGGAGTGCCTGGGTTTGGGCCCCAGCGAAAAATCCCCCCTCCCATGAGGGTTGGACCAGTTAAAAATCTATACATGGGATATAAAATAAATGTCTGGTCTCTTTCTAATGTTAATAATAAATATGATACTATTCATACCTGCTCAGAATATTTAGATCCCAATGACATATCAATAATGCCCGCTCACCAGGTCCCAGTGGTGGGTGAGGTTGGTGGGCCGGTGCGCAGCCTCACCATCTTCCCGAAGCCATGCCACTTCAGTGGCCATTGCTTCTCCCTCTTTGGTTGCTGCGGAGACCTCATGAATGTGAGTGCTGTGGTGGTTCACATCCCTGTTCTAAATGTTTTCATGCCAGGACCTCTTTTCATAGCTTCTGGAACTCAGGACTCACCTCAGGAGAGAAGGAGTTTAGAGTGGCTGCTGGTACTTTGGGCTCCTAGTCAGCAAAAGGATCTGCTCAAAAATGACATGCTTTTCTCCCTAGCCCCCTCCCCAGTCTCTCTTGCAGCTATGTTACCTCTCTTGTGCGTATACCCCAACAGGAAGGCGGTGAAATACCTGGAGGAGAGATTTTGTGAAGGCTTTCATATCCCAGCCGAAGGTACTCTGATTACGACTAACCCACCAAATCAGAAGTCAGTGAGAGACATGCTACACATCACTCAGAAAAAGATTGAAAATGAGTGCGACTTTGGCAGGGTCACAGATCTGTTTCCAAATTCGCCTTTTAACAAATTTATAGTGTCACTCCTCAATATTATTCCCCAAAAGGTCCTGGGTGAATTCCGCATGATTCACAACTTATCTTACCCAAAAGGTGGTTCAGTAAACAACATCATCTTGCAAGAGAAGTGTTCAGTTAAATATGCACCATTGGATCATGCAATCAAATAAATTAAAGAGTGTGACCCTGGCGCCATCTTGGCAAATTGTGACATTGAATCTGCATTCCGCAGACTACTCCCGGTTCACCTGGATGACTTCTGGTTGCTGGGTTTCAAGTTTCAGGATCAGTGGTATTTTGACAAGGCCGTGCCCATGGATAGTTCCATAGTGAGTGCCAACTTTGAGACTTTTAGCACATTTGTTGAGTGGGCTATGAAGGTAAAGTCAGGCTGCCCCTATGTTATTCAGTACTTGGATGACTGCTAGATAATGGGTCCTCCGGACTCAGATGCTTGCTTCGGGGCATTAGCTTCGTTTATCAAAATTGCTACAGATTTTGGCATACTCTTAGCAGCGGAAAAAATAGAGGGCCCGGCCAGCAATTTGTCATACTTGGGCATTGAGCCTAAACATCTTGTTTACCATAAGCTAAGTTAGATACTCTTAGGTGTTTGTTAAATTCCATGATTTCTCTCAAAAAGACCACCCTGTGTCAGGTGCAGTCCCTTCTAGGGCACCTCAGTTTTACATGTTGGGTCATTGGCTTGGTAGAGCTTTCTGTGCCTCTCTTGCGCATCTCATGGTGGGGGGAGTTGTTCCTCACCATCATATTAGGGTGACACACAGCATAAAAGAGGATCTCAAGATATGGTTGACGTTCCTCAATAATTATTGGGCTCATTTTGGCAGGAGTCGTTAATCACAAAAGAGGACCTGCAGGTGCACTCTGATGCCTCCGCTCGCTGCGGTTTTAGAGTCTACTTCACAGGCCACTAGTGTGCCCATCCATGGCAAGCATTGTGGCATTCTGGAGACATCACACATGATCTAACTTTTCTTGAGTCCCCCCCCCCCCCAATTTTAGTCACACTTGGGCCATCAGTTCAGGAACCACAGGGTTTGTTTCTGGTCTGACAACCAGGTAGTGGTAAAAATAATAGCCAAGCAGTCAACCAAACTGGAACAAGTTATCCGGGTGCTTTGCCTCTGTGTTAGAATGCCTTCGAGGTAACATTTCCTTCTTAGCTATGTTTGTTCCTGGCCTTAATAATGTCATTGTGGATGCCTTGTCTCGTTTCCAGATGGAACATTTTTGCGACCTGGCACCTGAGGCTTCCCAGCTACCAGATGCCTTCCTGAAGGAGCCTTGGGAAATTGAACAAGAGAAGTGACACAGGGACTATTGCAGGTCCTTGCACCCTCCACAATGAGGGCTTACACAAGAGCATGGTCATCCTTTGAAGGGTTCAGAGCCCAGTTCTGCTCATCTCACAGGCATTCCGCTATGGAATCTGACGTTCTAAAACACCTGGTTTTCGTTAAATGGAAAGGCTTGACAATCAACACCATGAGCCTCCACAGGGCGGCTATCTCTTATTTTAGCAAATGTCTTTGGATACCTGATCCCTGTAATACCTTTCACATAAAAAAGCTAATCACTGGCTGGCGTCATGTGCACCTGGTGTTGCCAGACACAAGGAAGTCTATTACTGTCAAGACTTTGCAGCTGATTTGGGGCAAGTTGTGCAGTATTTGTTGGTCCAGTTTTGAAGTCCAGTTATTCCAAGCTGCATATTCCTTGGGGCCCTGTGTATTGGCGAGTGCGCTGGGGGCGCAGCATCATCGCCCCATGCTGGATTGAGTATTAAGGATATAAATTTCCATGGCATTTTCTAAAGCTCAGAATACGTTCTTCCGAAACTGATTAGTTCTTCCAAAACTGTTGAGGGGCACAACCCTAATGCTGGCCCCTTCGCCATACAATGGCCCTTGCCCTGTTTGTGATACCCGTAGGTTCCTGAAAGTCAGGCCCAATCTGGGCAGCCCATTCCTTATTCACACGAATGCCCGCCCTCTGTCCTAGCGCCAAAAACATATAATGAAACTTATAAGATAAATATACATCATAGAACAGTAGAGTTGGAAGGGACACCAGGGGCCATCTAGTTCACCCCCTGCAATTCAGGAATTGCATCTGAATAATTCCTGACAGGTGGCCATCCAACTTCTTTTTTACAATCCTCCAATGAAGGAGAGCCCACCACCTTCCAACATGGCCCATTCCATTCTTGAACTGCTCTTACCACCAGAAAGTTCTTCCTAATGTTTAGTCAGAATCACCTTTCTTGTAATTCAAATCCATTGGTACAGGTACTATCCTCTGGAGCAGCAGAAGACAAGCTTGTTCCATCTTCTATGTGACAGCCCTTCAGATATCTAAAGACTGCTATCATATCCCCACTCAGTGAAACATGTTCTAACACAGTCATAGCAATAAAATAGGCATATACACAGCAAGAAAGGGATTCACAAAGAAATCCTATGGCAGGTCTCCCACAGTGAAAGGTTCTCTGTTAGAGTGAATGGGGCACTGCCCCACCAGCATTACCTGCCTTCTTACTTGCAACCACTGGAGGGATGGCACTGCCTGTCAACTTCTTCCTCCTTAATCCCAAGATTGCCCTTGTAGAACAGAGCTAGAATTAGCTGGCTCTGCCTGTCATTCGCCACAGTTCCACCTGCTGCTAGTTTTCTTGCCTTCCCCCACCAGTCCCAGTGGGCACCAGCCATGCCACTGGCCCCCCAGTTTTCCACCTGTGGCATTTTCCAGTCTACAGTACTGATAATCAAGCTGCAAGGAATTCTTTACAAGCCTCTCTAAGCAAAACAGTTTTGTGTGACTAGCACAATTAGCATACAGATGCTTTGTTTATACAGGTCATTAGCCAACTGTAAATACACAAGGCCTTTAGTCAAAGTTACAGCCTGTTCATCAAAGTAGCTTGAGTGGGAAAAGGTTTACATATTTGATCTCCTCTATTCTTCATATCCAGCAGGGAGCTATTGCCTCAGCTTGGCAGCAGTCCTAAAGCCACTTAATGCAGATGACTTAATTGTGGAATTGACAGGACAACTCGTGAGTAAGTGCTTTGAGGGCTATGAGCTTAACTCATCTTAGAACTACTGAAGTCAACAAAGCTTCAAAAAAAAGAAAGAAAGAAGAGAAGGATAATAATGGAATTAAGGCATTCAGAAGCTCAAGGTTTATACAATTCTTACCTTACCCCTCTCCTTCCCAGCCACTGCAGTCTTTCTCTCTGTTTCCTCCCACTTTTACTTCAGAACTCTGCTCTCTTGAAAACCATGACACAACAGGGGTGTCCACACATTATATTCAGTGAATGTACTATCTGTGTACACAAATAGTTGACCTAGGACTAGATTAAGACCTTTAGAGGACGTAAGCACTTAAAAGATTTTATTGCCATCATACATACCTAATTTAAAATATAAACAATAACGAACCATAAAATAATATATATACGTATGTTGGGCTTGCAGGCAGTGACTCAGCTCTACTGGCGCTTTCTCCAACAAGTGGACAAGAGGTCTCTTCTTATAGATCAAGGGTAGCCAACATGGTGCCCTCCAGATGTTGGTGAACCACAATTCCCATCGACCTCAGCCACCATTGTCAATCATAGGGATGGTGAGAGCTGTAGTTCCGCCATGGAGTGCACCATGGACCCTTGCTATGGATCATGTTCTGCCCTTCAACAATTTAGATGGTTCAGTCTTGGTCCAGAGGGTCCACAGGCTTTACATCTTTATCAACACTGTAGCCTTTTCAGGTGGAATTCAGTTACACACCAGCAAATGCAGCTTGCACAGTTAAGATTGTCTGGGAGATCTTGCACAAAAATACAGCATAATAATAATCATCATCATCATATAAAAATTGATAAGGAAGATGATGGAAAAATGCAACAGGAAGTGTGGGATAAAACTGTTGTATGAACTCAGTAAAAGTATCCTAATCCCCTTTGGCAGATGGTGAATTCATGTGATAGGGCTCTCCAGGTGTTCTTTTTATTGTGCTTTCATGATTATTTCTTCTCGTGATGGTTTCAGGGCAGTTATATATAATCACACCTTCAACACTTTTTTTATTTATATATGTATGTATATAGAAATTTGGTGTCTGCCTCCAAAAAGTTGCTTCCACCGGATATAGAATTATGGCCTATGTTTCCCTCCCTCCCTCCCTCCCTCCCTCTCTCTCACACAGAGAGCAATAGCTAAAATAGCTGTGCAATATGTGATATCTGTACGTGAAGTGTACCGGCATTCCTGCTGCTTTGAAAACGGCCTTTAATAAAACTTACATAGACAGTCCTGAAGTTTTGCTGGCTTCAAATAAGGCTTAATGAGATAAAGGCTGAGGCATGTCTTCCAGAAGTCACCCTAAGAACAGAAGAAGAACTCTGTTAGATTAGGCCAAAAGCCAGTCTAGCATCCTGTCCTCACCGTGGCTAACCAGATACCTTTGGGAACCCTACAAGCAGAACTTGAGTGCAACAGTGCTCTCCTGTCAAGCACGGGGAGTCCTTCCCTCCCTTAGGTAACTTCACAGGTAAGAATTAACAAGCAGTTGATAGATTTATAGTCCTTTTATTGCAGCGTCATGTTGCAAGCACAAATACACAGCTGTCTGCAATGAGAATGGTTGCCTGGTCTAATCATCCTTCCGACTTCCGCAGCATTTTGAGCACCAACGGGAAGTTCCTCCCGCCCTCTGACTCCATTGTTCTCTGATACGTTCAGGCCTCTGAGTCCAAGGGAAGGGGAGGTCCTCCACGCTCTGAAGAGATGTCTCAGCTAGCTGCTGCCTCCCTTCTGGTTCTGTCGTCATCATCTCATAACTGGGTAACTCCCCTCAAAGCTGTTCAGTTTCTGCCTCTCTCTCCGCTTCTGAATACATTGTGGGCAAGGGGGGGGGGGGTGATTCTTCCATCAGAGACAAGCTGGTCTGCCATTGAATGCATTCCCCAGTACTCATCTTCAGACCATTCCCTGACATCTCCCCACCTGTGCAGTGGAGGTAAAATAAGCAATTTGAATTCAGAGGCATACTCCCTCCAACAGCGGGTGTAGAATATAGCCATTGTGGCTAGTAGCCATTGCTGGACACAATGCCTTATAGTCACACAATTTGCAGGCGGCATGTATGCCATGCCTTCCTACTGGAATCCTGTAACTTATAACACCACAAATGTTCCTGGTGTGTATGTTGTCCTGCTTTTGATGTGCATGACCACAATAAATAACACTGGGGAAGCATCTCAGAATAACTAACAAAGTGGAATGATGTGGATGCACCAGTATAAATTCACCACTAATGCCCTATTATTGAATCAATGACATGTTGCAGAATAACCTCCCCCCCCCCCAAAAAAAAATAATGTCCAGAGAGACTCTGGGGAGGGGGGAAGCGATGCCATTAGATCTAGTGATGGTGTTAGGGCTGTATCACTGTAGGTAGCAAAATGTAAGCCTCTTTACTGATTTAGAAGCACTCTGACACCCCACCCTGTATTTAAACTTTCATTTCCTCTGATATCACCACTCCAGTTTACACAGTACAGCTAACTCCTGCCTTAAATAAGAGGAGTCAGTTGTTTCTATGGCTTTTATCCACTCCGGGCAAGTTCAGGCATGTTCAGACATGCCTGTGCATATCTTGAAGGCTTGGCTTTTGAACTTATTAAATAAAACATACACACAGGGGGAAAGTGGTAGGGAGATACAGCATATCCCCCATCCCAGCCCTGTTCCCCCACATCTCTCCCACACAGAAAAGTTTGACATCAATTCATTATTCCAAAAGTTCAGTTTATATACAAGAGACTTTGATTATGATTTTACTTAACAAGGCTCCAGCTGCTGGTATTTATCTTCTAAAGGAAGAGGTTCAAAATCAGACGAAAATGAAGAAAGATGTAATTGCGAAGGGCAGATTCTTTCCCTCCCTTTTCTTAACCAAGTCAAACCCTCCACCCCCACATGGAGCTTGCTTTAAGTCTGCTGTTGGGGCTTCCCACCACTACAACCCTCCATTAATATTAATAGCATGCAAAAACATATCATATTAGCAAAATCTGCTTTGCAGAAATGAATATGCATGGGGAAATTGTATACAAAAATTGCAAATTAAGAGAAAATAGTACTGAAATGCTGATAAATTTTCATCATAATTAAAAAAAATAAAAATGTGGAAAACTGAGAAACTGAGCGAAACTGAAACTAACAGTTTTGCCCATGCCTAATAAGATTGCAATGCAGGGACGCGGGTGGCGCTGCGGGTAAAACCTCAGCGCCTAGGACTTGCCGATCGCATGGTCGGTGGTTCGAATCCCCGCGGCGGGGTGCGTTCCCGCTGGTCGGTCCCAGCGCCTGCCAACCTAGCAGTTTGAAAGCACCTCCGGGTGCTTAAATCGTCCTTAGGGACTATTTACAAAAACATTTTAAGTTATATGAATGTTGAGAATTTGCTAAGCTTTGAGAAAAACATGCTTCAGTATTGAGATTCGGAAATGATTGAAACTAAGTTATGTTCGAGAAAAGTTTAACTTTTAGAGTAAATAATTAGATGAAAATACAAATACACATGAAACAAGGTTTTAATTTGCTGTTGATTTTTATTGTAAAGAATGCAGGGATGGAGGATGTGGGGAAGTCCAGTTGATGTTGAAAAAGGATTTGAAAAAGTGAATCTTTTTTTCTTGTTTCTTTATTTTGTAAAAAAAAAAGAGCTTTTGTTGTGTTATTGACGATGTATTAATGTTGTACTTTGACCCTGGAAAACAAAGCAATAAAAAATATTTAAAAAAAAAAAATGAAAGCACCTCTGGGTGCAAGCTGATGAATAGGGACCGCTTACCAGCGGGAAGGTAAACGGCGTTCCGTGTGCTGCGCTGGCTCGCCAGATGCAGCTTGTCACGCTTGCCATGTGACCGGGAAGTGTCTGCAGACAGCGCTGGCTCCCGGCCTATAGAGTGAGATGAGCGCACAACCCTAGAGTCTGTCAAGACTGGCCAGTACGGGCAGGGGTACCTTTACCTTTACCTTAATAAGATTGCAAACTTAGTGTTTTAAATAAAAAATTAGTATCGGTAATCAGAAAACTGCAGTAACCTATAATGTTGCTAGTAAAAGACATAGGAGTCTGCCTGTGAAGAGCACTGTGAAGTCCAAATTTGGATTTTCATTTGCTCAGCATATGAATTTTACGTGCAAATACCACATGTTTTAAAAGTACAGCCCTCCTAAAGACTGCTATGTTGCCAGATGTTGCCCCCACAGATGATGCTCTGGCACCCTTTACCATTATAGTTTGCAGAACATGTTGCACGTGCCAAACGCTTCGAAGGGAAAATCTTGAGGGATGCATAATGAGATGCCTGATTTTCAGTCAAAGCATTGTCCTGTCTGGCCCAGTCCAGCTACAGTTACTAGCAACTGATTTCCAAGGCCTCAGGTAAAGATATTTCACAATCCAGCCTTCAAGTTCCTGGGAATTAAGCAGTTGGTTTTAATCAGAACATCTGGTCTAACACCTAGGTGCACACCTCCACTTCTCCCTAAGACAGACAAACCAATTCCTGCGCACTTTGATAGAGGGCATGCATGCCATGGTCCACTGTGGAGGCTGGACTGTTAGGGCAAATGGAGAGCTGCCCCATCAACCTCAGGTCTGCCTTCAGGCATCTCCATCTGCCTACCTTACTTGCGTACAGGGGGTGTAAGTCTCAGGACTTATCCACCCTTTCACTTGACCTGTATTTTGCTCATATTGTGTAGCGAATAATTATTCAGGGTTTGAGCATTTTAACTGTTGTTCCACAGCTGTGCCTTGTGAAAATCCAATCTTACCTGCTGAATTGGATCTTCTCAGGTGCACAGAAAATTCAAAGAGATATTTTGCTTAAATGAGCCTCAGATGAGTAATGAGTAAATGTATCAGTGTATATAGAACTAAGTAAGAGGGCTGGGACAGAAACTTAGTGACATAGAAGGAAGCCATAGGTTAAGGGGCAGCCCATAGACTCAGAACTGATGGATGATGGAGGAAAGGCATCTTCAGGAGCCAGAAGAGCCATAGTAGTAGTGAAAACCCATATCCTGGAGAGTGCCCAGCTTCTCCTGCACAAGTGAATGACAGCTCACACCAGAGGTGGATTTAGGGGAGCATGACTGATTCAGTCACACCAGGTGCAGAGTCTCAGGGGCTCCATAGGGGATGCTGCAACTAAGACTTAGAATGGTGGTGTGTTGAATTTTGGCTTCACACTGAAATTTGAGAGCCCAAGGTCCGCTACTGCTCACACTCACCTCAATCCTGTTTGGATACCACATATTGCAATCACCACCGGGAAATAATTATGTCACCTGCAGCAAAACAGATAAAGACTCTGACAGGTTAACTAGTATAGAAACCCCATCATCTAAGACCATGGCATTTTTTCCAGCCAGAACTTGATGGAACTCAGTTCCGGCACCTCTCAGGTGGGTGCCATTGCCTTTATAGGAGAACAAGGGAGGTGTTCATGGTGAGTTCTTGCACCTATTTTTTCTAGAAAAATACCACTGCCTGAGACTCTGTCTAAATTCAAGTGGGCACATGGACTTTTGAAACTATATAGTCAACTTAATAGCCAGTTTTTTGTTCTTGTTTTGTTTTTATTAAAGTTATAAAAGGAACAGTTAATGTATGTGGAACTAAGTAAGAGCTTAGGACAATGGTCAGGAAGAGAAACTTAGTGACACAGAGGTAAGGCACAGGTTAAGGGAGCAGCTACCAGGAAGTGATTCAGCACAAAAAGCATGTGGAGGCAGCAGGAGGGCCAGAGAGTTAGGAGTTAATAAAGTTCTTTGTTTTATAGTACACCTGCCTGATCCTTAATGATAGATAACAACATTTGAAGCTGGTAAGATTGGTTTTTTGCAAGGCACAGCTGCAGAGAAGTTCTCAGACCCAGGGGGAATAATCAGCAATGTACAAAATATTATCAAAATAGGGGTCAAGTGAAAGTGTGGATGAGCCATCAGTGCTGCCATTATAGAACTAGAATGAGTTGGCTCTGCCTGCCATTGGCTCTGGTGCCACCTACTGTTGGCCTCTTTGCTCATTGCCCTACCAGTCCCAGTGGGCAACAGTCACCATTGGTCATGGAGAAGGCTAGACTGAAATTTTCTCCCTGACATTATCATTGTTGTTGTTTTAATGTGCATTGATTTTATGCCTTTGTTATCATGGAGCAGCATTCAGTTGTGTGAGTCTCCATCCATCTGCCCAGGAAATGATACAGCCCACGGGCAGGCTCATTACCTCTGTAAGATCTTCGCCATAGTCAAAAATATGCTAAACATCTTCAATAGTAAGAGCAGTTCAACAAAGCAGACCTTTACCAAGTATAGGTGTAGGGAACCATTTTCAGCTCCGGGGCCACATTCTTATCTTGCCAACCTTATGGGGGCCACAGCCCAGTGGTGGGGGCAGGGCCAGAGGCAAAAGTGGGCAGAGCAATGAATGTGAATTTTACCTTTGTGCAGTAGACTACTTTTTGCACACACTAACACACCTCTGTTCCTGTTCTAGGCAAATGAGTCTTTATCAGGATTCAAGGGCAGATTCAAGACAGGCAAGGTACTCAGGGAGGATGTGAAGCCAGTAAAGGGTGTGGCCTGGGGAGATCCAAAAACAAAAACAAGAAACCAAACTGATAAAGAGGCCAGGAGGACTGTATTTGGGATCTGGGCCTGAGGTTCCCTTACTTGACTAAGAGGACTGGTGGGATCTTCTATAGAGGTCTTCGGACAAATGCTAAATTAGTGTCTGTTGAGGATTCTCTAGTTTCCACCATTAAATTGGGAGTTGATGGTCTACAAGGCCTTCTCAAACTCTAGGGCAGTAGTCAACAAAGGTTTACTCTGAATGGACCTACTGAAATTAATGGAATAAACTTAGTTATGCTTTTTGATTTTGGTGGGTCTGCTCTGAGTAAAACTTAGTTGATACTTAATTGATTCCTTGATCCCAGGTAACTAGGAGCTCACCTTTCTTGACCCTCAGTAGCAAGTGTGCAGCTCCGTATCTTCTTGTTTGTGATTATGTGTACAACTGTATGATGCTCCTGTCTCACATCTATCAACTGCAGCACTTGCTGATGCAGTAGTGTTACCCACCCCCACTCTACAGACGCAACATCTGGCAACCCATGCTATACCTTGGGCCCTGTTGTGGGGAACTGTACTTTTGTGTGTGAGATATTTGCACGTAGAACGCATACGCTGAGCAAACGAGACTTTGAAAATTGCCTTTTGTGGTGCTGGGTCTGCATGTACACACGCACACACAGAAAGAGTCATGCACAGATGTTGAATCTGTTTGTAGGCCTTCATCTCTGGAGGCTTACATAATCTGTGTCTTCTGAGCAAGGCCAGACTTGTAACTCTGTTAAATCTGCTCAAACTTCCCTGTTTCTTTACTCTGAAGAGCAACTGACAATCATGGATGGATTTAGAAGGGGTCTTTTTGGACAATTGGGTCCCAACCGCTGCTTGGTGCAAAAACAGGTCAAGAACAGCCTAGGTGTCATATTAGCACTTAACAGCTAGTGGAGATAGGCCAGATAGGCCTATAACTTGTGGAAAGCCATGGCTCAGGGTTAGAATTGTGGAATGCTGCATACAGTTCTGATCACCTCACCCTAAGAAGGATGTTGCACAGCTGAAAAAGCTTCAGATAAGGGCAACCAAAATGATCAAGGTGCTAGAGAAATTCCTTTGTGAAGAAAGGTTACATGTTTGGGGCTTTTTAGTTAAGAGAAAATGCAAGGAGCGGCACTGATGTCACTTGTGCATGCTGCAGGGCGTTCTGATGTGTCATGCACATGTCATGCTACTTGTGCACGTGACGCAAGCATGCCCCATGGCATCCATGCATGGCTGCAGTAGAATTTTGATGGGGCCTGGTACCCTCCTTGAAATTTTTGCAGACCCCAGCCCCCCTAGATGGCACCCCTTGTCATCCAAAGAAGCTGAATGCTGAAAGACTCAGGAGAAACAAACAAACATTTGATTCCAATAGAATTAGTAACGATGGCCACCACCTTGACTGGCTGTAAAAGAGGATTAGACAGATTCAAGAACATGGTTTCTCCTCATGCTGTAGAAGGAGCAGGTGGGCTTCTCCATCTAGGAGAAGGAAAACTCTGATCCTAAACCTCCTCGGCTTTGTGGTTATATGCATTCATGAGAAAGGTTTTGAGAGTAAACCCTGAGGAAAAATCTGTACCTGCTGCCTTGTGGGACATCTTCAGGAGATGAAAAGGCTAAGGAGTAAACCCTACACAAATCTGGAATGGAGTCCCTAAAGTAGTTGGATAGCATCTTGTATGCCTGCTTCCAGCAACTCCTGCAGCTAAGCTGGTGCCAAATGTATTGCTTTCTTTTCCTTTGGACCATATCAGCAAGGCTGAGAGCAGGGTCTTGTCATCTCAGCAGCCCAGAATCTCCAAACATGCTGCCTAGGATTGCACCCCAGAGAGGAGAGCAAAAACAACGTGGGAGACAGCAATTATGTGTTACTGTTCTCTGCAGCCATAGTGGCCGCTGTGATTGTCACCCCCGGAGGCACACACCATTGTCTCTCGAGACAGACAGATGCCAACAGACACATTCATGAGGAATAAAGCTATCAGCCACAGTGGATATGTTTTACCAGCATCAGAGGCAGTATGCCTGAGAATACCAGCTTCTGGGAAATGCAAGTGCATAGAGTGTTATTGCAGATCCTGCTTGTGGGCTTCCAATAGGGACAACAAGATGCTGGATTAGATGGATTTTTGGGCTGTTACAAAATGGTTCTTCCTCTGTCCTTAGAGAACACTGTGTGTGGTCAATGGGCAGGGCAAATGGGAATTGCAGGCCAATGGGAATGACAGGCCAGAGGTTCCCCATCCTTGCCTTACATGCACCATGTTCCATTTCTACAATCTCTAGCTAGAAAGATATTAGTTAGCAGAGCTTGGAAAGCCTTCCTGAGATCCTGACAGACCCTTAAAAAACCCCAACCTAATTTACCAGAGAATTTACCTGATTTACCAGAGAACATCCCTTTTCTGCATCCAACATATTGGGTTGCATCCAACATTAGTCCTGCTAAGAATAGGCCCACTAGAATTTACATATATTGCTCTAACTATGTCAGTGAATTTCAGCAGGACTATTCTGAGTATAACTTACTTTGAGTTAAGCTCTTGTTTCTTGTGTGCATGTATTTAAGGGCATTTAAGGGCACAAAATCATTCAGATAACCCACAGTGCACAGCCTGATGGTTCCTGTGCTGTGGCTTTTGAGGTTTATATTGTACTCTTAATACTAAATAAGTGCTAGAGTTAGGACAAACCTTTCAACGCAACTTATTTTGCCCATTGACCTCTAGTGGGGGAAGTTAGGACCCATTTGTGCTATACATTTAAAGCAGTTTTCAGACCACTGAGTTGTTAAGAGACTCTTATTCCCCTACAGTTCTCAGAGCTACAGTTCTCAGAGTGGTTAGACAATCAATCCCTCTTGCCAGCAAACTCTGAAATTGTAGCTCTATGAGGGTGACAGGGGTGTTTCCTAAGCCCCCCAGACTGCTCACAGCACCCTAAACAAACTACAGGTCCCAGGATTCTTTAGGGAAGCTGAGCCTATTCAAAGTGGCACGATGCTGTTTTAAATGCAGACAGTGGCAGAAAGAGAGAGAAATGTTCTCAAAGACTGAATTTCACCAAAGTTTGCAAGAGAGTAGAATTTTTTGAGTAGATGAAGTGGTTGGAAGGTTTTTCTTGCAGAGGGTGGGGGCTGTATGGTCCCTCCTTTTTTAAAAAAAGCCCCACGACTGCTCATCCCAACCACAAAGCTCTCTGTAAATTCCCAACCACCTTTACTAAACCAATATGCAATGTGAATGGTCAATTCGGGTTGATTCATGCCCCCCCCCCCACAAATGCCTGTCTGCAGTTTCCCCCTATGTACAAAGTGGCAAATTAGAAGTGTCAATTTCAACCTAACAGATAAGAGATGGGGAACCTTTGGCCCTCCATATATTGCTGAACTACAGCTTCCATAATCCCTACCCATTGGCCCTTCTTTCTGGGGCATATGGGAGTTGTAGTTCAGTAACATCCTGAGGGGTTCATTTTCCCACACTAGATGTTAGATAGATAGATGATAGATGATAGATAGATAGATAGATAGATAGATAGATAGATAGATAGATGATAGATGATAGATAGATGATAGATAGATAGATAGATAGATAGATAGATAGATAGATAGATGATAGATAGATAGAGATAGATAGATAGATGATGATAGATAGATGATAGATAGATAGATAGATAGATGATAGATAGATAGATAGATGATAGATAGATAGATAGATAGATGATTAGATAGATAGATAGATAGATAGATAGATAGATGATAGATAGATAGATAGATAGATGATAGATGATAGATAGATGATAGATGATAGATAGATAGATAGATAGATATAGATAGATAGATATAGATAGATGATGATAGATAGAGATAGATAGATAGATGATAGATAGATAGATAGATAGATGATAGATAGATAGATAGATAGATAGATAGATGATAGATAGATGATAGATGATAGATAGATAGATGATAGATAGATAGATAGATAGATAGATAGATAGATAGATAGATAGATAGATAGATAGATGATATAGATAGATAGATAGATAGATAGATAGATAGATAGATAGATAAATAGATAGATATAGATGATAGATGGATGTAGGCCATGGGTTACTTCACAGCCACTTCTAAATCTTGGAAGTTCCAAAATTCTTGGATAAGTTCCAAAACTCCTGGATAAACCCCTGCCCTCTGGTGAATATTCAGTGAATCCGTACTCTTAGTTTCACTGCTTGGAAATTGGCTCTGGGAGCCATTTTATCACAAACTTGTTACTAGACCGAGTCTGAAATGTCTTTAACTGGGTAGCAGGCCAAGTAGAAAAGTTTCCGTCAGGCATGGGAAACTTGTGGCCTTCCAGAAATTGTTGGACTCCATATCCCATCAACCCCAGCCAGCATGGCCAATGATCAAGGGGAGCTGTTGTCCATCAACATCTAAAGAGCCAAAGGTTCACCCCACTTTTATTCTATGGAGAAACACTATAATGTTTTCCTTCACATTCTTCACTGTCCTCTTTTCCTTCTTACTAGCTTTGTTTAACTTCATATTACAAATTGTTAGTAGTAATGTTCATATTAAAGTATTATTATTTCAATATAAAACAAGGGTAGGAAGCCTATGGTGCAAGAGAAATTATTGGACTCCAGTTCCCATCAGCCCTACCAGCATGGCATATGGGCAGGGGTTGATGGAACTTGTAGGCCAACAACATCTGCAGTGTCAAAGGCTTGCCAATTTTGGCTTAAGTAAAGAGAGGGACTTGCTTTCAGAAATTAATCTGTGATTCCATACACTTCCTCCCCGCCCACCCCAGTTCCTTCCTTCCTTCCTTCCTTCCTTCCTTCCTTCCTTCCTTCCTTCCTTCCTTTAATTGTACTTTTTATTTTATTTTTGTTTTCATACTCAAAAACCCAGCTGTGCGATCATAAGATGTGGACATTTTAGAGACCAGCCTTACAAATGCATTCTTCCCCTGACTTTTTATAACAAACGAAGCCACCTTCGCACTTTGGCTTTGGGTTGGTATCTTGGGAAGCTTTAACATTTTTTGCCCAGCTTACATTTCAACTAATTCCTCAGTGCATATTTTGTTTTCTTGGTGTGTGTGTTTAATGGCCTGAGAGCTATTTCTGGAAGCAAAATGATGCAATCATTCATCTTCCCATGGCAATTGCACTTTTGGTGTTGGAAAGCCAGCAAAAGAAAATCCTTCTTTCCCTGAAATCTAACCCCTGAAAGCACTTTCAGCAGGCTGTGCTTATGCCATCTGGGCATACAAGAACATAGGAAAGCAGGACTGTTTATCCATCTAGACAACAATTGTTCATTCCCATGCCCAGAGGCTCTTCTCTGGAGGCTCCTTCAGTCCTCCTGCCTGAGATTTTTAAAAGTCCCCTCTCTGCCCAAGTCTTTGGAGATTTACTCTGGAGATCAGATGAGACAACACTGGCCTAGATGAATCATCATTCAGCAGGAGATCAAAGAATTTCCATGTATAAGGTCCCAGGTTCAATTCTCAACATTTCCTGCTAAGTAGGACTGAGGAACCTCAGGCCCGGGGGTTGATGGCTGAATGTGGCACCCCAGGCCTCTCTGACCCTCAGAACTCTATGCAGGCTACACTCTTCACTGTACTGGCTGCACATCCTGAGTGCTTTTGGCCAATGAGAATGAGCCCTTGAACTGTGATCATGCCTCCTGCTTGTCTGGATGGTAGATAAAGAGTGGTGTGCAAGTGGGTGTAGAAACTAGGCTACTGTACAATTGTAAAGTTTATTGTCTTGCTCCACCCACTTTTCCTCTAGCCTCACCCACCATTGGCATGTAACTACCACTCCCAAAAGGTAATGGAGCCCTCACGTTCAAAAGAACTCCTGCTTTGTGGAGCTAAGCCACAGGCATCATGAAAAGGGTTATGGGTTTTTTAAAGAGGGCTTTGGAGGCAGAGGTGATGCTTTGTGCATTTTTCAGAGAGAGAATTCTAGCTTAGTGGTAGCTTGTCAACTTTAGGAGGTCCCAACTTCAATCCCTGGCAACTCTGAATCAGGTATCAGTTGACGAGGAGCACCATTCTTTGCTGTTGGCTCTAGAGGGCTGCTGCCTTTGAAAGTATACGGACCAATAATATAACCAAGCATAAAGCTGTAAGTGTCTCATGTTTCCTAATCAGGTCATGAAGAGCAGCTAGAGAGAACTGGCAGAATCATTCTGGTTAGTAGAGAGGGACAGATGTGGAGGGGCAGAGGTGTCATGAATTTAGCTGGCAATACGGGTCAAGGTATCTTGGTGGTGTGGCAAGGAACTGACCTGTGACATGGCCTTCTTGGTAGTGGTTCCCTATCTGTAGAATGTCTTCCCTTGTGACATGCATCTGGCTCCCTCATTGTTAACTTTAAGAAGAAATCTAAAAACATTACTATTCATCCAGGTATTCAATATTGTCCCTAGTAACCTTGAAATTTTCAGATGGGAGGGTATGTGATTGTTTTTAGGTATTTTTTAAAAAGATAAAGGTAAAGGACCCCTGACAGTTAAGTCCAGTTGTAGACGACTCTGGGGTTGCGGCGCTCATCTCGCTTTACTGGCCGAGGGAGCTGGCGTTTGTCCGCAGACAGCTTCCGTGTCACGTGGCCAGCATGACTAAGCCGCTTCTGGTGAACCAGAGCAGCACATGGAAATACTTTTTTACCTTCCTGCCGGAGTGGTACCTATTTATCTACTTGCACTTTGACATGCTTTCGAACTGCTAGGTTGGCAGGAGCAGGGACCCAGCAACAGGAGCTCACCCCATTGCGGGGATTCGAACCGCCGACTTTCTGATCGGCAAGAGGCTCTGTGGTTTAAACCACAGCGCCACCCCTACCTAAGTATTTTTAGATGTTCTTAATTACATTTTAGAGGTTTTAAATATATTTGCATTTTTTTAAAATTGTATCTTCTTGTTGGTTTGTTGTTTGGGCTCTTTTGGGAGGAAGAGCAGAATAGAAATTTTAAAAAATGAGTAAGTAACTAAGGTGGGTCAAGCCATGAATACCTTTAAAGCAGGAGAGGTGAACCAGATCTGGCTGGTGAGACTAACTGTTATCTCCCTCAGCCATTTGGTAGGCAAGTGAAGCCAGCCACGTGTCATATCACCTGTCATCACAATGACACCAGGTGACCTTAGATAGTCAGGTCTTGTTTATCCCTTTTTTAAGCACTATGCAATGAAGTCCTGTGGCTGACGATTCCGCACCCCTGCCTCTAAAGCAAATAATAATAAGTTTATGATGGGTATTAGTGCAGGCAGTGGTGGCTAGTGCCCACTGGGACTGATAATGTGGTAGACAGGGAGGCCAACAGTAGGTGGAGTCAGAGTCAATGATTGGTGGAGTCAGAGCCAATGACAGTAGGAGCTAACTAATCCTGATTTTGTTCCCTTCTCAACCCTGCAGAGTTCTCCAACAAGTGCAAATCTGAGACTAAGGAGGAAGAAACTGATAGCCAGAGCCTCTGGGCTGATTGTAAGTGGGGGGAAAGGCAGGGAGGTAGATGCTAGCCGAGGTGGCGGCTAGCTGAAGACAGACTGAGCCTGGTGGAGTAGTACCCCATTTGCTCTGATGGATCAGCTTTCCCTAGGTGCACAGGAGGGCATGCAACAACTGGGAAAAGATCCCTAGTTATTAAAAATGATTAAAATGTTTGTTTTAATAGCACTCATGTCAATGTTAATGACAAAGCAGACAAGAAAGAAAGAAAGAGTCTGCCATAATGTTAACAGACACTGATAATTGTTTTCATTTGTGGAAATGTAAAATGATCGCTGTGAAATTACAAATTTCATCACAAACCCTGAAGTCATGGTGTAATTAGATGTCAGTAGGGGAACCTATGGGTAGTGTATATTTGTCCCTGGTGTTCCATATAAGAACATCTATGTTCTCTGTCTTGGCACTTCTACTCAAGGAAATGAATTTTAAACATTTTACTGAAGAAGAAACTTTATTTATGCAGGGATGCTCTTTGCTCAATAAATAGACAGCCCCCCAAACCCTGTGGTTAGATATCAATTATGTAATCTTCCCCTAATTACTCTTACCAAGTTCTTGTGAGCTGGTGTGATGCTGTGGTTAGTGTTAGGCACAGACTGAGTGACTGTGAATTCTTAGCCTTATTTACATCACAGGGTTATTTTGAGGATAAATTGTGTGGAGGGGTGGAGAGGACAGACATTGAATGCCAAGGGTAGCCACTACATCTACCATCAACCCTAGTCAACACAGCCAATGGCCAGGGATTATGGAAATTATAGTCTAGAAACATCTGGAGAGCAATGTGTTGACTATCCTTGAAGCATATGATCTTTCTTGGAAGAAAAGTGGGATAACAATGAGATGTGTTAGTGTTAGTCATACTCTGAGTAGACCCATTGAAATTAATGAACATGACTGCATCAGGTGAAATAATTTCCAGTGGTCTACTCTGGGTAAAATTTAGTTGGCTACAACCTATAATTAGTTCTTAAATGTTTTTTTAAAATATATCCCATCTTAAATATTTGCTTGTAAATTAAAGGCAGAGACCTATATGCATGTTGCAACATTGTAAAGGACATGCACAATGATGGCACATTATTAATCAAAGCACCTTCCTTCATCATCTTGGAATTTAGCTTCAACTCAATTTAGCTTTGGATGGTGATATTTGTTTCCTCTCCATTGTCATTATTTGAGTGGTTTCCCCCCATTCCCCCTCTCCCCTAGGGTAACCACAGTATGTCATACTGTACAGAGGACTAGCCTCTCTTCGTAGGGCCATCAGAAGACAGTACCCCCTGAAGGCATCCTTTATTTCAGAAGTGGGGCACCTTTGGCCCTCCAGATGTTGCTAAACTACAGCTCGCATGAGCCCCACCAAGCATGGCCAAGTGCCAACGATGATGGGCGTTGTCGCACAGCAATGTTTTGTAGGCCAAAGGTTTCCCATACCTGCTTAGTTCATCTGATTTAAAAATAAATTACCATCAGAAGTGAGAGAACATCAGGGTCCTTCAAGCTGCCCATTAGTTTGCACCTGGACATCAGACTGGAGTGGCACACAGTTCACCTGGTCAAAAGTCTTTCTCACTGTGGTGTACTGCAGAGTTCTATTTAAATTGCCTGCATTATTTCTAAATTTTCACCTATAAATGAGCACATGCAGAATTTTGCCAAACCTGCGCCTTCTTTCATCCCCACTTTTGCTGATGCATTTGGGGGCTGCCACACCTTCCCTTTCTTCAAAGCTAGAATGAGACTCCTAAAAATATGTGGGTGGTGAGAGGCTCCCCTTTGCAAACTTAGCTGTTTCAGCATTTCATTTGGGGGCAATACTTTCACTCCTCTCCACATTCAATTCCCTCTCATCCACCCCTCCCCAACACAGTTTGCTTGGCTTGAAAAAAGTGCATGGGTTATGTGTGTGTGCACACAAGCTGCAGCCTAAAATATGCTCTGAATTAAGACAAAAGTGTTGCGTCTCCTGGGTTCTGATTGCTGCTGAAGTGTTCTGGTGTGCGTGTGTGCGCGCGTGTATGCATGTGTGTGTGTGTGTGTGTGTGTGTGTGTGTGTGTGTGTTACTTTATGGCCAAGACAGCCTCTGGGGCTCTCCCTAACAGTTGAGGTCCAGAAAAGGGTCCATTCTGCCGGTTTGGCTGCCCTCCATACTGATGGAAGGGGGAACTCTTTTGACCCCACCCTCTTCCCTCAGCGCATCTGTCCAAGGCTGTACATTGCTTGGCCCCATGTGCTGCAAGCATTTTCTTGGCCTTTGCAGAGTCCTCGGTGCTTCATGCTGGAGGCCCCCATTTCTAAAATTTATCCCTCACCCTGCCCACCTCATCAGCTCTGAATGTGTCATCCAGGAGAAGGAAGAAGTTCACAGATCAGTAAAACAGAGAGTCTGAGAATCTTGCAGCTCAATTTATTCTTATCTCCAAAGGGAAAAGTTAAATAGAGAAAGGCAGAGAGAAAGAAGAAGCAGGGATGAAGACAGGGTTTGGAGGAGGAGACAACGATATGCAGAAAATGTTGTCTTTTAACCACTTCGGGAAGTCTAGAAATTTGTTTGTGAGGGGGGCATTGTCTTTGAGCTGTACATACTGTAGCCCTTTCAGTTTGAGTTGTTAGAGGAGAAGTTTGTAGCCCAGAGGCAGCTGCATACAAGACAAACAGGACAACAAACAAAAGAACTTCTGTATATTGCTCGATCCGATCCAAGGTTTGGGGCTGGGATTTGGGATATGGTCAGTGCAGCTGTCTGGGAATCTGGCTTGTTTGGATCACAACAGTTTAGTCCTAGTAAGGGTTGATGTGCCGGGGGAGTCAGCTATGGAGCTACAGGGGATTGTGTAAAGCATCCACTTCCAGTCGTGATGATAGAAACTTATTTTCTACAGGCCCTGAACCTGCGTATAGGGAGGTAAAAGGGTAAAAGGATGGGGAGGTCCTAACCTGGGATAGACACAGGAAGGAACATAGGAATTGGCTTTCTATTGATCAAGACCATTAGTCCACCCAGCTCAGTAAACATTTTAACACCACAGGTGGAGAACCTGTGGACCTTCAGGTGTTGTTGGACTCCATCTCCCATCAGCCTCAGCCAGCATGGCCAATGATCAGTGGTTATTGGAGCTGGATCCCAGCAACATCTGGAGGGCCAATGGCCACAGGTCTCCCATCCCTGCATCATGGAGTTTGTAGGCTATAGAGACTAGGGCAGAGATGAGGAAATTGTGGCCCTCCAGACTGTGAACTCCAACTCCTATCAGTGCTACCCAAGATCATCAATGGTTAGGGGTTGTCGCAGAGTATGTCAGACAGTACATCATTTAGCTCAAGGTTGGAATTAACTCTTTAGTAGCAAAAACACAATCTCCACAGACTTGGTTAAGTGTCAGGCCTAATGAGCACAGCAGCTCATTCCCCGTGGAAATTTCTATGGATTTCTATGGAATCGGTTTCATAGAAAACCGATTTCTGTGAAATCAGTTGCTGAGACCAAAGGTCCCTGCTTCTTCACATCTGCCTATGTCTCCTTCTCTCTAGGCCTTTCCCCAAGCAATCAGAGACTGTGCTGGTATGTGGCCAGTCTCTCCTCTGCCCATTTCATGCCTCTCCTGGTTCTAGGAGACAGGGTGGAGGGGAGCTTGTCACAGCAGGAGGGGCAGACACCCTCACCAACCAGACTCATCTCTGCCTTTTGACCTCCCTTTTGACACCTGCCAGCTTCTGCCTTGGATTCTGGACTTCCCTCTGCCACAGACCCTTCTGTCTCACTAAGCCCTGTTACTCCTTCAGCTTCTGACACCTCCTCTTTCCACTCTTCTCTCTCCAACCACTTGTTGTTGTCCCACCACCACTCTCTAGGCTCTGAGCCTTCTTCCCTTGGTGGTTCTCCAGCTGCTTCCTCTTACCATTCCTCTGCATCCAATGAGTCCATGACAGGGGTGGTGATGGGAGTTGCAGATGTAAAGGGCCACAAGTACACAACCTTGGGTTATAACGGCAATAATATTCCCAACCAAAGGTCACATCCAGTAGCGCCTGGAAGGTCCAAGGAAGGGCAGCTTGCAATCTGTAGCTAAAAGCACGGGTCATCAGGGTCCAGATAAGTTCCCAGCTCTCTGTGGCCTGTATTTTTGCCCCAGCTAAGGGCTAAACTACTAGGCATCTTCAGTGGTGGCAGGTGCCCATTGGGACTGGTAGGGCAGACAGCAGAGAACCAATGAGAGGTTGAGCAAAGTAATTTTAATTTTGCCCATATCCTCCTCCTTCCTGCTGTGTTCTACAAGGGGTAACATTGAGACCACAGAGGAGGAAACTCACAGCCAGTGCTCAATGCAGTGAGAAGGAAAACAGGTCTTTTAGCAACTGGGCTATATCATCCCTGGTCATTGGGCATGTTGGCTGGAGATAAAGGAAGTTGGAGTTCAACAATATTTGGAGGACCAGTATTTAGAGCCCTTCTTGGTTATTTTCTGCAAACAAAATTGCCCCTATGTGACTCTCCAGTATGTGTGTGTATCTGTGTTTCCCCCCAAATGGAAAAGAAGAGCAAGTGATATCTAAAGATGGGTATAAAGATGTTCAGGGAAGTTTTTAATGTATGATATTTTAGTGTTTTTTGGTTTCTATGGAAGCTGCCCAGAGTGGCTAGGGAAACCCAGCCAGATGGGCGGGGTACAAATAAATTATTATTATTATTATTATTATTATTATTATTATTATTATTATCTGTCAATTTCAGTTTCTCTCCCTGTCTGACTCTTAAATTCAGTTCACCACAGATCCAAATCAATGTGTGACAATTAATAAAAAACCACAACTTTCCTAATCTGCACATTTTTTGTATGCAGTGTAGCTCAAAACATGCATTTCTATAAGCTATTTCCTCTAATACATTTGTGATTTCCCATAATATATGCACTATATGCACACTTTCTCCTAACATATGCAATTCTGGATACTTTTTTTGGTAGGCAAACTGCAACTTAAAATTCGGAGAAGTGCAATTTTTGAAGCATGTATGTGTGCTCACATCCTTTCCCAAGAAATATAAAGTAGGTATGTTCACAATGAAATGAGAACCAAATTGAATTTCTTGCAGTGGTGTTGTTTTACATAACTTAAAGAAAGTATTTATGAATGAATGACTACATTCACATCATGCATGTAAAGCACTATGATATCACTTTAAGCAGTCATGGCTTCCCCCAAATTGGGAATAGGCACCTTGTTAAAGGTGCCAAATGTTGCTAGGAGTTCCCTCTCCCTCTCTAGAGCTACAATTTCCAGATTTGCCTATGAAGAGGAATTGATTGATGAACCATTCTGGGAATTGTAGCTTTGAGCTTATCCACACTTACCTTTCCTCCATTCTTTCCAGGTATGGTCCTGCATTTTAAAGTTTGATGTCCAAGCACCCCTAACAACTCTTAACACTCTTAACAAACTACAGGTCTCAGAGGTCTTTGGGAGGAGCCATGCCTGTTTAAAGAGGTATCATGGTATTTTTAATGTATTGTGTGAATGTGGCCCAAGTTCCCTAGGTGGTTTTCAATATATACATAAAAACAATGGATATACAAAGAAACAGATTCAGTGTTCAAAAGTGATGGAGAATTTCATAAACGCAGCAAAACAAAAGTGTATATAAGATTTAGATATGGAGTTTGTAGAGTTGGAAGGGGCTCTGAGGGTTATCTACTCCAACCTGCTGCAATGCAGGAATCTCAGTTAAAAGCACCCATGACAGGTGGCCACCAAACCTCTGCTTTTAAAAACTCCAATGAATGACATTTAAAGAATTAGGTAGGTTTGCCATTAAATGCAACTGAATAATTATTTCTTCATTGAACCATTACATGAACCACAACGCAGCCTTCCTTTGAAATTCAGTTTTCCAGATTTTGCAATGCAGTTCTCCAGCCAAGTAATAGGTACAGGAGAAGCATATGTTAGAGGAAACTGTACATCAAAATGCAAATATTGGGGCGGGGCATACAAAAATGTGTGGTATCAGGGCCATACTGCCTCTGACAGTATGGGGAGAACATAGCCATAATGGCTGGTAGCCATGGGTAGCCTTATCCTCCACTGATTGAATCAAAAAGCCTTCCAGGTTTAAAGCCAACTATGGAATTCACTCTAAAATAAAAAAGAAAAAGAAAAATTGCCACCAATTTAGAAGCTGCCAGTGGCTACTAGTCAAAATGGTTATGTTCTCCTCCTATGTCTGGAGACATTATGCTTCTGCACATCACTTTCTGTGAATGGGGAGAGTGCAGGTGTCCAGATGACCATTATGAGAACAGGATGCTGGACTAGATGGGTCGTTGGGCTGATCCATCAGGGCTCTCCTGGTGTTCTTATGTTCCAGACAGTGGTCTGGAGCAAACAGTTGCCAGGGAAACAGAAGGGAAGCTGGCTGCTCCACCCCTTCTCTCAACCTTCCCCAGGGTAATTTGGGATAGGCTGGCCTGTAGAGGGCACTCAGAACCCTTTGACATGCCAAAACTCAGAAATCAAAGTTGTTGAGCTTTTCTTGGGAAAGAGGGCATTGCAGCAGGGGCAGGCTTTGGCTGGGGGCGGGGGTAGAACCTCAGATAATAGAGTATTTTCAATGCTTTTCAATAATATTTGTGGATCTAGGGGGGCTTTGCCCATGACAGAGCCCTTATAATGTCCAGTTGTTCCAGCTAAGAGCACCAATGCATCAGTGTTGATGTTTTTAAACTGACCCATTAATGTGAACCAGGCTCTGTGCTGGTTTGGTATCAACAATTGAAATTGAAATTGAAATACGTTATTGTCACTTGTACAACTTGTATACAGTGAGATTACATGAGCACACACACACCCCTCAGCTCTCTTAGTCTTAATTCCCCTCGTTTACTGGCGCACACCCACCAAACCGAAAGTCAGTCGCCCTGTTGTTATCTTTTCATTCAGCAGCCTAACAGCCCACGGATAGAAGCTGTTCTTTACCCTGTTGGTGCGACTAATCATGCTTCTATATCTTCTGCCTGATGGCAGATCAAGAAAGTGCCGGCCAGGGTGTGAACCATCCCTGAGAATTTTCCTCAATCTCCTGAGGCAACGATCTTCTGCTATTTCATCCAGTGGATTCACGGGACAGCCCATAATATCTTGTGCTGTATTCAACACCCTCTGTAGGCACTTCCTATCAGATGATGTCAAACCAGCATACCACACCGTGATGCAGTATGAAAGGACACTTTCTATTGTTGACCGGTAGAAGGAGATCATCAGATGTTGATTGACATCATTCTTCCACAATACTCTGAGGAGATGGAGTCTCTGATGGGCTCTCTTACCCACCTGGGTTGTATTTAATGGTTCTAATTATATTCTGGTTCAGGGAAAAAACACAGATTATTCACACCAGTTTTTGGTTCAGGCTTAGTTTGAATTCTCCCCTGGCCCAGACCTACAAGGATCTGTTTACAACATTAAATGTTTCACTGGAGTCAGCTCAACTGCCTCACAGAAATTACATACGCATGCGCACATGCGCGCGCACACACAAACACACACACACACACACACACACACACACAAAGTTATGTAAAGTTAGGACATTCCAGTAGATCTTTTATTCCTCCTTTCAACATATACTGCAGATATTATGATGAATGCAAATGCCAGAATCATATATAGTACGGATGGCAAATCATTTATATCAGGATAGGAGTGGGAAACTTTTTACAGTCCAAGGGCTACATTCCCATCTGGATAAATTTCCTGGGGCCACACGGATCAAAAGTGGGCAGAGCAACAAATGTAAATGTAGTCTTTGTATGGTGAGCTAGTTTTTAGACACACTCACCTTCCTTTCCCCTCTCTATCCTCCATCCTTTGAAGGTCCACTTGATGGATCCCATGTCCACTTCTTAGGCTGCCTTGAGTACATCAAGTTCATTACCTTCTTCCAAAGCAGATTCAACCCAGGACATTAACATTTGTTTACTGCCTAATGTGTCTCAATTTCTACAGGGGCCTACAGCTGATTTTACACACACACACACACACACACACACACACACACACACACCAAGAAATTATTCAAGCCTTTGGTTATTTAGACATGTAACTCCAAATCCTGCTTCCAATTATATTTGTATAAATATAGAAGTTTGCAGAGCTGCTCCTGATTTTCTACAAGGTATCTGAGCGTCCATTGAGCCTTCTGATGATATCTGCCAAAGTAGCATCACTTCTGGGCATGCAGCCCAAGGTAAGTGTCTTAAGTAGGCTCTCTTTTCAGGGTATGGAAGTCCTGTGCCCTATTTTACAGTGGACAGCCTATGCAAAGAACTTACCAGTCACAGACCAGTTTAAAGATAAAGTGTTGGAAGTGCAGATACACAAGATCATTAAGTTTGTAATGTAAGGGTTAATTATATTATCAGTAAGTCATATAACCATGGGGGAGGTGTTGCTTAGCAACCTGGCAGAGTGGCATGATGTTTGCTGAGGCTACATCTGATTAGCTGTGGATTTCTTTTCTCTCTGGTCTCAGTCTACATTATATAAATGATTTTACTAACATAAAGAGCCCCAAGAATAATTAATAATAATAATAATAATAATAATAATAATAATAATAATAATAATAATAATAATATCTTTATTGTCATTACCCCCTCTCGGGGACAACGAAATTACTTGACTGCTCCATAAAAGAAAGGAGATCAGAAGGGAGGAGTTTTGACGTTACCAATCAACTGTGAGCCCCTATACTGAGCAGGCATGCAGGTCACCTGAGAACTACTGTATGACTGCCAGAGTTCCCTGGGAAGAGGAGTTGCTTGTCAAACCTCTCCAGGAACTGTAGCTCTGTAAAGGGAACAGAGCTGTCCTAACAACTATCAGCAACTATCATGCTTGACAAACTACAGCTCCCAGGATCTCATTCAATATTTTATTGAATCAAATATTTTGAATTGAATATATTGAATATATATTGAATTCAATATTTTATTGAATAAAATATTGGGGGAGGGCAGGTAAGCCCTGCCTCACATAATAAATCCTTCAACTTGAGGGGGGCAGCCCCTTCAATTATTTTGTTGGGGAGCCAAAGACCCCTCAACTCCTATAGCCGTCCTTATCTGGGGAAAGGTATGGCAGTTCCATTTCAAGAATAGCCGTTATTTCTAATTTTGCATTTATCTAGGGTTGCCATATGTCCGTGTTTCCCCTGGGCACACGCTCTTTTTCAGGCTTAAAATTTGTGCCCGGGCGGAAATTTAAAATGTGGCAAAATGTCCAGGGTTTTTTGTTTGGCTGTGCGCAAGCCCCGCCCCTTGGTCCGCGAGCGCCAGCAGGAACTGCTCTTTGTCCGAGATTTCGTCGCCCCATCGTGGCTGGAGCTGAGCTCCTTCTTCTTCTGACTTTGGCCGGCGGCGGCAACATCGTGGGAGCGAAAAAAGGCGGGGAAAGAGGTGGTGGGGAGAGAGAGAATGGCAGGAAGAGACTTGCCTCAGACTGGGCTTAGCTGGGGCCGCCGCTGCTCTTCCTCATACTCCTCCTCCTCTGCGTGGGAGAAGATGGGGTGGCGGCAGAGCCTGGATTCCCCCCACACTATCGCCACATAGTGAGAGCCTCCGTCTCCTCCTGGGCCTGCCCATCCTGTCCCCAGGCGTACCAACCTGTGTGTTTGTATGCATACGTGCGAGTGAGGGAGAGGGAAAGAGCAGGAGGAAGGGAGACAGAGAGACAGGCAGCAACCTCTCGGCATCCGACTGCAGCAGCGCTTCTTGATTGAAGCCCCCCAGGACAAAATCGATAGTTCCTCTCTCTCACTCTCTCTCGGGCTCCCTCCCCTTCCTCCCCCAGTGTGCCCTCCTCCGCATCCCCCTCTCCCCCTCTCTTTTTCCATCCAACGATCCCTCCCCACACCACACAACCCCCTTTCTCTCCCCTTTTGGGGGGCGTCCTCCAGAAAATGAGGCTATCTTTGGCTCTGGGAGACCCCTCTTCTCCCCAAGTGGGACTTACTGATTTAATCTCCCTCCTCCCTCCTTTACCCCAATCTCTGCTGCGCTCCCTGACTTTTTCCCCAAACGAGTTTTCCTCCTGCTTCGATTTCTGATCGCTCCCCATTTGCTTGCTCTCCCTTTTTCTGTTGCTTCATTCCCTTGCCCCCATCCCAGCCTCTCGCCATTGTATACCTTTTTCAGTGCTTCCCTTGCCCCTACCGCCCCCCAGCACTCCCCTCTCCTCCTCCAGACCCTCTTCCTTTCCTTCTCTCTCTCTTCTCCTTCTGCTGGGATCCCTCTTCCATTCGCTCCCCTGACTCCCTCGTCCTGCCAAGGGCTTTCCCCTCCTCTCCCCTCCAAGTCCAGAGTTCTCCCCCTACACTACACTGCCCAGCCTCTGCCTAATGCTGAGTGAGAGCCTCATCCAGGGTCTGTCCATCTCTTGAAACCTCTCCCTGATCGTGCAATCTTCTGCTTGTTTTAGGGCCGTAGCTCAGTGGCAGAGCATCTGCTCTGGATGCAGAAGGCTTCAGATTCAATCCTCGGCATGTCTAGGTGGACCTGGGTAAAAAGTCACTGCCTGAAACTCTGGAGAGCTGCTGCCAGTCAGTGTAGACCTGGAAGTAGGCAAATGCGTCTTCCTTTTTGCTCTTCAAAATATGGCAACCCAAAAGCATATGCCCAAATCCATGGAAATCTGTTTGATCCTCTTTTTGGATATTGTCTAAGTGCCAGCCGTGTGTGTGTGTGTGTGCATGTGCATCTTAACGAGGACCGTGCTGGCAACTTGTTGGACACAAAAAATTAAGGAGAAAACAAGGTTCAACGGAATGGAATGGAACATCCTGAAAGAGCATGGCTGGCTGACTTTCACACTGAAAAAGGAGAACCCTGCACTGCAACGTTTTGGTACAGCTCAGATAGACAGACAGACACACAAAAATATTATAGTAGGTTCAGGTGGCATGTAGGGACTGGACCTTTGGTGGGATCAGTATGGAGGGGAGATTTGAGAGGGAGAAACACTTCTCTGTTCTGGCTGGAAGTTTTATTCATGTGTTTTCTACCTGCTTTTATCTCTTTTTATAATTCTGTACTATATTGTTACAACCTGCCTGGGACCTTATGGTAAAGGGCAGGTAAGAAATCTCAAATAAATATACTTTTCGGATAATGTATGAATAATACTTACTCATTCATTCATCACATTTATATGCCACAGCGGGTGGCGCTGTGGGTAAAAGCCTCAGCGCCTAGGGCTTGCCGATCGAAAGGTCGGCGGTTCGAATCCCTGCAGCGGGGTGCGCTCCCGTTGTTCGGTCCCAATGCCTGCCAACCTAGCAGTTTGAAAGCACCTTCGGGTGCAAGTAGATAAATAGGGACCGCTTACTGGCAGGAAGGTAAACGGCGTTTCCGTGTGCTGCGCTGGCTCGCCAGATGCAGCTTTGTCACGCTGGCCACGTGACCCGGAAGTGTCTCCGGACAGCGCTGGCCCCCGGCCTCTTGAGTGAGATGGGCGCACAACCCTAGAGTCTGGCAAGACTGGCCCGTACAGGCAGGGGTACCTTTACCTTTACCTTATGCCATCTTTTATGCAAGGAGCTCAAGGTAGTGATCCCTCTCCTCAGTTAATGGTTCTCCCTCTCCCCAGTTAATCCCCAGAACAACCCTGTGAGGTAGGTTAGGCAGTGGCTGGCCCAAGGTTACCCACTGAGCTTGATGGCCAAGTGGGGATTGGAACCCTGGACTCCCAGATCCTTGTCTGACAGTTTAAGGACTGCACCACACTGGCTCAACAACAACAACAACAACAACAGAATAATAAATTCTTTACTTCAAAATAAATTAATGATTTCTTTTTTATAAAATAAAATTTTATAAAATAAAATACAATATATCTATTATTTATTGAAGGAAAAGGGGAAACTACCAGCTTACGCTTATTGATGGCACTCTTAAAAGCAGGATGAAATCTGATGATTTTAGGGGTTATCATTTTTAACTAGCAATTTTCTGTGAAACGAAAAGGATTACTGTGCTCCTTTGTTAATAATTTCGGTTGAAATTAAGGGAATGGGCACCTGAGACCAGAGCTTAAATTTATACCTAACAACTAAGGCAACTGTCATGATTACGCTGGAGCTGAAATTTATACTTAACACAGGGCAACTGGAGTGAAGCTGGCAAATCATCACCTTCTTGACGGTAAATTGCAAGGAAGTATAAATATGCCCATCATAATTAAGTAGTTTTCAAAATTAATGATTCTCTTTGTTGTATTTGTTGCTTTTAAAAAGCATACTCTGTTTGCTGTAGGCAAGATTCCCCAACCTAATACTATCTAAATGTTGCTGGACTACAACTCCCAGGAGCCCCAGGCAGCAGGCCCTATGGTCTGAAACGATGGGAACTGGAGTCCAACAACACCTGAGAGGTCACCAAGTCTGGCTGGCCCAGGCAAATTCTCCTTTGCTGGCATTATAGCTGTGGTCAGAGTGTCACAAGACTTACCAGCAGAGATGGGGAACTTTTTTTCTGCCTGAGGCCTGCACTCCTTTCTGAACAACCTTCTGAGCAATGCTATTTTCCTAGAAAAAGAGATGCCAGAACTCACATGAACACCTCCCTTGTTTCCTTAGAATGGCAATGGTGCCCACCTGAGAGGTACTGGAACTAGGAGTGCCAGCTTGGTCCTATGACCATGGGTGCTCGGGGCTGTGGGTACCATGCAGCATGCATGGCTCTGGCATCAAAATTTGTGGGTGCCCAGACCCTTCATGGGGAGCTTTTGGGTGCTCGGGCACCCAGGGCCCCACGGAATTGATACCTATGGCTGGAACTGAGTTCCAATGAGTTTTGGCTGAAAAAAAAGTTCTGCTTCTGAGAGCCATATTCTTCCTTGGCGGGATACTGAAATCCTCAAATGAAAGGAAAAACAGACAACAGAGAGAGAAGGCTCAAACAGATTTATTCAATTGACCAAGGCCTACCCTTTTGAAAGCAAAGTAGGCAAGGTACAACCTTTTGCACAATTCTTTTATACAATTTCAGCAAATTCCAAGTCCCATCAAAGAGCTACCCAACCGATATCCCAAAGTCTAGTTATTCTATTTATTTATTTTCTAACCCCACCGCCACCCCTCCAACAACATAGAACCATAAATGTGTGCATTCCTCAAGCTTTTTGCCCCACCTATATACATACATAGGCCTTTCTGATTCCCACTAATGTTGAGGGATAATTCTGGTTCTGGGTTAGGGTTTCTAGTCTTCCTCCCCTCCCCTCCCTGCCTCTTATACAGCACCACAAGGCTTGAAATTAGTCTTGGCCTTGTGCCATAGCTGTGTCTACCAAACCATTTAAAATTATTGCTGTCCATTCCCCCAGGGCCAATAGGAAGTTCAGCTGTGATTCCAGCAACAAGCTAAAAAATAAATGATCACACACACAAAAAAAGAGGGGGGAAATGTTGTGAGGGTGAAAGAGGCTGGAGTGGTTAAGGGGGAAAGGGCCTGTTTGCTGTACTTTGATTTTTCTGCATTGCAAAAGTAAAGCAAGCAAGCTAAGGATTTGGTGGACATCTAAAAGGAGATGAAACAAATATTGTCAGAGATGAGCTATCAGTGCCAAAATGTGAGAGCCAAGTCCAAGTCAGGCAACCAGACGAGGTGCTGGATTTGGTGCCAGGAAAGATCTGGAGTCATTGCTCAGACAAAGCCCAAGGCTGACTAAGAAGCCTCATTAGTCAGTCCTGGTGATGAAAGCCATTGACCATCCTCAATATCACTCTTCATTCCATGAGAGTGTGGCCTTTCAGATGTTTTTGGCTCCTATCTCTGACCGTTTGCCATCGCTGCGTGGAGCTGATGGAGTCCAATACCATCTGAAGGACCACAGGTTCTCCATCTCCCGTCTAAAGCCTTGCAGCAATTACAATACAGAGGGAAGGTTGAACCTATGAACTTCATAGCTCATACTCTGAGCCATTCTACTATATCTCATTAAAGATGATAAGCAGGAACCAACAACATTTTTGCAAACCCTGGGCCAGGAATGGGGAACTCCAGTCATCCTTGACCATGCTGATGGGACTTGAGGCAAGATATTCTCCATCCTTGCTTTACTGCTTAGTATAGGGGGAATGTTTTTCAGCATCAGGGCCACATTCCTTTTGGGGCAATCTTCTGGGGGCCACGTGCCAATGGTGGGTGGAATTAGAGGCAAAAGTGGGCAGAGGAAGCTATGTGAACCTTTGTATAGTGAGCTAGTTTCTACACACACACACACACACACACACACACACACACACCTCTGTACATGCATGTCTATCCTCTATGTTGCTGCAGTGTGCCTAGAAGAGTATAGAATGGCCCCAACTACAGTGCCCATTGTCACTGCTGGCCTGTGTCGCTCAAGAGGGTTGTCCAAGGAAAAACATGGTCCTCAGGCTGAAGGAGGCCCCCAACCTCTAGTTTAGGAAATGTTCTAGCCTGTATCTTTGTTGAGACACAGCATGAGGCAACACCTGTCTGATACTTGAACCTGAAAAGCTGATGCCTTCATCAGATTCCTTTGTAGCCAAAGGAGAAACCCTGTTTCTCTAAAATAATGCCATTAAGACATTTTACAGCCCCAATGCAGGGACCCAATGCAATTCATTTACTTTTTAATAACAAAAACATAATAAAAAAACATACATCTTGCTGGTGGGGTGGGGGAGTTATCAATATATATTGTTTGCTGAGTGTGGTGGTTGATTCATATCAATTGTTACCCAGATTGTGCATCATGTTCCTCAGTTTCAGGATAATTTGATGTGATGCCTCTCAACACAAAACATTTGCTCTCCATTCAATGTCCTCATCACCAGCTCCTGTGCACAATGAAATGGTTCATTTAATGAAGGACGTCCTATGTTTATTTATGCATTTCTCTGCAGTTTAATTCTGGGGTGATAATTACCCTCCTTGCCCGAGTCTTCCTTTCTCTGCTGAATTAAAAAGGTTACCCACATATAAACACATCCTCAAGAGAACACAAGGACATTTCTCAGAAACCCTACAGATTAAGGCACCACAAAAACCCTCAGATTAGCCTTAACCTTTTGCATCTTTTCTATTTTCACATCAACACCTATGTCACACTGCCCCATTTAAAGGAAGGTCCCTCTCAACCTGAAAGGGAATAATTGTCCTGTGGAAACTAAGGTGGCAATGACCCCCATAAATATTCGTTGTTTTGTTTGTGAATCAAAATCTTGTAGTAGTTCTTGTTTTTCCTCCTCCCACACCCTCCAGCTTCCCCTAACTTTAGATGCAATCCCTACAGCCCAGTGGTTCTCACTGGCAGTTAACCGTGCCATTCACTGTCTTGCCTTAAGAGGGAAGGAAAACAGCTGTTAACGGGAGAAATTGCAGCTAATTCCCACCTACCTGCCCGCTTCACCCACTTCCAGTGCTGCCTTGTGTTTTGATAGCATATTATATTTCCTAGTTCTCTTCATTTCCCCCTTTCTTCGAATAAACTTGCTGTCGTCCAGGCCCATGGAAAATGTTCATTGCACGCCATCCTATTCCAGCTAGCTGAGATGTACAGGCAGAAGAAATGAAATTTGAAATACATCTCTTCAAGAGAGTTGGCATGCATGCAAAATGCAAGGGGGGTAGATAAAGATCATCATTAATATTCCCGCACATCCATCTTAAGCAAACGACACAGGAGGCTACAATCCACTTTTGAATGATATTCCAGTGGATCGCTATAGAAGGCTGGAATTTTTAGCGGCTGCAGGTTCCTGGGATAGGAGTGGCCTCTTCCTCTTGATTTCCATAGAGGTTAATGGTGACTTGGCTTTCAGGTTCCAATATTTGATCCTTTCTTCATTTGGCTGACAACAGCAATATGGACTTTAATGGTCAGCCCATGGATGAGATACAGCCCTATAAATTCGGTCTGCTGTCTGCAGAGGAGGTGCTTTTTACATAAAGCTATTCTGAGACGACAGAGATCCAGTAAACTGAGCTCAGCTACATTACTGGAGATATATCTACACATTTTTATTACTGGAAATGGCATTAGGCTGAGCAACCTGACAATTCCTGCTGCCCCTACCCATATAGAGTGATTGGGGAAATGAACTCATATCCACATGAATCCAGCTTCTTGCTGGGCCAAATGAGGCAAGATGCAGAAGATGAAATCAAAGATCCTCTGTCATCTTTCTTCAAAGCAGCCACAGGGACTGAATTGGTTTGAGGCTAAATTGGATTGGACTGTGGTGATGGTGGTGTGGCAGTGGGAATCCCTTCCACAATGCAATTTCACTGAATGAAATCTGCCTCTGCTCCAAAGGCACTAATGGTCACAAAAAAGACCCACTTGGGAGTTGCAGGTGGGGAGAAATCATGCTGTCGTGGGCTTCCCACTAGGGCATCTGGTTGGCCACTGTGAGAACAGGATGCTCATGGACTAGAATGGCCATTAGCCTGATCCACCAGGCTCTTCTTATGTTTTTAAGACAGGAATAATATGCATAGTGGCTTTAGGGCATGTGTAGTTTAGTTCTGTGAAATAGTGCAGAGGACATGGTTAAACGGCCTGATCTTGTGGCAGCTTTAAGGCAGGTGTGAGGAATCTTTGTCCCCTGGGATGCTACTGTACTGCAACTAATGCTCAATGGCAAGACATAATGAGAGATGTAGTCCAAAACCACCTGGAGGTCCACATCTGCTTTACAGCTTTGAAAAAAGTGTTGGGAGACCCAGTCTCCCATTGACTTTCATGTTGTGCCCAGTTGTCTCAGATTCTTACATTACGTTCTCCCCCTGCCCCACCGAAAAAAAAGAAAAGAAAAAGCTTTTTCATGTCTAGAATCCAAAGTACCATCAAATTTTGCTAATGGGAACCAATGGGTTACTAGAGGGGTGGGCTCTCCTTCACTGGAGGTCTTAAAGCAGAGGCTGGATAGAAAGCCATCTCTTGGGGGTGCTCTAGCTCTGGATTTCCTGCACTGGGCTAGATGGCCTTACAAGACCCACTCCAGGTCTGATTCCATGTATCTAAGGCAGAGTCATGGCAAATGCTCAATAGACTGTTCTTGAATGAAAGATGTAGTCATTTTCTCACCAAGAGATGGCAAAAGATATCTCTGGCCCACTCACTACAGTCTGAAGCTTCAGGCACAAATCTGAGTCCAGGAGCACCTCAAACTCACAAGACTTGTGGGAAGAGGGGGGCAGAGGGAGAGAAGATGGAACTTCTACAGATGCATGTGTCATAGTTGTGTGAGATACAGTGGCACGAGCTTGGGGAAAGGACAACTCTTCTGACTCATCGGCTGAACACATTGTCCTGCACATATTTAAAGCAATGTGCCATTAAAAATTAATGATCTAGTTGGGGTGGGAGGGAATCTAGGAGATGCAGCCATGTTAATGCATGGAGAGAAAGAGAGAGAAACCTCAATGACCACAGCACTGGTCCTTTTTTGAGATGATGTCACGGTTTCTTAAGAGAATATCATTGGAATGATGTGGCGATAAGAGTAGACACTGTTCCAGTACCCCAGATCATTCTTGGAAATGTCTCTGCCTCGAGGAGGTGAGCAACACCCCCCCCCTTTTCTGGGGGCCACATTCCCTTGGGAGTAATCTCTCGGGGACTGGAGCTTAAGTCAAAAGTGGGTGGAACCAACTGCTACTTTTCTGTCTTTCTTTCCCCCATATCCCTTCTCCTTGCTACTCATATAAAATTAGGTAAAAGAGAGTATGTAGAGAGATAGGGCCACACATTGCCCATATGAACATAAGAAGAGCCTGCTGTATCAGGACAATGGCCCATCTACTCCAGCGTCCTGTTCTCACAGTGGCCAACCAGATGCCTGTGGAAGACCTGCAAGCAGAATTCAAGCCCTCTCTCCTTTCCTGTGGTCTCTAGCAACTGGCGTTCAAAAGCATTACAGCCTCCAACTGTGGCAGCAGAGCAGAGCCCTCATGGCTAGTACCCATTGATCGCCTTATCCCCTATGAAGTTGGCTAGTCCTCTTTTAATGCCATCCAGGTAGGTGGACATCACTACCTCCTGTGGGAGCGAGCTTAGCTATGTGCTGTGTGAAGAAATATTTTCTTTTATCAGCATTACCCTCCAAGCAGCAGCAGAGAGGGAAGAAAAAGAGATAAAAGAGGAAGACTCTCTACTGCTAGGAAACAGTGAGAAACACAATCCATTCTCTCTCACACACGCACACACACAAATGCAAGATACACACAATCATAGAGGTCACTTTGCAAATTTGTGGGGCCATTTGATTTCAGCTCTAAAAATAAACATAAAATGGATGGTATTCATGATTTCACCTTCCATCACCACCTCTAAAAGCTGAAGTGAAAAGAAAGAGAAAAGAGGAAGACTCTCCACTGCTCCTAAATGAGCATCCCCATTTATTCTCCCCATGCAGAGAGAGAGAGAAAAACCAATCAAGACACAGAGAAGGAGTTCAATAACTGAAAACAGGGTGGCAGACTTGAGGGGCTGTTTGGTCTCAGCCCTAAAAAATAAAATTCTAATTGAATAAATTCATAATATTGGTCTCTGGCACCACATCTCATGCTCTAGCCTTTTGGGAATTGTCATCTGTGAGCAAGTTTGAGGAGCAAGAAAGGGTTTCGCAATCCAAGTCTTCCTGGTTCTTTGCCAGGCTGCAACACACAGCTTCTCCAAATGCCGAAAGACAACTCTAAATGCTGAGAACGTCTCTTGGAGGACTGGCTTGGAAAGGCCTTCTTTCTCCAATCTCCTCCCATACTTGTAGCCTTCAAGTCAAAGGAAAATAAAATTTTAAAATATCCTGCCAAACCTATGGTGCTTTTTGTTTTAGTTGTTTTAAATATTATTATTTTAGAGTAGAATTCTCCTATCTGGTTCCAGGTATTAACACATAGGCTGCACCAGATCAGACAAATGCCAACAGTAGCACTAATCAAAACACTGGGATGATGGAATTGAAGCAACACCCACCAGCTGGATGAACATTATAGTAGGGCTTGCCCTGGTAACATCCCAGCTGAGATACTGTAATACACTCTATGTGGAATTATCATTGAAGAAGAAGAGAAGAGTTTGGATTTGATATCCCGCTTTCTCACTACCTTAAGGAGTCTCAAAGCGGCTAACAATCTCCTTTCCCTTCCTCCCCCACAACAAACACTCTGTGAGGTGAGTGGGGCTGAGAGATTTCAGAGAAGTGTGACTGGCCCAAGGTCACCCAGCAGCTGCATGTGGAGGAGCGGAGACGTGAACCCGGTTCCCCAGATTACGTGACCACCCCTCTTAACCACTACACCACACTGAGGGTTGTTTAGGAACTGCAATTTCTGGCATCAGTTGCCATGAGCACATAGCACCCACTGGCTGCTCATTTGTTTCTAGATTAAATTCAAATGGATTCAAATCTCCAGGACCTGATGACTTGCACCCAAAGGAGCTTGTGGATGCAATCTCAGAGCCTTTGTCTATAATCTCTGAGAATTATTGGAAAACAGGTGAGGTCCCTGCAGACTGGAGGAGGGCAAAAGGGGGGGAGAGAAGAACCAAATAACAACTGACCAGTGAGCCTGACATCAATAGCAGGCAAGGTCCTAGAACAGATAATTCAACAGTTGGTCTGTGAGCATTTAGAAAAGGATGATGTGATTGCTAAGACCCAACATGGGTTTCTCAAAAATAAGTCATGCCAGACAAATCTCATTTCTTTTTTTTAATGGAATTACAAACTTGGTGGATCAGAGGAATGCTGTGGACATAGTGTATCTTGATTTCAGTAAGGTTTTTGACAAAGTCCTCCATTATATTCTTGTGAGGAAGCTAGTAAAATGTGGGTTGAATGAGGTAACTGTTAGGTGGATTTGGTTGACTGACCGAACCCAAAGAGTACTCATTAATGGCTCCTAGTCATCCTGGAAAAAAGTTACAAGTGGGTGCCACAGGGTTCTGTCATGTTGTGACTTCCAAATTCTTCTCAGACACTGATTTTAATTTGAGATGATAAAAGAAATTCCTTTGCCTCTTCCTCTCCCACCCTCCTCTGGTGAGCCTTCAAACCCTCCTCACTTCTGCTTAGCTGTCTGTTGCTCTGGTAGCAGCAGCAGTGAGTGGAAGAGAGGAGGCCTGGAAGTTTATAGGTAAGTGGGGAGGCAGGGAAAGGGTTTGTAGGCTCATGGAAGGAAGGGATTTTGGCAGCTTGGGAATGGCGGGGACTTTCTAGTGATAAGAGGGCTAAGGAAGGAGTCACTGGAAAGTGACTTTAATCCAACTGTTTAGCATAAAGATCTTCTCCTGTTTTTACTGTTGGCAGGATGGTCCAAGACTAGCTTTATTAAATCTGTGATAATCTATGGTTTAAAGAGCTACTAATCTTTTTCATATCTGTGGCTAGAAATATAATAATACAATATTGGAAAACAGCTACCAACTTAACTCTAGAGGTATGATCAGATAGAATATGGAATGCAAAGACCAAAGACAGTTTTGATACTGTATGGTGCATGTTTATTTCATATAGAGGAAAAGACAATGTTGCCCTCTTACCACCAGCTACCCATGACTCACTCTGGGACCATCATGTTAAGTCATGTTGTAGAATACACCTAACTGATGTAATCAATTCTAAACCATTTACAAACTTAGGGCTTGTCCATACTTACCTTTTGTCCCACTCTTTTTTGCCACAGGTCTGTGCTTAAAAGCTCTGAGTCCAAGCTATGGTCTTTTTGCCCAGGAGCTTTCCCTTCAAAAACTTGCTCTTTAGCACTCAGTAGGAGCAAACATCAGTTCAGGTTTCCCACAGATTGCTGTTTGCTTTGTTTGAGCTTTAAAGAGAGGGGCTTTTTTTGCGGGGAAAGCTCCATAGCAAAAACAAGGATGGTCAAACATGGAGCTTTAAAGTACAGACCATGCATGGAATGAGCAAAGGAAGTGAGGATAAGCCCTCTATGTTTGATTGCATTATTTATGTTGTGTATACATGAAATGTTCCTCCGGGAATGGCAGCATATGGGTATTTTTTGTTATATTAAGAAACTGAAAAATAAAGTTAAGAAGGAAAAACAAACAAACAATGGAAGTTGTGTACAATGCTACCTAAAGAGGCATGAGTCAATAATTTCTGGGATATAGTCCTGACTGAATGTCTAACACAACACAGACAAGTGGTGGGAGGTGAAGCAAAAAAGATTGTTTCAAAGAAGTGTGATTTTTATCTTATTTTTTACTGTATTAATAAGGGCTCTGAATTTTCAGGCCCACCCAGTACCCATGCCTCACTTTGGAGGGGCTATACTAACAGTTGAAAATCACACAGAGTTGGTAACTTACTTTCTGAGACAATCCACTGCTTTGATCTCTTCTGTCTCTGTACTAGGTATTATATCATCCATGTTTATAACTGGATTCTCTTACGTATGTCTACTCAAAGGTGTTCTATTTTGTTTTCTTGAAATCAATAAAGCAGGCAACAATTAACCTATCAGTTGTTAAGGGCTGTGCATATCGCATATTGACACAAGAGCCTTGAACCTGGCTTGCTAGCATACAAGCTGCCATTGCAGATGTTTTGCCAGAGGCACTATATGCCCTCAGTCATCTGCCCTCATCAGCAGTCTAGCTGCTGCATTATGCACTAGCTGGAGGATCTGGACCAGGCCCAAGGGCAGCCCAAAAGAGAGTGCATTGCAGTAAACCAGCATAAGAGATGTGTGCATTTCCCTGCCTTCACTCTGAAGTGGTACATCTCAGAAGCCGTTTTACCAGCTCAGTGAAACCAGGCCCACAATCTCTTGCCTTCCAACATTCTCCATCTGGAGAGTGGGAAGGGGAAAGAGAGAGAGACAGCACTTGATACCTCACAGGGGTATTGTGAGGACACCATTAAAGTCTGTGAGGCCCTCCTTTTACATGGAAGGGAAAACATAGGATGGGGGTAGGGTCACGCAAGTCCTTGAGATTGATGGATTGACCTTCTGACAGCAGGGGCTTGTCCAGGCCCAGCATGTCACATCAGTGTTTCTCTGGAGAAGGCCAGAATTAGCAGACCTCTTCTTCCTCCCCCGCCCTCTCCAAGGCCTCCTGAGGGGCTGAGTTTGCTGCTCCAGCAACGCTTCCAGACAGCGTCGGCTCAGGGCATCGGAGCGTCATCTTGCATCCCACAGACAGATTGCCAGAGCACTGGAGCTCTTGGAAGTGCCTAACTTTGATGTATGGCTGATAGTTCTTGTAGGAAGTGTCTTAAAAACCTCTCATTTATCAGGGTTGTTTTCACGGTGCGCATGGCTGAAGATGAGAAGCAAGCAGATTTATTCGGGGAGGAAGCCAGCTAATCCTATTTAAGCAGTTAAGGAGGAGAGGGGCTCGTTCCCTCAAGTTCAGTGGAGCACTGAGATGAGCTTCACCAACACACACACACACACACACACACCACACGTGGGACACTTCCCAGACACTTCCTTGGCAGGTCTGTCGGAAGCAGATGCATCTGCTGCTAGCAGTTGCTTAGAGGCGTCGCTGGAAGCACTGTCCCACTCTGTAAGGACAACAGAAGGTGACCCGCAGCTGAATACGGCTGCTCTACAATTCTTTGCAAAATCTCTGGACACTGTTTAAGAGGGCAGAATACTGGCTATGTCCAGGAAATTCCAAACATATGGCAACCCAGTGCTAAAAGCAAACTCAGAAGAGGAGGGCCAATTCACACATGTGTGTACATCACTTGGTCTTTTGTCACTCAGTCTTACAGTGGATTTTGTGGGCTCTGGCCAGTGGAATGTGTGTGGCAGGACACCTCATCCCCTGCCACAGTCACCATCTTGTATTGTATAGTGATTTTGGTCCTTCTTTATGCGAAACACTGCTGGGCCACTGTTTGGCCATACTTTCAAGTACCATTACGTACAGAATTTCCATTCTAATTTTCACCCAGGCTGCTTACAATAAAGTAGTGAAAACCCACAAATAACTGTATTTAAAAGCTTTTCAAAGTAGCTTGTCAGCAGGATGTGTTGAAGAAGACAGGCAGGCACCGGGTAGGCCAGTGATGGCAGAATCATTTTCAACCAAAGGGCCACATTGCTAGTGCAAAACTCCAGCTATGTCGACCAAATAGCCTCTGCTCACTCCATCATTGCTGCCGTCTGTGGTTTGGACTGGCAGTGGTAAGTAGAAGACCAGCACAGGCTGCCTCTCTGTTGCTACTGCCAAGTAGATTTCAATTAGGATTAATGTAGCTCACAACCGGATGAAAGGAGGAGGAAGAACAGGTTCCCCATTACTTAGATTTTGGTTGAATCATGAATGTTAAATTCTGATAATGAATAATATCGCTTTTTATGAGGTAGTCCAGGAAGGGGTTGTTCTATCTTAGCTTCATTTTATGAGGCTTCGATTTCTTTTGTCAGCTACTGAAACAGCCCTAATTCAAATGAGCATATTGCAGGTTGTGTTTTATCAACTCTGAGAGTGCAAGCTATTATTTTTAGGGTAATATAACTTTGTATCAGGCATGCAGCTCCGTTCCATTTTTACCTTATGCGTCCATGGTTGCTGCAAAACAGGAGTGGGGGTATCTCAGGCCCAGGGGCCTAATGAGGCCCCTTTGTTTGGCCCTTGGGGCATGAGTCAGGCCACACACCCCTGTAGTGCTTTTGCTGGGCTGAAATTAACCCTGGAACTGGGTTGATGCTTCTTGCTTCTGCAGCTGAAAAGATAGGAATCTCGCAGTGTTTTTATAGCTGAAATGCAGTCTACCATATAAATGTACTGTAACCATAACATCATTGCTCTGCCCACATCTGCAATTGGCCCTCACATGTGATCTCCTGACAGGTTACGCATAAGGAAATGTGGCCCTCGGAATGAAAAACATTCCCCCACCCCTGCTAATCCAGTCAACAGAATGACACAGGAATAAGGTAATGATATCACCAGCAAAACCATATCCTTACCTTGGCCACCTCTCTGAGCCAGCTTTGACAGGTGGTCAGGGACATTGGGGACCCCACTGGTCCTTTTAATCTGTACCATCTGAAAAAAGGAAGAAGCAATTGTTATGATCCACTCTCTGTTCTGTTAGAATACTTTCCCTTGAAATATGTATATTCTACAACCCAAAATAAGGGACGCAGGTGGCGCTGTGGGTTAAACCACAGAGCCTAGGACTTGCTGATCAGAAGGTCGGCGGTTCGAATCCCTGCGACGGGGTGAGCTCCCATTACTTGGTCCCTGCTCCCGCCAACCTAGCAGTTCAAAAGCACGTCAAAGTGCAAGTAGATACATAGGTACTGCTCTGGCAGGAAGGTAAACGGCGTTTCTGTGCACTGCTCTGGTTTTCCAGAAGCGGCTTAGTCACACTGGCCACATGACCCAGAAGCTGTACGCCGGCTCCCTCGGCCAATAAAGCCTGATGAGCGCTGCAACCCCAGAGTCATCCGCGACTGGACCTAATGGTCAGGGGTCCCTTTACCTTTACATCCTAAAATGTGCTTTTGAACATGTGATATTAATCAATATCCTTTTAAAGTAGATTATGACTTATACACACATGGGCTAATGAGAGAGTTTTATACAATATACCATTCATAGGAGCATGGGAAGCTTATGCAGACCACTGGTCCCATTTGCTCAGTATTGTCTGCACTGACAGGCAGCAGTTCTCCAGGAATTCAGACCAAGGTCTCTATCAGCCCTACCTGGAGATACCAGGGATTGAACCCTGGACCTTTTGCATGCAAATCAGATGCTCTAACCACTGAACAAGGCCCCTGCCCAAGGGAAGTTTGGTTCTGTAATTAAAAATCTATTTTAAAATTGTTGTCCTACTTCCCAGAAAAAGGTCCAGCAAGGTCTGAAATATATTGGAATTATGAATATCTTTTTGGCCTACCCTACTGCTTTTTGTTCCTACTTCCAGTCCCTTACTGGAGTTCCCATGGGGGTGGGTGGCATTCTTTGCGTTCCTGTCTTGGTCAGAGTCAAGATCTAAGCTATTGCTCATGGTGGTGCCTGCAGGAGACGAGTTGCTTCCTTGCAGCAGCAACTGAAACTGCCTTTCCCCATTTTCTGTTGCCCTCTTCAGCCCCAGAGATTCTTAACACAGTCAAAACAAATCTACTATTGACTGGTCTCCCTCAACGCAGAATTCCTGTGTGTGTGCTTTTCTTCCCCCACTCCCTTCAGTGGGATATCTCTTTATCCTTCAAATAATGTTTGTGACCTCGTAGTCACGGCAGCTTCTAAGCACTCTTTGAACCCAGTATTGATCCTGCAATTAAAACACATTGCAGCTGCTTCAGGTAGCTAGCCAGACTGAGATCTCTGCTTTGGAGTCTGCTTTCTTAAAACCTTCATTTCTTCTTCTGTTAAATTGATTTTTTAAAAAAAATAAAATAAAAATCCTTTAATGATATGTGCAAGAGCGGGGAGAGTAAAGCCCAGTCTTGATTACTAGTACAGTTTGCGAAGTGGTTTTGTTTCTCAGGATGTTTAGCTCATTGTCTCCAACTTGTACAGAAACCAGATTTGCCTAGAATTTCTAATTGTATCTACACCTTCCATTCTAATCATCCATCCCTGTATTGTGTTAATTGCTGAACTGATATGGTCTCTCCTGTGGGTCAAAGGAAGGGCAGTATGGAAGATATAGTTCCAGGCAGAGAAATGGTAGCTTGTGCCCATTAGGACCAGTAGGGCAGAAGGAAGGGAGACCAATCAGTAGGTGGAGCCAGAGCCAATGACAGGAAAAGCCAACTCATTCTTGTTTTCTCCTCATCTTTCTGCCAGAAAAGTTCTACAAAGGCAACACTGAGTCTAAGGAGGGGGAAGCTGACAGTGCTATTCTCTTGACTGGTTCTAAGTAAGAAAGCAGACAGGTAGAGGCTGGCTGAGGGCTGACCAGGGTTGGTGGTGCCATTCCTCATTCACTTTAATGGACCAGTCACCACTGAGCAAGGCAGGCTAATTGAATCTACCGGTAGATCTTCAGGTTATGTAAAGTAGACTCTCAACAGTTCATCCAAAGCGACAACAAAAGACTCCTTCTCCTTAGGTTGCAATCCTAACTCTACTTATCTAGGAGTAAGCTCCATTGACATCAGTAGGATGTTCTTCTGAGTAGATGTGCCTCGGAATGTGTTGTTCATTAGGTTGCTGAAAATGAAGGCAGTCTGCTAGAGTTGAAGGAGACAAGGAGTGTCTGTGAAAAGACTAAAGCTGTGTACACGTTTAGCAGCTTGGAAGGCAGTGAGGTCATTTCATGTCACTTCAAGTCCCATTCTTATGTCTTATGACCACAAGGAAGCACATATGTCTTCACCCAATGCCCAACTTGAACTCCCCCTGTGCTGTTCAGTTCACTGAAGCTACCACTTGCACACCTGCTGTCATCTGAGCAGGCACACCTGATGCCTGACATGTATGCACTTCAGCTTCCATTTCCATTTTCAAATTGGATGGAAGCTGGTTTGGTGGAAAACACATTAAACAGGAGTATTTCTCAGGAAGCCACAGGGTGCCTAGGGATTGTGACTATTATCACATGTACTCGGTTTCAAACATTAGCAGTGGGTACACGCACACTGGAGCTGGAGCAAGCAGTAATATGTACACAGCCAAAGAAATCAGTTCTTGTCCTCAAAACAGATTCCTGGGCAGGGCATGTGCTCAGACCTTGGTTGACCCCAAGTGTGCAGAAGCCCCACCCCCATTTTGCATCTGGCTCTATATGGTTATCATGAGGTTCTTGCGGGGAAATATTAATTGATCAAAGTCTCATTCAGCTATGGAATGAAGTTATATTTGTATCTGCATATGTACATTAATGTGCATCTAATAACATTTATCCCCTTTTGGTCTCTTAGGACTATTTTAAGGATAGGAGTGAATTAGAGTACAAGAGAAATTTGTTTAGTCAATATTTTTAAGCAAATTCCTGGACTGGAATTGGAATATAATGACTCTTCAGATTTAACACTTCTCCAAATTTTGCAATACTTCCTGGTATAAAAATGCAGAAATGTGTTAAAATGCATATTTTAAGATGTAATATGAAAATATGTTTAGGAATGTGTGCATTGGAATAAAATAGGGTTTAAATATGGATTTTGTGCTATTATTTAAATATGATTTTTTATACTTTTAATTAAAAAAAAATCCACAGATTAATGTGTAGATAGGACAGAATGAACAGAAGGATTAACATGCAAAACAGAGAGGGACTAAATATAAGAGAGATCTATCCATCCCTAGATTATTTATTATTGGTTTATAACCATTTTTATTCATAGTAGACTTATTGAAATTAATGGCCTTAAGTGACTCATTTCCACTAATGGGTTTGCTCTCAGTATGACTAATATTGGATACATCCCATTGTTTGTGATTCTGATTCATTTCAAATGATGATTTATTCTGAATGTGATGATCTTGCATCAGTTTTCAAAATACCGAATAAATAAATAAATACAGTCCCAACATAAGTGTGGCTGCATACACACCAACCGATCTGCAGCACAGAAATATATTCCCCCCATATATATATATATATATTTGGAAATATTATGTGTTTGGCACACTGCACCACAAAATTCAGAGAAGTGTGAATTTTGAAGGATAGGTGTTTCAGTCCATGTATTGTTTCAGGAAGTATGAATTAGGGAGTTTTGCACTAAAATAAAAACAAAGCTTAATTTCTTTCTCATCTCTAGTTGATCCCAAAGGGGAAGTATCAATGCAAAGAATGAGGTGAGCTCATTGACACCCCCCCAACTCAAAGCTTGTGTTGATCATGCTCCTTCATTCTCCTCTGTGTGACCAAATTTCTTTTCTCTCCTCCTAAGCCCACATGGCCTCTATTTCCCCCGCTGCTGATCTGCTTCAAGCCTACTCAAGGTCAGCAAAGAGGGATATATTTTAAATGGCGAGGGCTCTTATGAGCATTTTTTTCCCCTGGATTCCCCAGAAGCAAAAAAGTAGCATTTACACAGTAAGTCTTGTAGATCAAGGTCTTCCGAGCCTTTCAACATCCTAAAGCCCGCACAGACTTTCAACTCTTATCCCCAGCCCGTTGGCGGAAAGAAGAGAAAGAGAGGAAAAATGAATCGAACACAAAGCCTTTGCCTGGAGGTCTGGTGCAGAAGGCTTGGACTCAGAATTGTTTCAATCTATGTAAATATCAGGAAATTAAATTCCATATGTCCTGTGCCAGATGCTCCCAGCTGCTGCAGCTGTGCTCAGAATGGTAAGTAGACAGTTCTGATTTATCAAAGCAGATTTTATTTATTTATTTTCCAGTGTCATTCCTTGAAAGGGAGGGAGAAGAACAGTTTGTCATTGGGAGGGCAGAAGTGTAATGCACAAGAGTGATTTGATGCCAACGATCTGACAAAAGGGATCATTGGTCAAATGTGGAGATCCAGGCAAGGCTGGAATCTGGAAGACCCCAATAAGGGTCTCAGTGTTCTTGGCGCATGTTCTTGGCATCAAAATATTTTGTTTATGCTGAAGAGTATAGGAGTCACATGCATATGGAAAAATGCACTCACTCAGGCTTGGAGTGCAAGTGACTCTTGTTTGTAAACCAACCTTCTGTGCATCGTCAAAAGATGTAGGAGATGAATGTGAATGATTCCATCCCTCTGACTATTGGCAACCCTTTCCAGCCCCTTGGCCTGCAAACAGCTGGACTCTCTGAGCAGTGCTTCTCCATCCTACATCTTTGGGGGCCAGTAGGAAATATATATGGAGTGTTAAGGGTGATGGTGGAAGAGGCACAGCTTCAAATCTCTGCTCAGTCATAAAGCTTGCTGGGTGTGCTCCTCAAAGCTGAAATCTGTTTAGCCCCCTTAGCTAGTTCACGGGAACTCCTGTGAAGATGGATGACATAAGAATTGTATGAGATCAGTAAGCCAACTCCTCTTGACTGACCTCCATTTCCATTTGCAGTGTCAGAATATTTGTTAGATATGTATCTTTCCCACTTTATCAATGAAATTACTTCAAAATTAAAACCAAAACCAAAGCTCTATTCCAGTTCTGATACTGACACCATAGAGTTGGCCATGTTTGACAGGCCCATCCCTGTTACCCAGCTCTTCTGCACTTCCTATGTGGGATGAGAAGATAAAGTGGGGAGCTTGCTCTGTGAATTTAGGCTCCCCATGTAATGTAAAAAAATTGTGCAGTCAGATGTCTAAAAGTGGTGGAAGGACCCTATTTTCATGGAACAGGCTCCCCTCTTCAGATCTTCTCCAATAAGGAGTGGAGGGATGTGATGGAAATAAGAGGGCAGCAAGCATGGCTCCACTCCTTCCCCTCTCATAATTTGAACTGTATATTGTTGCTGGCATCTCTCTCAGGAGACAATGGAAGAGTGCACCTTTGGTGTAAAGTCAAACCATTGGAGTGTTACAGCACCAGCTGTGGCTGTAGAGACCGATACAGAAGAAACATATGTTATTGCAGGTGGGGCAGATGGAGGCATCTGGTTTTGCTGCTACAGGTGCACTGTGGCATTTCTTCTCTCTGCAGTCCTCCCAGCGGTCATTCCTCCTCTGGTCACTGCTGCGGATACACGACCTGACTGTCTCCAGGCACTGTGATAATCTACAAGGAATTGTGTGAAGGGCTGAGTACATGAATAGACCTGAATTCAATATGAACTGAGTGCAAAACTCACAGGCCCAGTTTGATCCTCATTCCATTTGCGGTGCTCTAGCAACTTCTGGAAGAAACATCACAAATTTTGCCACCTATCTTAATTTCAAACCCAACTCCAAAAATGGACATGGAACTATACCCCCTTCCATTATTGACTGTCCCTTCCTCCAAAGAAAGATCAGCCCTTTGAGAACATTTGGTCCAGCGCTAACCTAAACATTACAGCAGTATCCCAGGCATAAGAAGTCTTTGAAGATATATAGTTCTCTAAGGCTTCTTTGTCCAATTCAAACTTTTCCCCATAACTAATTGTAAAGCACATTGAACAACATTTTTTGTGGAGGCCTTTGAATGTCACATGGTAGTTGATTAACATGTAAGAATCCAGCCATACATAGGAACCTAATCAGGGAGTCAAAACCCTTTTGTGGAAACAAAAAGCAGGCCAACAACCTTTCTTCTCCAGCATCTTTTTCTCATAGTGGGCAACTAGATCCCTGTGGGAAGCCTGAAAGCTGAACATGAATGCAAGAATACTCAACCCACCTGCAATTCCCAGCTTGTGCTTGTGTCAGATTGGGCTATGGGCAGAGGTGAGCGAGGAGCAGGGATGGGGGAGACATTTGGTTTAGTTTTTATCCCAAGGTGACAATGCCTGATTTGCAGTTTCTGAAACAGTATGTGAAAGAGCCACCAAAATTCCTCCTCAGAATTTTGTCATGAGGTTCTCCAGCCAAACAATTTTTACAAAAAAAAACCCTGTATAGACTGGGAGGAATTGTGAATGTAAATGGATATATGAGTGAAAACAACAAGAATAAAAGGCATTATATGAAAGAAAATTGCCTTCAATTTTGGTGTGTGCACGTGTGAAATTACATTAAAAAATGTGCGGATTTGGAGCTGGTGAATGATTATTTCTTGCATCTGTCCTAAATCTTATAACATTTAGCTTCCTTAGATGTTCCCTCATTCTAGCATTATGAGAGAGGGTCAACTTCTTTCAGAGGCCTTTAAAAGAGAAAAAGAAGGCAGAGGGCAGTAAGAAACAAACAAACAATAATCAGATAAATAACCCCTGCTTCCACCCTTAGTATGTTTGGGTTTGGGCAAAGAGAGGTTTGGGCTGTTTCTTCGTAGGCCTCTTTTCCTTTGAACTGTCAGCCTAAGTCAACGTATTGGAAACACACACGAGGAAATGAAGGGGAAAGCAAGAATGTATGTTGCGAGGAATTCCTTCGACATATAATGAGAACCCAGAGGAGGATGGCAGGCTGACAGATTTGCTGTCTGGATATGTAGTAGGCCTCAAAAAGGGCCTGCGAAAGAAACAACAGTGAAGTTAAGAGGCTGTAGGAATGCAAAAAAACCACCTTTTCCCCTGTGATAGTTATGGTGATGATATTGCTAGTACTATAGTCAGCTTAAGAAAGGGAGAAAGGAAGGAAGGAAGGAAGGAAGGAAGGAAGGAAGGAAGGAAGGAAGGAAGGAAGGAAGGAAGGAATATGGTGATGGTGGTCATCACTACTACTACTGCTGCTGAAGAACTGTTAGTGGGTGGTTCCCTAGACCAGATGGATGGGAGGTTGCCTGCTCTTGATGGGGTTAGACTCCCTCTGAAGGAGAGGGTACGTAGCTTAGGGGTACTCCTGGGTCCTTTGCTGTCACTCAAGGCTCAGGTGGCCTCAGTTGCAAAAAGTGTGTTCCATCAGTTTCAGCTGGTGGCCCAGCTGCACCCCTATCTGGACAGGGATAGCCTAACTACTGTTGTCTATGCTCTGGTAACTTCTAGGTTAGATTACTGCAACACGTTATACATAGGGCTGCCTCTGAAGACAGTTCAGAAACTTCAGCTGATACAGCATTCAGAGGTCAGGTTGCTCATTGAGGCAGGCGGTTTGAGTATCTAATGCCATTCTTGGCCCTATTCCATTGGCTGCCAGTCACTTTCTTGGCCCAACTCAAAGTGCTGATTTTGACCTATAAAGCCTTTAGTGGCTCAAGACCACAATACCTTAAGGCCTGTCTCTCCCCATACAAACTGACCTGGACCCTACAATCACCACCTGAGGACTTTCTTCATGTGCCTCCTCTGTGAGAGGCCTGAAGGGTGGCAACACAAGAATGTGCCTCTTCTGCAGTGGCTCCCAGCATGTGGAATGCTGTCCCCAAAGGAGGCTTGCCTGAAACTTTTCTTACAGATCTTTAGGCACCAGACAAAAACATTCTTCTTCAGCCCTTTGGCTGGTTAAGCAAGCTATGGCCTTTTAAACTGGGAGGTATTGTTTTGTTTGTTACTATGTTACGTATTTTTTGTGTTTTTATACTTGATCTTTGGAGGAATGGTTGTGTATAACCTTAAATAAATAAATACTATCATAGTGGGCTGGTGTTAGGGGAGAAGAGGTTTGTTACTTTTGATGATGGTGAGGCCAATAGTCTGCCTTCCTGTCAAGGCACCCAGGATGGTTGACAATTAAAAAAAAATAAAAATACATCACACAAAACTGTCAGAGCCCTCTCATTAACAACTGGGAGCTGATGACATGTGTGCTTCTTGGCTTGTGATCCCTTGCTTCTGCCTTCCCCAAGAGCACAAGTTCTTCAGCAGCCCCCAAATAAGGTAGGCGAAGAGTTACCCAACAGTTCCTTCAGGCCATTGATGGCCTGGGCTCCCTTGCTTCAGTCGCAGCAGTAGCTGTAGTAATAATGACTATCTTCCTCAACTCTCTTTCCAAGTCTCTCCATTCAAAAACATTGCATCTAATAATATTCCTCAACCTCTCAAGGCCTACAAATATTCCTTTCAGTCAGATTTCCCCAAACAAACTCTTGAGCAATGGAGAAATTAGCATGGCTTCTGTCTGAAAACTAACCGCCACCCAGGAAGGGCTGTGAAGGAATATTTATTTTAATTTTTAATAAAAACAACAGCACAGAGATAAAGCATGCTTTGGCCAATATGCCGCAGGGAATCTTTCTCTTACACTCCCCTCCTCCCCCCCACCCCGCCATGAGTACATTTTTGTTTTGCACACATCTTAAATAGGTTTTCCTCCCTACCCCACCACCCCAAACACAGTTGGCTCTGTAAAATAATGCTTAAAATATGTCTGAACATTGCCTGCAAAGTCAATGGCAGAAAGCCTTGTTTTCAATCCCTTGGAAAAACGGGTGATCAACTCTATATTTACAGAAAGGTTAGAACAATAAAGTGGTGGCTGTTTTTTTCCAGCCTCTCTCACCTTTGCAGACAGTCAGTGCTGAGTAACTTCTCGTTCCCCTCACACCACACACCTCCCTGAAAAGGGCTCCGTGTATGTCTCCTTGTTTACTGAATGTCTGAAATGATGTCAGCAGGATCCCACAAGGCCACATATTTAAACAGAGACCATCCCACTTGTCACAGAGGTTTATAAGGCCGGGGTGGGGCGGGGGGAGCCCTCCTTGAATGGATCACTGTGGGTTTGGATGATGGTCAAGTGCTTTTTCATTGCGGGGTTGGGGTGGCTGGGATCCCAATGGATTAAAGCCATCATTGTGCTTGGATGTGTATGGCTGGGCCCTCACAGGAAGTGGCTCAGCAACTGTGCTCCATTGCTTACAGCCAGTATAAAGGCAAAGGTTTAAGAGACACAAGCAAAATGCATTGTGGTTGTTGTTGTTGTTGTTTAAGTCCCAGCCTTATGCTGGTGCTGTGCATCCCTTTTCTGCCTTTCTGCTAGGAGAGATACAGTCATACCTCATGTTACGTTTGCTTCAGGTTGAGCATTTTCAGGTTGCGTCCCATGGTGACCCGGAAGTACTGGAAAAGGTTAGTTCTGGGTTTCGCTGCTCACGCATGCGCAAACACTCAAAATGACGTCACACGCATTCGCAGAAGTGGCGAATTGCAACGCAGGTTGCATTCTGCTCATGTTGTGAACGGGGCTCTGGAACAGATCCCGTACACAACCAGAGGTACCACTGTACAGTTCAATGTAATAACGGTGGAGTGGTTATAGCTAGCCACAATTTTCTACCTCTACTGTCCAAGGCTGTATGCCTCTAAATGCCAGTTGTTTAGGGTTGCCATATCTCAAAAGGTGAAAATGCGGACGCAAAAGAGCTAATTTTAAGGAAGCTCACCAAAATCTACACTTCTGACATGGGTTGCCGTATGTACAGATTTCCGTGGACATTCCAGCGGTTCCCGCCCACACATTGTTTCCAACGGCCGAATCCTGACTACGCCTGGAAAATTCTGGACACAGGACAGCCCTAACAGTTGTTGGGAATCACAGGCGGAGGGGGGGCTGTAGCACTCAGGTCCTGCTTGTGGTCCTCTCAGATAAATCTGTGAGAACATGGCAAGCTGAGCTAGATGGGCCTTTGACCTGATCCTGCGGGGCTTTTCTGATGTTCTACCTCCACTGTCAGAGGTAGATACCAGTTACTGGGAATCACAAGTTCGGGGAGTACTGTTGTGCTCAGGTACTGAGTGTGAGGCAGGATTAATTTTGTTGTATATATGTTGTTGTTTAACCTTTAAGAAGAAAAACAGTAAGAGAGTGTGTGTGTGTGTGTGTGAGAGAGAGAGAGAGAGAGAGAGAGAGAGAGAGAGAGAGAGAGCTGTCAACGTTTCCCTTTCTTAAGGGAAATTCCTTTACAGTGGTGCCTCGCAAGACGAAATTAATCCGTTCCGCGAGTCTCTTCGTCTTGCGGTTTTTTCGTCTTGCGAAGCACGGCTATTAGCGACTTAGCGGCTATTAGCGGCTTAGTGGCTATTAACGGCTTAGCGGCTTAGCAGCTATTAACGGCTTAGCGGCTTTAAGAAAAAGGAAACAAACTCGCAAGAACTCGCAAGACGTTTCGTCTTGCGAAGCAAGCCCATAGGGAAATTCGTCTTGCGGAACGACTCAAAAAACGGAAAACCCTTTCGTCTAGCGAGTTTTTCGTCTTGCGAGGCATTCGTCTTGCGGGGCACCACTGTATTCCGAATAGGATTCCTCGCAAGAAAAGGGAGAAGTTGACAGCTATGGTGTGTGTGTGTGTTGCTGTTAAAAGCTTTAGCTGATTGAGGCTGTGAACCCTAAGGAATTAACATGAAAATACTGTATATGCTTTGGGGATATATATATATATATTTTGGGGGGGGGGGAGAAATGATCTCCCTGAAAACTTCTTTCCACACTGGAAATGTTCATTCAGTTCATGCTAATCCATTAAGTAATCTTAAGAGAGTGTAGTTCTCTTATTTCTTCATCCCACCCTGTCCTGAAGCTACAGAGCAATATTCAACGTAAAGATGGTCAAGTGTGAAATAACAAGCTTCATGAACGCAGAGGAGCGCTACTAAGTTTGTTTGGTTTTTCCTACTTCCTGTTTCATCCTTGGAAAGGCTTCTGGTGGCAAGGGGCAGATTTCCCCCATCTCAGCTAGGCTGAATCAGGACATTATCAGGTAAGGATATTATTCTCCCCTTACCTGATAATTTCTGCATTTTACGTGACATTTCACACAGTACAGTAGTACAAGCCATTTCTGGAAATCTAGCAGGATCTAGTGGAACTTTAGCACTCATTTCTGTGTTAATTACTTCCAGGTGGGAGGAAAAAAATCCATTTGCAACTCTGTTAACCTGGAAAATGCTCTTCTTTTATCCTACTGCATTTGTCATTTCACCACACTCATAGTCTTGTGTCTTTATACATGTTCTTAATTACATACACACAGAAGTGTCAAGGAAAACCTCAAATTCATGACTCACATCCCAGCTTCTGCAAAACAAATAAATAAATGTTTCTCTGTTTAGACATTTAAGGCACTGGAGAAGTGTGTGTGTTTATGCAGAAAGGTGGAGGGCTGTAGCTCAGTGGTGAAGCAACCGCTTTGCATGCAGAAGGTCCCAGATTCAATCCTTGGCATATCCAAGTAAAGTTGGGAAAGATTTCCCAGCTAAAACTCTGGACAGCTGCTGCCAGTCAGTGCAGACATTATTAAGCTAGATTGAAATACAGTCTGACAATATAAGGCAACTTTCTATGTTCCTAGAGCCGTCCAGCAGTGTCTGAATCCCAAGTGTGCTTGAAGCCTGAAAACTAACTTTACTACATATGTAAAGACTAATGCTTGTGTATGTGAAACTTGAACTAATGAATTAAAAATTCCTCCAATGTTTTGTTGCTCCTGCTGCACCAACCTGATTTTTTAAAAATCAGATAATATTTCAGTTATACGGTAATCCTCCGGTATTATTTTTCCATGATGGTTTTCTTTTTTTTTCTTTCCCCTTTTTTTTCTTAGATGTGTAAGACCTCCTGGATACAAGTGTCTTTGTTGTTTCTCTTTCTTGGAAATATTTAGCAATGACCCAATCACTTGCTTGTTAAAAATATATTTGCTTTTTCTGTCCTGAAGGCTGGAACTCATTTTGCTCAGTCTGTAAAAAGCTTGAGGCTTTTAATTGCTTAAAAAAAAAAAAAACCTACTGGATTTTTTAAAAAGAAAAATGAGACCGGAGGAATTATTTGCCACATGTTGATAAAAATAATTACATCATGATGGGGTTGCCCATCCAATATCATGTGAGGGATCCCTCTTGTTTTGTTTATAGTCAATATGTGGGCAAAATGAGTCTTAAAAAAGTAACTGCTCTTAAAATAAGCAAAGCTGTAGGTTTTTCTTGTACACTAGAATGTAACTCAGTGTGGGAGAATTTCCCTCATTCTGTTCCTTTACAGCAGGAATGGGGAAACTTTTAAGCCTGAGGGACCCATTTACTCATAGGCAACTTTCTGGGGACCGCATGCTGGAGGTGTGGGGGGCCAGAACCAAAAGTGGGTGGGGCAACAGTCTATTTTCCAGCAACTTGAAAGTCACAGACAGTTTATACATATGCAGTAAGCCTGCAATTTACGTGGGGGTTGCATTCCGGGGATCATGCCCAAAGCCAAAATGGGTTCAATGGCAAATGGAATTGCCAAAATTATTTTTGCTGGAACTCTGCCCCCTTTCCACCCCTATTTTGTTTTATTTAGCCATACTCATAAAGCTGAATGTGCACAAGTGAAATGCAAATACTGTACTCAGACCTATATGGTTTGGGCCCTGTATGCCTGAAGGAGCATCTCCACCCCCATCATTCAGCATGGACACTGAGATCTAGCTCCGAGGGCCTTCTGGCGGTTCCCTCACTGTGAGAAGTGAGGTTACAGGGAACCAGGTAGAGGGCCTTCTCGGTAGTGGCACCCACCCTGTGGAACACCCTCCCGTTAGATGTCAAGGACATAAACAACTATCTGACTTTTAGAAGACATCTGAAGGCAGCCCTGTGGGCATGCTCCTGCTTGTCAATCTTGTGGCAGTAAATCCGTCAGGTTCATAATATATTATGTGAAGATGCCTGATTAAAAGGTGGCTATTTGGAAATACCAACCCAGAAAGGTTCAGGTGACTCCCAAGACCAGTAGACTTCCTCCTGGATCCCTTCTATAAATCACATGTGGGAATGTTCAAAAATGAGCCAATATATGGATGGACATTTGGGGGTCAATTTCTGTTTGTGCCCTCATTCTTTTTAAGCCCAATGCATTTGCCCTAGAATCTTGAAGAGGTAAGTATAGGGCCAGTACTGAGTTTTGTAGGGCTTTTGGCAAGGTAGCCTCAGAAGGGCTCCTCCATCCTCCTCACCTCTTTGCACTGACACTGCCAATTTGTTTGCTTCTCCCTCTGTACTCAGTCTGCACCAGCAGAGGGAGATGAAGTGAGGATGATGCATGCCGAGGTGTCTATTTCATAGAATCATAGAATTTTAGGGTTGGAAGGCACCCAAGGGTCATCTAGTCCAACCCCCTGCAATACAGGAATATCAGCTAAAGCATCCATGACAGATGGCCATCTAGCTTCTGCTTAAAAACCTCAAAGGGAGGAGAGTCCACCACCTCACAAGGAAGTCAGTTCCGCTGTCGAACAGTTCTTACAATCAGATTTTCCCCCCTGATGTTTAGTGCATATTCTTGTAACTTGAAGCCATTGTTTCGAATCCTACCCTCCAGAGCGGGAGAAAACAAGCTTGTTCCCTCTTCCATGTGACAGCCCTTGAGATATTTGAAGATGGCTATTATATTTCCTCTCAGTCTCCTCTTTCCCAGGCTAAACACACACATTTCCTTTAGCTGTTCCTCATAAGACTTAGTTTCCAGATGCTTGATCATCACGATCATCTTGGTTGCCCTGCCCTGCACACTTTCCAGCTTCTCAACATCCTGCCATCATCATCATCATCATCATCATCATTATTATTATTATTAATTAAATTTCTATACTGCCCTTCATCTGAGGATCACATGGCAGTTTACAATATAAAAACACAAAATGTATAGTAGCAAACAAAAGCAATGCACCCCAGTTTAAAAGGCCATATATTGTTTAATTAGCCAAAGGCCCGGGAAAAGACCAATGTGTTCTCCTGGCACCTAAAAATACACAGTGAAGGCACCAAATGAGCCTCCCTGGGGAAAGCATTCCACAAGCAGCGAGTCACCACACACACACACACACACACACACACACAGAGGACCTCACTGATTACTGGATCCTAGGATCTTCTGACTGAGGTGGCTGCCTCATTCTGTCTCATGCAGGGAATGCGAACTTGCCGCCCTCCAGATTTTGCTGAACTACAACTCCCACCATCTTTGGCCACTGACCATGCCATTGGGACTGATGGGAGTTAGAGTCCAAGTATAACTTAAGGACTGCAGGTGCCCAATCCTTGGCCTAATATTAGAGTTGGCCCTGGCAGGTAAAAGAAAATCATGGTTAAGAGGAACAGCAGGAGGAGATTGTAGGGACTGATATGGGTCCCCTATCTAGGTGTGGGCCCTGGCAGTATCCGGTGGTGATGACTCACCAACCAGGGAAGAGCTGCAAAGCACTGAGCAGGTGAAACTTTCCTGGGCCTGCCCTTGTTAAGGTTGCATGCAAAGAGCTATTGAGAAATTCTTTCCCTTGTCTAAGCAGATTAAAGCCACATTGAACAAAGTGTAAAAGACGGAAATGCCTCGATCCGGCAGGGCAAAGTTCAGAAACAACATGAATTATTAGGTAACTTATTTTGTATTCTGATACCTTCTTTTGCTTCACTCCAGATGGGTCTTTTTGCAAGGAATTTTGCAGCAGGGGTATGCAAAGCATGAATCTAAGAACTCCTGGGGATTTTGTCGGATGGATCATAGCCTTGCAATCTCAGATATTTCTTCCTTGAAATCAGATGCAAGTGGTTTTTTTCTTTTTCCTGTGGTAGATGCATATTTCATATTCTGGGTTGGCAATGTTTGAGAAACATGCATATTGTGCAGCCGTGGGGGTGAGGGGCAGTGAGGAGGAACCAGGACTGATTTATGTAAAAAGAATTAAAAGAACCATGTAGAAGTGTTGAGACCTGATAACCATCTAGAAGGATGCAAAAGCTAGGAAGTAGAAGGAAACCCTTGAGGTCAGTTGGAGCAGACAGGGGAGAAAAAATAAGCAACGTTAAGAAATGAGTCTCAGGGTTAGCAAGAAAGATTGCTAATAACAAGCCTTCCCTGTGGACCTCATGATATTACAATGATCTCATACTTACAGCACTGTGACAGTAATCCAATGCTATAAATATCCAAAGGAATGTGGGGTGTCCCATAGTGATTATTGACCCACTGGGAACTCATGATCCTAGCATAACAATTGCAGACCTTAGCAAGAATCATCTCAGGAGGGAAATTCAGGATGGAAGCAACTTTGGTGACCTCTTGAAGCAACCACCCTTTCGCCAATTGTAAAGAGGGGGTGGGTGGAGAGAGAGAGAGAGAGAGAGAGAGAGAGAGAGAGAGAGAGGTTAATTGACTTGGCCAACTCAGCTGCAAATGTGAACCACATTTCTGTAAATCTCACATTGGCAGCAAAGAAAGCAGATGACATGTTTTTCTGGAGCTCCCATCTTGTTTTCCCTGGGGACTAAGCACGGTGATTGAATGTGAGGGCAATGCTTTTCCTGCTTCCTCACTGCAGCACGTAATGGGCATAAAGTGCATTTGACACTTTTAAAAAATGCATATATGCTGAGTAGAATTATTAAATGGCCATTTAGCCAAAGGCCACCTCTGAAGGTAATCAGATAGACATTCTAGTCGAACTGGACTCCAAGTAGGCCTTGATGTCTCTCTCAGCACCTGACACCACTCATATTTCTTGGCAAATGAGCAAACAAGTAAGCATATCAGACAGTGGTGCTAGAGTGCTGTGAGAGATAAAACATGGAGATCACCAAATCATGCACCATTACAGAGCATCTAGTCAATAACATAGATCCACCATTGTCACTGGAAGCTTAGGTGTCCTCAGTGATGACCATTTCAAGCTCCCTTTGGATCACCAAGTGTTGCCCCTTTCAGACAAGATGACTTAACCTCTGTACTCGGCCACTCTGGTAACTTCCAGATTAGATTATTGCAATGCACTCTATGTGGCTCTGCCCTCGAAGATGACTGGGAAATATCAACTGGTCCAAAATGCAGTAGCAATACCACTGAATGAGGTACCATCTAGAACTCAAATAGCCCCTATTTTATAACACAGCCACTGGTTTCCAGGTTGTTGAAGTGAAGTGGCTCGAGGGCAGGGGTTGGCTCAGTCTTTATCCCTGCTGTTCGTCAAAGAATCATAGAATTATAGAATTGGAAGGGACCCCAAAGGGTCATCTATTTCAACCCCATGCTGTGCAGGAATCTCAGCTAAAGCATATTTGACAGATGCCCAGACAACCTCTGCTTATAAACCTTCAAAGAAGGAGAGTCCACCACCTTCTGACGTAGTCTAATACCACTGTTGAACAGCTCTTACCACCTTGCAGTGCATGAGGATGAATGCTGATTGCCATGTAACCTCACAAAACAAGTCAGAATGAGTGCTCAATAAAGACTGGATGCAATCTAACCTTTGCATCAAATGGGTGCAAGCAAATAAGGACTGGTGCTCATTAAATAGGTTGTCTGGAGGAGACGTAAATTTTTATTCCCCTATCTGCCTAGATAACCTTTTCTATGTCTTGCTTTTCTGCATAGTTGGATTCCTTCCTTCCTTTATTTCATATGAGTTGTTGTGCAGCTGATGCCAACTAGGGATTTGTTTCAAAGGGGAAAAACTATTCTGTTCTCGGGATTCCAAGATAACTCTTTATTATTTTTATTTAGGGAAGTTTTTAATGTTTAATGCTGTATTGTGTTTTTAATATTCGATTGGGAGCCGCCCAGACTGACTGGGGAAACCCAGCCAGATGGACGGGGTATAAATAATAAAATTATTAAAATTATTATTATCAGTCATCTCATAAGGGTGTACTAAGCATTCAGTCAACTTTTGCCTGGACATTGGGTAATTCATTCTCTGCAGCAGTGTTTAAGCTTAAGTTAGGCAAATGAAACTGTCCAAAATGTTGATAGCTGAGAGATGTTTTATCATGGGCATATTCTGCAATATAGGTTCTTGAACCATTAATAATGAAATAGTGATGGGTTTGTTTCCCAATACAACCAAATTATTGCTCTCCAGAGGACCTATACCACAACAAAAATGGGACAGAAATAAACCAAAACATTGGTGACATGAAAAGATAATGGAATTTCATCAGTAAGTTATGGAATACACACTGACTGGAAATTCAGCAGTGACTTTCTACAAACTCTTGCTGGTGCAAACAGTATTGAAAATGGAATCGCGTATGGCTACCTGATAACACCATGGATGCATGAGGAAAAAATGGCATCTGGAGGGGGCCCATAGACTTGGTTGTAGGGATGCGTGAGGAACTTGATCCTATAGAGAATGTCCTGATAACCATCTCTTGATCAAAAAGAGCAGTCCTATGCATGTCTGCTAAGAAGGAGGTCCCATGAACTCAGAGTTATGTCAGACTTCACCCCTCAGCATCCCTGCTTCACAAGTGCCATGGAATGTGTCTATGAAAGTGATGGTGACTTACGCTTGCCTGGATGGAAAGATGTAGATGGGTCTAGAACCCTCTGGCTTCTGCATAACTGGAATGCAGCCTACTGTTGAACAGCAATAGTTGCACTTGTTGCTCCACCCATTTTGCCTCTGCTTTTGTCCCTCTCTGGCATGCAGCCCCCAGAAGGTTGTTCAGGACAGAATGTGGTCCTTAGGCTGACAAAGCCTATTTCATTCATTCATTCATTCATACATAAGGTTTTTTAACCCGACCTTGAGGTCTCTGGGATTCTGTGCCCTTTTAGTGTATAGGAAGTGTGTGAGACTTTTGGTCCTGATATTGATGAAATACAACTCCCATCAGTCACAGCAAATCTGGCCAATGACCAGGGATGATGGGAGTTGCAGTTTGCCAACATATGGAAGGTCATTTCCCCCCCTGCTTAGTTCATGGGAAATAGAAACAAAACCCATAAGGGTTAAGATAATTGATAAAATAATGGTGTTATTTTTACTTCTGGCTACAGCTTGGGGAAAGCTTCCCAGCTTTAAATCACTGACCTTCCTATTTTGAATTTTTGAAAAGTTTACATCTAATAACAGTTCAGACGGATTATTACTCACACCAGCCTTGTTCACATATTACTGTGCCGCAGAGTCTGCCAGGGTTATTTAACCTTGGTGATTCATCCAGCTCAGATGTATGGTGGAAAGGGGGGGGGGTGTGAAAAGATCCTTTAACCTTTAACTGCATATGACCTTTTACTTTTTACTTTTTTAAAAATGGTTTTGCTCATCAAATAGTGAAAGGAACGTGGAGGAGTAAGTGGGCAAGCAAAAATGTCAATGTGGTTTTATTTGACTATGTTTTCCAAGTGCTAAAACCATAAAGTGGCATTTGGTTGATGCCTAATGTGGAGTCCCATCTTTCCCCCCTAAACATGTTTCTTGATTGGCTGACATAGTTCTACAGAGGAATTAATTATTCCTTTTCTCCTACTTTTCCGCCGCCAGCACCATGGTACTGCCATGCTCAATTCAGAATTTAGTACTGGGGCGAGGGAGAGAACCTATGAGGGAGAGAGATGGGGGAAAGCACCATTCAGAATGCTCCCAAAGTCTGCAAGTTAAATGGCACGTTTAATATAATATTATGCATCATGTGGAGAAAAGGGATAGAGAAGAGTTTTTCTCCCTCTCTCATAACTCGAGAAATTATGGACATCCAATGAAGCTGAATATTAGAAAATTGAAGATTTATCAAAGAAAGTACTGCATAGTTGGAACTTCCTCTCAGGAGTTTCTCACAGGCATCTGGTTGACCACTGTGAGAACAGGATGCTGGACTAGGTGAACCATTGGCCTGATCCAGCACACCCTTCCTACATCCTTAAACTGGAAAAAAATGTGAATCTCACAATAAAATGTTGCAGCTCAGCAAAATGAGTCCTCAGGTTTCTAGCTAACCAGCCATGCTCTCCTCTAGGATATTCCTTTTGCCCTCTCCCTTCCCACACGAGTTTTCTGCCTCTCACCCAGCCAGTTATCATAGTCTTCATTGGACTATTCTGTGTAAAGGGGAGGGGGTTGCTTCTTTGTTTTAGTTTTTGAAATTGTTACTTCCTTAACCACAAGGGATCCCCTGAGCCTGCAGATCATGGGCATAGTGTCCATGGTTGCCACCCTGGGCTGGTGCACAGGAACCAGGGGGATGTACACACACGGGGGGGGGTGTCCCATGCGTGGGGGGCAGGTTGCATCACCGGATAATGCACTCATCCACTGCTGGAGCTCACCGCCTCTGCGCCACTTCTGCCTCTGGGTCAGGCTTGACCCCGGGGGTGGAGCTATAGCCAAGCCCATAGTGGGGCTGCCACACGAGCAATCTGCCTCCACAGCTCCCTCTCGTTCCAGATCCCAGTTTCAGAGAGGGGTGGTAACGCTGCTGCCACTTCTCCATCACTTCCGCCCCTTGGGTCGGGCCTGGCCCGGGAGTTGTGGCTGGCTAGCAGCTGTGCTCTACCCCTCCCCTGCCATCCCAGTCCCGGGTATCTGTTAACTGTCCCTCTGGAGGGGCAGGTGGGGGCTGGCCCATTGAGGCAAGTGGGAGACTTCCCCACCAACCAACCTCTGTCATCAGGCGCAATCAGCAGATACCTCTAAGTCTCCTTATTTAAAACCAGCGCGGGGGGTGGCAGCAGTGCCTGTCCTCTTCCTCCTGCAAATGCCTCATCCACACTTCAGCTTTCCCCACCGCTTTCCCCAGGGAAACCCAATCGTTACCACTGAATTGGAGCACACGTCAATCAGGTTTTCTGTAGATTGCCATTTGCTCTATTTTAGTGCTAAGATTGAGTTTTCTTGGGGAAAGTGGTGGGACAAACAGAAAACTGCTTGGACAAGTGGAAGTGTGGACCAGGAGAGCCGACCTGGGTCCCAGGTTATGGGTGCCTAATGTTGCAGTGTGATGTCATGAAGTCAGCCCCCCCACCCCCACCCCGGCTTCAGAACCTGACTCCCGGTGGCATTGGAAGTCAGGTTCCAAGACCTCGTGAGACCTTGGAAAGCACCTCCAAGGCCTTTAAATACCTAGGAAGTTGCATCGGGGGCCCTGTAGCATGGGTGCTGAGCACCCACAGCAATTTATTGTGGGTGCTCAGGCACCCAGAGCCCCCTATAGTTGGTGCCCCTGGTTTGGCAAGCCCTTAGTCTCAGTTTTGCCCCTTATAGACCACATCAGAGAGGAGTAGGGGGACAAATTAGAATTAGTTGGCTCTGCCCATCATTGGCTCTTGTTGCCATTACTGTTAGCTTCTCTGCTTTCTGCCCCACCACTCCCAATGAGCAGTAGCCAGCACCTCAAAATCCCTGGTGTAGTGGGAATGTCTGAAGGGAAGTTACAAGCATAGTTAGCTGAACACAGCTACAGTCCTCTTTGCCATTGGAAACCCTAAGAAGGGCTATAGAAAGAGTAAATAAACAGCCATCCAAAATTATTATTATTATTATTATTATTATTATTATTATTATTATTAAAATATCTCTCCTGCCCTTCCTCCCCAATGAGCCCATTGTGGCAAACCACAAAGCAGCAAATGAATACAATTTTTTAAAAATAAAATAAACACTTAAAATATTAAGAATGCCAAAAAAATAATTAGTAACACATATCCTCAGTTAGGGATGGAAGGATATGTCACTTTCAGTTATCTTGGTTTCTCGTTTTTCTAAACTTAAAAGTCAGTTCTTCACACTTCACAGCAATTTGTGAATATTTTTTTTTTTTTTAAGTCTCATGGAAGGTCATCAGCATATTAATTTCGGTTAATAGACATATTTCTATATGTAGTGTAGACTAACATGCATGTTTTTGCAAAACAGTTTTTTCATAATGTAATGCATTTTTGTTAGTTATTTTCACTCATTCTTCCATTTTTATACACACTTCTTTTTAACATGTGCATTTTTGTAAACATTAGTTGGAGAACTGCACTGCAAAATTTGGATGAGTGTGGATTTTAAAAGCTAGCTGTATTTTGGTTTGCTTATTTCAGAAAGTGAGGATTTTATGAATTTGTCTTTAAATGAGCAACGAATAGAATTTCTCCTCCACCACTACTCACAGCTAATACCGTATTTTTCGCTGTATAAGACGCACCAGACCATAAGATGCACCTAGTTTTTGGAAGAGGAAGACAAGAAAAAAAATATTCTGAATCCCAGAAGCCAGAACAGCAAGAGGGATCGCTGCGCAGTGAAAGCAGCAATCCCTCTTGCTGTTCGGGCTTCTGGGATAGCTGTGCAGCCTGCATTCGCTCCATAAGACGCACACACATTTCCCCTTACTTTTTAGGAGGGAAAAAGTGAGTCTTATAGAGCAAAAAATACGGTAATTCCAAGGCTGCCAGGAACAGCATCTTTTAACCACCAAAGATTTAACAGTCTTTAGTTCAAGGGGTGGGGACCAAGGGTCCATGTTCCCTCATGGAAAACCTTCTGGGGCTGTATGCCAGCAAAGTCAATGGCAAAATTGTGCAGGGCAATGGACGCAAGTCTTATCTGTACAGGTGGCTACATTCCAGCCACACAAACCCCAGAAGTTTCTACACACACGCACACACCACTCACTACACGCACACAAACACGCACTGGAAATAACTCCCCTTGAATATTGGACAAGCACATCCAAGCAAGCCAGAGGCCATTGACACATTTCAAGGATGCATTCCAGCCAGGCGAGATACACCCAAAGAGTTATGAAGCAGGATCAGTGATGGATGTGGCTTGAGAGAGAGCGAGACGGAGTGCAGATGGAGAGGTCTGCATGCAAAGCAGCTCCTGCATTGCAGAACTATGAACCATGAAAGGGAGATAGATAGATAGATAGATAGATAGATAGAGAGAGAGAGAGAGAGATGTAGTGAAAGGCCAGCTCTTATCAGGCACCTCCAACCCAACAACAGCAGCCATTCCATGTCCCATTCTCCTTATGTGCCACATTTTGTTTGTTTAAGATTGCAAGGTAAAGGGATCCCTGACCATTAGGTCCAGTTGTGACCGACTCTGGGGTTGCGGCGCTCATCTCGCCTTATTGGCTGAGGGAGCCAGCGTCATGTGGCCAGCATGACTAAGCCGCTTCTGATGAGCCAGAGCAGCGCACGGAAACGCTGTTTACCTTCCCGCCGGAGTGGTACGTATTTATCTACTTGCACTTTGACGTGCTTTCAAACTGCTAGGTTGGCAGGAGCTGGGACCAAACAATGGGAGCTCACCCTGTCGCGGGGATTCGAACCACTGACCTTCTGATCGGCAAGTCCTAGGCTCTGTGGTTTAACCCACAGCGCCACCCGCATCCTTTAAGATTGCAAACCTGCATATTATTTTAATTTGTTGTATCCAAGCCACTCTGGAAGCCTTTTTGGCTGAAAAGTGGTGTATCAATGACACACACACAGTATTATTACTACTGCTACTACATTCAGAGAAAGGAGTTGAGATCAGGAGGGGAAAGGGTTTAATTAAACAAAACAGGGCTGTCCTAAGGGAAGGTGATATTAGACAAACAGGTTGTGAACAGAAAGCTGGCATGCTCTGGAGAAGTTGGGGCGCTGGGATAGCCAGGACAGTCGTGCTCCAACCAAGAAGCTTGATCTTGTTGTGCCTCTTTCTCTCTTTTCCCCCTCAACGGTTCATGAAAAGAGGGGGGGGGGGAGAAAGAAAAAAAAGCCAAAAAAGCTGGCTTTTTCAAATCTGACTCCAGCTATGCAGGTGGCAAAGCAAGTAGCATAAAGCAGAACTTGTCAGGCGCAGGAATCCAAGCCTCCATGGTGAGCAAATCCCAGAAAGCACACAGAGGAAAAACAAAACAAAAACAAGATACTGAAACCAGACTCCCACTTCTGGGACCAGATCAAAAACAGCTCAAAGCCCCAAAGATTCACATAAGCTCAAGTCAAATTACTTTACTATGTTGCATGTTTCTTGAGGCAAAACCGTTTACTTTGGAATTGACACACACACACACACACACACACACACACACACACACACTGCTTGCTGGACGTCCAAAGCTCTCTAATAACTTGCAGGAGAGTTCAGGAAAGCTGCCTCAGAAAAACAGATGGGTATCAAGGGGCGCCACCAAGGGCTCCGGATTCTTCATCATACTGCACACAGTATGGGATGTGGTGAGATGGTCAGAATGGATACAGGAAGGTGAAGCTCAAAGGGTCACCCACATGGCCTCTGAATGGGTCTTGGAGCTGTCTGACAACAAATCCTGGGAGCATTTCTGCTATAGATCATGGGCTAGGAACTGAGGGAGGGAGGCAGTTTTTCATATTTTTTGTGTGCACTGTGAGGGCAGGTAGTTCCAGATCCAGATCAGGGCCTACCAACGTGTTGCCTGTGGACACAATGCAAACCTTGAGGTCTTCCCCTCGTGTCCACAAACCTTCTCAGCCCCACTTGGGTTATGAGGTGGTGAGGCTGGTTCCATTTTTCTCCCTTGGAAAGTGCACACAGCTGATGGGGGAACCTGTGCCCTCTCGATGTTGCTGACCTAAAAGCCCCATCAATCTCAGGCAAAGCCATTGGTCAGGAATGCTGGGAGTTGTCATTCAGCGATATCTGGAAGCCCCCAGATCCCCCATCCCTAGTCTATTGGGGTGGAGGAAGCTTGGGCAGAGGAAGCACCATATGACAAGCCAAGGTCTTTGTCTATTTAGCCCAATAAGGGCAATGACAGGCCTAGACAACATCTTGAGAAGTAGAGACGTCACCTTGCCAACAAAGGTCCGTATAGTTAAAGCCATGGTTTTCCCAGTAGCGATGTGTGGAAGTGAGAGCTGGACCATAAAGAAGGCTGATCGCCGAAGAATTGATGCTTTTGAATTATGGTGCTGGAGGAGACTCTTGAGAGTCCCATGGACTGCAAGAAGATCAAACGTATCCATTCTTAAGGAAATCAGCCCTGAGTGCTCACTGGAAGGACAGATCGTGAAGCTGAGGCTCCAGTACTTTGGCCACCTCATGAGAAGAGAAGACTCCCTGGAGAAGACACTGATGCTGGGAAAGATGGAGGGCACAAGGAGAAGGGGGCGACAGAGGACGAGATGGTTGGATAGTGTTTTCGAGGTTACCAGCATGAGTTTGACCAAGCTGCGGGAGGTAGTGGAGGACAGAGGTGCCTGGCGTGCTCTGGTCCATGGGGTCACGAAGAGTCGGACACGACTAAACGACTAAACAACAACAACAACATTGTCTACACCAAAGATGGAAAATCTGTGGCCCTCCAAAATTTTGTTGGGAGTCCAATGACCAACCACCCTAACAAACATGACTAATGGTCAGGAATGATGGGGGTTGTAGTCCAGTAAAAGTCTGTCAAGGAAATTTGGATGATCACACACACCCTTTAGGTGTTGAGAATATCTTCTTATGGATGTGTTTAATTTACATGTGTCCTGGAGCTTTTTCTTTCAGCCCTGCCCCATGTATCTAGACATTGCTTTTTGGCTGTGGAGCACTTGATGATAAATTCATGCACCAGGAGATGAAAGACCAAGCACCATGGCTCAGTGGTAGAGCACAGGCTTTGTAAGCAACAGGTCCAAGGTTCAATCTCCAAGATCCCCAGGTAGGACTTGGGAAACCCTTCCTGAAACCCTGGAGAGCTGTTGCAAGTCAGTGTAGACAATCCTGAGCCAGGTAAACCACTTCTGACTCAGTGTAAGAGGAAATATGAGCACCATCTTTAATGATCTGAAAAGCTGTCACACGGAAGGTGGAGCAAACTTGTATTCTGCTGCTCCAGAGAGTGGGACCCAACTAACAGATTCAAAATACAAGAAATGAGATTTGGACTAAACATTAGGAAAACCTTCTGACATTAGGTGGTTGTCAGAGACCGTGCTGGGGAGGGCTGCTTGGAGGAGGAGTGGTGGGAGCCTCCCCTTCTCCTTCCCCCTGCTCCTGATCAGGATCTTGAATCTTCCCAAGAGCAGGAGGACAGTATAGATTTGGAAGAGTGGTTTGCAGAGGGACATAGGCAGAAGCTGGGAAATACTGGATGGGGAACAGCTAGGAGAAGAAACACTGGGAGAGAGAGGGTTAACAGATTCACCCCTGAGGTCACTTCCAATTCTATGATTCTAGGCCATTGCAGATTCCAAGCTTCAGAAGCCAGTAGAGAATCTGTTGCAGAAGAAATGAGCCAGAGAGAAGCATTCAACAATGTGCATCAGAAGTGTCTGTATAGGGTTGGGATCTTCAGTTGTTATCTCTCAGCTTAACCTACTTGGCAGGGTTGTTGTGGAAGGGGGGAATTGGAGGCCAAGCATTTGTGGAATGCAAAACATTTGCATTGGCTAGTCAACTAGGAAGTTGCAATTTATATTTAATAAAAAGTTAAAATGTCCAGAAATAGATAACCATGTGTGGAAGAAAGCCATATAAATATAATTATTTTAGATGTATGGAAAGCACAGCACTTCTGTTCTGAATTTGCTCACTGGGAAGTTTTGATTTGCTCACTGGGAAAGGATGCTGGTTGCTTAGGTCTAAAAGAGTTAAAGAATATTGGCCTCCAGGTGGGGTAGACAACCTGCATCCTTCCAGGTATTGTGAGACTCCAGCTCCCATCAGCCACCAGCCAGCATGGCCAATGGTTGGGGATGATGGGAAGTGTAGTCCAGCAACATCTGGAGTGCCACAGGTCCCCAGTCCCTGTAATAAAGCATTATGGAATGGCATGATGGCCACACTGCTATGGCTATTCTTGGCTGCTGAAAGTGACTGAGAACATTACAGTAAAGAGAGTGGATAAACAAATGCATTTGCCACTGCCTTTAATGGTTGCTGCCATCCAGAGCCAACCCAATACATTTTGTTGCCTGAGGCAAACCAGAAAATGGCACCCCTTGGGAATTGTAGTTTGTTAAGTGCCAGCTTACTTGATTTCCTGCATTCCTGGGGGGGGGGGTGTCCCAGAAAGGAGGACAGTGATCTGGCTTAGTATAAGGCAGCTTCCTATGTTCATAAGGTTGTCCTCTACTATTTACTTACAAGAAAGTCCCATTAAGCTGGATTTCTAGCAACTGTAATTAAACATTTATTCCATTTACAATCATCAGCCCATTTTATTGCTTCCTGATGAACATGGGAGGAGGATAGTCCGTGGGATATTAATTGCCCCTTGAATAGTGATTGCCCCGTTGTCAGTTCCTATTCCTGTGGTTTTAATTACTCCCCCCCCCCCGCTTTTATTTTTGTACTGAAATTCCACTATTTTTCTATTGAAGTTTTTTGTTTTTTTAAGGGAAGGAAATTATTAGTGAAACGATTCTTCCCCCTGCCATGGGAACAGAAACTTGGGACCGTGGAAAGACATTGACACAATTTAGAGAGACTACTCAAGTGGCAATTAATTGCTTCAGCAATGATTACAGGAAGCCATAACCAGGGCTAGTGAGGAATGTGGCCTGCAGAGAGTCCTGAGAATCAGATAGGACTGAGGTTGCCCACCTTGGCTAGATCCCCATGCCATTAAAGGCAACATTTCTTGAAATGGCTTAAACAGGCACACAATCAGAATGAATGGAGTAACCTTTCAATAATGTTTAGTCTTCCCTGAGAATGTATCCGCTGCCGGAGTGTGTGTCTTACATCAATGCTATTAATAGTTTCCAAGGAATTTGGGATGCCTCCGACAAGACAACTGAGAAGATGAAGGACAGTGACTGAGGACATAGGGTCAAATAGGTGGCGGTAATGACAAAACATTATTTCAAGACAGAGGAGCAGAACTCCACAATAACAACAGTACTGAACTGGTGCCAGAAAGGAAAGAAGAAGCCAATGGGCACTCCATCATTCAGCTTATGATGATCAGACTATCCCAGCTGGACTCATTCATCCAAGGATAAGGATTCAACAGATTTAATGGTGAACCTGCCTGATTCTCACTTTCCGAATGATAAGCAAACTGAAACACAAACATCCTTCAAAATTCACAGTTCTCCAGATTTTGTAAGGCAATTTTTCGGCCGAGTGTTGTGTACAAAATGCATATACATTTGGCTAAAGTGTCCATAAAAGCATTTATTCGTGGAAACAATCCATGTTTTAGGGGAAATGGTTTGTCATGTCTATATTAGACAATATTGCATACAAGCAAGTCTATGTAGTGACAGAACCAGTTTATGGAGAGGGAGGGAGGGAGATTTGTGGAGAGGTGTTGGGATCCACTTAGCCATGAAACTCATTGGGTGATGATGGGCCAATAACTGCCTCTCAGCCTAACCTAGTGGTTGTGGGGATCAAATGTATCCCACCTTGGGTTTTGGGGAGGAAGGATGGAGTATAAATGGATGAAAAAGAAAGAAAGGCCATCACTATACCTTGTGGGAGTGAATTCCCACAATAGCTTAACCCAATGGCAGGGTGGGAGGAGAGGTGTTTGTCTCAGAGGCTAAAAAAGCCATCATCTTCTTTCCAAGGCACATCTCCACTAAAAACACAGAAGTTTAGAGTATGAAGGTACCCCAATGGCCATCTAGTCCAACCCAATGTGATGCAGGAACTGCTGCCAAAGGAAGATATTATAATTATGTTTTGATGCTCTGAAGATGAAGGAAATACAGCCAATAGCTATGAATTAATAATGAGTGAACTCACTATTTAAAATTAAAAACAACAACAACGTATCAGATTATATTCAAGTCCAGTTCTGAAATGGAGCCTCTCATCAGGGGTCCAGGGTACCTGTCATTTACAATAGACATCCTGGAGAACTATGTTTCTCAGGTTCTCTTTGGAAGGATTTTAGCTACCAGGGATGAAAGGGCACCAGTGTGGTTTCTGATATGAGAATTTTAAAAAGGATCAGCACTCCTTTTGCAATGCTGTCAGATCATTTTGAGAAGAACAGGTATTTATTTTGAAAATTGTAACTGTGAATGTTGTCACTATTGTTTGTCTGTTTCTAAAACCATTTAGGCTAGCAGTCAGTATAATGTCTTGTGTCAATGAATTCTGTAGGTTAACAGGGCTTTGCATGAATTATACTAGTGGTGGTCTTCTGGGGGCACTTGAGTGAAATCAGAACTTTTCAGCAGCACTATAACTCAGAGAAAATATCATTCTGAGTCACAGGAAATGTAAATGCACTTGGGGTGTGTATTTGTAGAAAATAGCATTCTCTTTTCCAGCTCACAATATGAACTTGGCATTAGTTTCCTTTGAAATACGGTTGCCCTTAATTAATATTATGATGATCCACCTGGCATTTTGCTAGCTCAACAGTATGTGCATCTCCATCTTGGGCCAGTTGCCCATTCAACACTCTGATAAATAAGATTTAAAGGCTCGAGGATGGGGAAAGGGGAAGCATCCAGAACTCTCCAGAGATTCAGCTACCTCACCACTCTATTCTCACCATCAGGCTATGGAGAAATGCAAAGTTGGCAACTTTGCTGAATCTCTGTCTCTTCTTCCCTGAGCTTTCAGTGTTGGAGAAGGTGAAATGCTTAATATTTTCTTCCTTTAAGAAGATAAGAGTCTGCTGGATCACGGCAATGGGGTTCAGTGAGTCCAGTATCCTGTTCTCACGGTCGCCAACCAAAAGTCTCTGGAAAACCTGCAAGCAAGACCTGAGCTCAAGAGTACTCTTCTCTCCTGTGGTTTCCAGCAACTGCTAATGAGGAGCATTGCTGCCTCTGATTGTAGAACAGAGCAGAGCCTTCGTGGCTGGTAGAGATGGATAGCCTTATCCTCAATGAAGATGATTAAAAGCCAAAGGAGGGGTTGGGAAGGGAGAGTATTTTGTGTTTATAATCTTGTGTTTTTGTCTTGAAAACTGCTCTGAGATTTGCTGATGAAGAGCGGTATACAAATTATTATTATTATTATTATTATTATTATTATTATTATTACTATTATTATTATTTGTTTATTCTGCTGCTGAAACCAAATCCAAAGTCAATAATTTGGGTGGAGGGAGAGAACTGTTAGAGTTCCTGCCAAGAGAGCATATCATGTTAATTAACTGAAATGTCTTCCCTACCTTTGTCAACCTGGGAGATGACGGGCAGTAGCTCAGTGGTAGACTGTCTGCTTTGCATGTAGAAGTGCCCAGGTTTACTCTCATCTGAAATCTTGAAGACCTGTTGCCAATCAGTGTAAAAGATACTGAGCTGGATGAACCAATAGACTGACTCAGCATAAGATAGCAGGTGCACCAACTTGTCCCCCACATTGAGTGGGGTTGGTGTCACGTGGTGTCATATACACAAAGACATGTGCTGGGTGCCAGGGGGGCCATTGCCCCAGCATGCCTCTGAAGACAGTTTAGAAACTTCAGCTGGTGCAGAATTTCGTGGCCAGGTTGCTCACTGGAGCAAGATGGTTTGAGCCTATTGCACCAATCCTGGCCCGACTGCACTGGCTACCGATTAGCTTGTAGGCCCAATTCAAAGTGCTGGTTTGACCTATAAAGCCTTAAACAGCTCAGGACTGCAATACCTCAAGGACTGCCTCTCACCATATGAACCTACCTGGACCCTGAGATCATCTTCCAAGGCCCTCCTTTGTGTTCCTCCACCTTGAGAGGTCCGGAGGGTGGCAACACGAGAACAGGCCTTCTCTGCAGTGGCTCCCCATCTATGGAATGCTCTCCCCAGGGAAGTTTGCCTGGCGCCTTCATTATACACCTTTTGGCACCAGGCAAAACATTCCTCTTTAACCAGGCATTTAGCTGATCTTATGTTGGATGTCAATCCAACACCCTTTTAGAATGTGGTTCTTTGGGGGGGAATGATTGGCTTATTGTTTTTGGTTTGATTTTATATGTTGTGGTCATATTTGTGAACTGCCTTGAGACCTCTGTGTATAGGGCAATGTATAAATTGAATGAATGAATTATGCAATCAAGCGGGGACATGAACCAGCAACCCCCCCCCCCAAGATCTCCATTGCACCCTGCTGGTGGCAGGAGCTAGAGAGCATGGAGGTTAAAAATCATCCTGCCCCTACCCAGCACGTGAGCAGTCGCCCATCGGCGGTGGAGGATGGGGAGCATCGAAGGCATGTTTGTAGGTGAGAGACCAGGTTCTTCTCAATATTAGGAGGGCTTGGCCCCCTCCCCACAAATAATGAGGTGGCTGTGCCCCTGTAAGATAGCTTCCTATATTTATAAGGTGAAAAGTTATGGGGCAATTTTGCTGACTGGGTGAGGGGACACCAACTGTAGGCCAAACTTAACAGCAGATATAATCACATCCCCAGATGCTGAGTGTTTGCTTTTTATTTTTGCCTATTTGTCTTCAGATTTCATGAGGGCTATTTATGCCGGCAAAACGTGTAAAATTACTCAATAATGCATGTCTAATCTGTTTGTCATTCCCATGTGGATAGACCTCTGCTCTGATGCACTGAAACTACATTTTTGCCATTAAAAACTAACATGGGACGTGGGTGGCTCTGTGGGTTAAACCACAGAGCCTAGGACTTGCCAATCAGAAGGTTGGCGGTTTGAATCCCCGCGACGGGGTGAGCTCCTGTTGCTCAGTCCCTGCTCCTGCCAACCTAGCAGTTCGAAAGCACATCAAAGTGCAAGTAGATAAATAGGTACCGCTTTGGCAGAAAGGTAAATGGCATTTCCGTGCACTGCTCTGGTTCGCCAGAAGCAGCTTAGTCATGCTGGCCACATGACCCGGAAGCTGTACGCCGGCTCCCTTGACCAATAAGGCGAGATGAACGCTACAACCCCAGAGTCGGCCACGACTGGACCTAATGGTCAGGGGTCCCTTTACCTAATCTGTTTGTCATTCCCATGTGGATAGACCTCTGCTCTGATGCACTGAGACTACATTTTTGCCATTAAAAACTAACATGGTTATAAGTTAACACCTATGGTTTGTACCTGTGCAGTTCATACTACTGTCATGACTTTGCAGATACTGTACAGTTGAGCTGCATACACAGATGCTGCCGACAACTCTTCAGTTACTAACTGTTTATCTAGCCTAGGGATGGGAAAAACTCAGCCCTTCAGATTCCCCATCTCTGTGCTAAAAGTTGTGTCACATGTAGGGATTCAAATCATTTTGCATTTAATTGTGAGCCTACCTAGTTTCCACTTTCCAAAACTAACCGAAATCTACCATCCTTCAAAATTTGCACTTCTCCCAATTTGCAACACAGTTCTCCAGCTAAGTAACATGCAAGACAAATGCACAGACTAGGTTTAAATGTGTATAAATGCATATATTAGTGATAATAATGCTTTGCAGTATTAGGCAACATGGTACACAAAAATGCATACATTAGGAACAGCTTGCACTGAAATGCTGGTGAATTTTCATGAGGACTTTATAAAGAAAAGAAAAGAAATACAAACAAATGTGGAAATGTGGGGAGCTGAATTTAAGATTATAGAAATGAAAAACTGAGAGAAACATGAATTTTTTGATGTGGGAAAACCAGTCTGTTTAATTTTCTGCTTGATATGCACTCATTAAAGAATGGGCACCCCCCTCCACATACACAAACACTACCAAAGAATGATGGAAAAAATAAGAATGATGAGCAGAATCCTAAAAAAAATATGCTGGAATCAAGCCAGAGTTTGGTTTGGCTGAAGGAAAGGGACTTGTGTGTGTGTGTTTGTATTGGTTCCTCACTGTGTGTTTGAACCATGGCCTATTGTTGTCTGAGATGTGTCTAGTGGCAACATAAAATGCCCCAGACTACAGACTGTTTGAACACGAATTCAGTCCTAGGGAGAGAACCTAAAGCACCTCTGTGATGGAGCTGGTGGATTTCTTTTAATGATCCCTCTGGAGCTGTTGAGATACATCCTGGGAAAATGGATTTAGAGACTTCTAGGAAAGCAGAGGTTGACCCCGTGCTGACCTTTCCATATCAATGAGGAGTCGGAGGCTCTTAAATCCCTGCAGTTTGCTGCTGCCTCGACACAGGTGCGTTCAATCTGTGAGCTGTATGAAATTTTTCATTGAAGGAAAGTCTCTGCTTTTTATTCCCACCCCCCACCCTCACTTTAAACTTGCTCTCTCAGCTAATGTTTTCCAAATGCCACTCACATCCCCGATTCCCCCATCCAGTGATAGGATGTGCAAACCACAGCTGTTGCTGAAGCCTCAACTTGCTTTGTGATTATATGACGGTTAAACTATATTTCGTGATTATCTGCTGGTCAGGCAATTGGGCGCATGTGCTCTGTTCATTTGGCATAGCTGCAGTAAGAAGCTTGTTTGCTCAGTAAAATTCATGGAGATGAGAGCCATAACTCAGCAAGATAGCATGTGTTTTGCATGCAAAAGGTCCCAGGTAAGGTTGGGAGAGAAATTCAATTTAGTACACATTTAAAGCGAAATCTATCAAATTTCCACTTACCAAAACACAGCCATCCTTTGAAATTCACACTTACCTGAATTTTGTGGTGCATTTCTCCAAACAATGTCTACCAAAATGTGTCTGTTAAGAGAAAGAGTGGATAAAAATGAGGATGATAGTGAAAATAACACACACACACACACACACACACACACACACAAGTGCATTGTAATAGGGAGAATTGCTTGCAATAATAGGTACCTTAGTCCACACTAGGTATAAAAATGTGGTTATTTTGGAGAAATTGGCACTAAAATGCTTATTAATTTCACGAGGTTTCTTTTTTAAAAAAAGAAAAACAGAACAAAGAAAAATTATCACAAGCTGCTACAGAAATGTTGGGAACAGAATTTAAGATGAATTTTAAGCATAGGAAAATGAGAACCAAAATGGACAGTTTCTTCCTCCCTCCCTACTTCTCAGTCATAAGTTAGTGGTGGGTAAACATAACAATGTATGACTATTGCACCATGCAAAAATCAAAAGTATCCACACACACACACACACACACACACACACACACACACCTGCCCATCCTCCTTCCAGGCATGCAGGATGCATTATCACAGTTCAATAGCCCAGTCAGGCCAAAGCACTTGAGGAGGGGGTGATCTGGGGAAGACCCCCCCCCACTCCCACGAGAGCCAAATGAAGGGTGTTGGAGGGCTGCATTTAGCCCCCAGGTGTGAGGTTCCTCACCCTTATCTATTATTTATTAGAGAGCCAGTGTGGCATAGTGGTTAGAGTGTTGGACTAGGACCCGGGAGATCAGGGTTCAAATTCCTCCTCATCCGGGAAACTCTTTGGGTGATCTTGGGCCATTCACAGTCTCATAGCCTAACCTACCTTACAGGGCTGTGAGGATGAACTGAAGAGGAAAAGAGCCTTGTATTCCACCTTGAGCTTCCTGGAGAACAAGTGGAATATAAATGACATACAGCAATGAAAACAATAAATAAATCTAGATGTGTCAATGCTGTAAGACAGATAACAATACAGTGGTACCTCAGGTTACATACGCTTCAAGTTACATACGCTTCAGGTTACAGACTCCACTAACCCAGAAATAGTGCTTCAGGTTAAGAACTTTGCTTCAGGATAAGAACAGAAATCGGGCTCTGGGGGCACGGCGGCAGCAAGAGGCCCCATTAGCTAAAGTGGTGCTTCGGATTAAGAACAGTTTCAGGTTAAGAACGGACCTCCGGAACGAATTAAGTACTTAACCCGAGGTACCACTGTAACAATAATTTATTTATACCCTGCTCATCTGGCTGGATTTCCCCAGACATTCTGGGCGGCTCCCAACAGAATATTAAAAATACAGTAAAACATCAAAGATTAAAAACTTCCCTAAACAGGGCTACCTTAAGATGTCTTCTAAAAGTCAGATAGTTGTTAATCTCCTTGACATCTGAAAGGAGGGCATTCCACAGAGTGGGTGCCACTACCAAGAAGGCCCTCTGCCTGGTTCCCTGTAACCTCACTTCTTGCATTGAGGGAACCGCCAGAAGTCCCTCGGAGGAGGACGTCAGTGTCCAGGCCAAATGATGGGGGTGGAGATGCTCCTTCTGTATTCTATATTCCATGAATGTGGGGATGTGGTGAGGTCACACATGTGCTGGCTCCAGCTCTAAACTACAGGTATTCATTGGAAGGTCATTCAGAACATATGCACATAGAAAAGTATGCACAGAGACTCTGCTTAGGGAGGGAACCTTGAAAAATTAAGCATCTCTACTTTCATAGAGTGGTGGATCTGCTGAGAAACTGGTTTGCATGTGCAAATATAATGAAAATATGTGACAGGGTCCTTTGTCCTGAGCCCCTTATGTATTTAACATTTACTTCGTGGTCAATGGGAAGAGTATGTGTGGTTGCCACCTAATGTTGCTTGAAAGGTAATTTGTAGCAAACTCTGCTTGAGAAGTTAAAAATCCCGAATTTGCAGCACCAAATACTGTTTCCCATGGTAGTAGTATAACATCAGCTTTACATGCATCTCCAGCTAGGGCTGAGAAAGATTCCCTCTTTGAATCCCAAGAGAGCTGCTGCCAACCAGTGTAGAAAATACTGAGCTATATGGGCCAATGGTCTGACTCCATATAAGATATTTCTTATGCCCATAGGAGCCTTTCTCTGTAATGTTCTAGCTATGTGCAAAACCTCATGCACACATCTGCAAAGTGGCATGTGAAAATAACGTCTTATCTCAAAAATATTGTTGACACCAGGATTGCTTTTGATGCACATTGATAAAATGGTGGGGAAATGCAAACGAATGAAACTGTGGAGATATGTGCACGATCTTCAGCTAGAAGATGCCTCAATATAAGGCAGCTTCCTATGTTCCTATATTCCAGGTGCTGGAAAACTTTGGCCCTCCAGATGCTGTTGGACTAAAACTCCCATCAGCCCTAGCAAGCATGGCCAATGGGCAGGGGTGATGAGAGTTGCTATATTCCTTTGTCTCTAACTAGGGTTAAGGGCTGAAGAGCTGAAGAAGGGAATGGGTTCTCCAGAAATTACGCACACATTAATATATTTCTGTTGGAAATATATAGCCAACAGGAATTACTGTGAATGGTGGGATGAGTCATGCTGTAGGCAGAAGATGCAATAACAAATATCCATATCCTGAATTAAGTGGAGAGGGATGCCCAATTGTAAGAGAGAGAAGAAGGGGGAGCACTTGAAATGATTGACCATCCCTGTCCCTCCCCTTCCCTCCACCACCACTTCTTTCAAAAGGCCTTTCCTGAAGCTGCAAATCAGGAGTGCCTAGGCGGAGAAGGGGAAGAGAAGTGGGCTTCCTGTGGTAGACAAAAGTTTATAACTTATGCATTGCCTGGAAGTTCCATAAGAAATTAATATGTGTTACAGAAACAGCAAGGGCGGCATGAATATTTCAAGGCGGGGATGAATATTTAATTGGAAAGCCTTGATTTGAAAGCGAACACGACAAGGCTGACACACGCGGCGGCAGTGTGCCTGTTAAGGAACGTTAATGATTTATTGGCTGTGTCAGTAGGAATAACTTCCTCCCTCTTTTCCGTTACATAATGCCTTTGAAATATTGGTAAAGCGATTAGTGAGGGGGGGAAGAGGAGGAGGAAGTGGGGAGGGGGCAGCTTCAGGAGGTATTGAAGGAGAGATGTAGTGGACTCATCCCACTAACTGTCCCCAGTTCAATATAGTGGACGCACCTCAGGATATGCCAATTAAACTAATTTCCACAATTTACAACAGGCTATTTTGTGGGGGTCTTGTGTGAGGGAAAACACAGTGATTTAGAGTCTCAAACAACAACAAAAGTTTTATTGACAAAAAGAAGTTTGTGAAACAAAGTTGGGTCAGGAGATGCATTATTTCATGTAGAAGTTAACTTATTATTTAAACTAAATATAAGGATGTCACAGACTTAGTGATAGGAACCAAAGTTGATGGATGCTTTCTTCCCTACTGTAGTGGATCCCACCCTTGCCACCAATTAATATGTAGCAGACTCACCCACTAACTGCCCCCAGTTAAATATGGCACTTTTCCAGGTAGAAGCTAACTTATTATTTAAACTTTATATAAGGATGTCACAGGCTTAAGCACAGTAGTATATGCACAGCTTTTCTTAAGCTTCCGTTGCTAAAGATCTATTGTTATACCTCAGGTAGATGTTCAGGTTTCTAGAATGGGTGGTAAAATGCTCAACTCAGCTTCTGTTACTTCAGTCTCGTTCCCTTACTTAGTTATGGCAGGTGTTACAGTTAAATCTAGGGACACGGGTGGCGCTGTGGGTTAAACCACAGAGCCTAGGGCTTGCCAATCAGAAGGTGGCGCTGTGGGTTAAACCACAGAGCCTAGGGCTTGCCAATCAGAAGGTCGGCGGTTTGAATCCCCGCAACGGGGTGAGCTCCCGTGGCTCGGTCCCTGCTCCTGCCAACCTAGCAGTTTGAAAGCACGTCAAAGTGCAAGTAGATAAATAGTTACCGCTCCTGCGGTAAGGTAAACAGCGTTTCCGTGCGCTGCTCTGGTTCGCCAGAAGCTGCTTAGTCATGCTGGCCACATGACCTGGAAGCTGTACGCCGGCTCCCTTGGCTGATAAATCGAGATGAGCGCCGCAACCCCAGAGTCATCCGTGACTGAACCTAACGGTCAGGGGTTCCTTTACCTTTACAGTTAAATACTTTTGACACAGCACGGCTTCCTTCACAGCTTAATACTTTGGTTCATGAGTGAGGGGCACTTTTTGTCAGTTACCCACACTCTTAGCAATCCCACTCCTGAGGTATTCTATTTGGTATAACAGACCCAGGGGATCCCCTCACACCTTGTTACTGGCTTGGGAGTCTTCTTTACCTAGAAGATCTCCCCTCCCCCCCCCCCCCAGCTAGGGGGATTAACAAACTGAAGGACATCATCCTCTTTCTATGCTCCTCTCGAAGGAAACATGCTGATGGGGACAGATACACCCCTGCTTTAAGCCATTTATATACTGTCTTCTCTTGTATATTATTTACTACAAAGCTTGATGACTAAGCCCTTTGGGGATGAAACATCTGATTACCAGAGTGATGTCCAAGCACTGAACAACTGATATACCACAAGTGGACTCTATTACTGCATTTGCAATTGTTCAAGATAAAACCTATTTTGGAAAGAGGAAAAAAATGAGCACTGAACCACCGACATATAACAAGTGGACTCTTCATTTACTGTGTTTTTAATTTTTAAAGATAATTTCCAAACTTATTTGGGAAAGAAACTACTTTTGCCACTTTATGAGCGTTTATTGTTTGTTTCCCTTGGTGATATTATCTTGTGTCTATTGCAGTAGCAATTGTATCACCATCCTGTTTATTGTTTTGCTTTATTTTGTTTTTGTAGCTAATCAGCAAGAGACTCCAGCCCTCTGGTAGAATTCTGAGGAACTGCATCACGTCTGGCTCTGTTGTCCGTCACAAGGGGAGAAGACTGGAGAGAGGGGAATGACTCTTTGGCCCCTGGTTATGATACCTGAGTCCTGATGTATTCCCTGTAGCAGCCTCCTATAGGTAATCTGGGCTGTAGAACCAATTAGGAACTCTTCCAAATGTCTAAGAAAGGTTGCATGGGAGAGGGGCAGAAGAGCCCCATGAGGGTACAGAGTGTCTTGATAGAACAGCAAAGTGGTCCTTGCCAGGTTGGGAGGGAAGGTCCCACTTTTGAAGACAGAGGTCGCCATCAAACACACCTGTGAGGCACTCCTGACAGTGGCTCCTCCTCATCACTGATATCCAAGATCCATGTGGCTGAACGTTGGAAGTTTACTTGTCCTAAGGCAGACCATTGGTCCATGTAGCTCAGGATTGTGTTCATTTTGCCACAGGCCCCTCCTCCTCCATGTTATCAGTGCACTTCAAATGCAATCTTGGTGTCATCAAGACCTTGGGGCTGAGATGTTGTTTTCATGCAGTGTTTCATGGAAGTGCATATTTATCCCTGCACATTGGCAGAACATGGCACAGAAAGGCTCTCAGGCACATGGGGAGCTGCTTAACACTGAGTCAGCCCATTGGTCCACATAGCTCAATATCGCCCACATTAGCAGGCAGCATCTCTCCAGGATTTTAGGCAGGGAGTCTGTTAGGACATATCTAGGCATAGATGTGTCACAAACAGAGGATCTGTCTTCCTAGCAGAGTCTCTCTCAGCCCTACCTGGAGATATCATTGAGGATTGTACCTGGGACTTTCTGCATGCAAAGTATATGCTCTACCACTGAGCTATGGCCTGTTGAGCTATGTGGCTAACCACTGTTAGTAGACCTCTCCTCCACTAATATATGTGTTCCCCTTTTCAAAGTCATCTGAGCCACACATCCTTTAACAGTGAATTCCACAAGTGAGGGTATGCACTAGTAGCTTTCACTACTAGTCCCCATATTTGGAGCTGTTTTCATTTATAGTGTTATGGACAGGATAAACCTAGTTATTTGTAGTGTGAAGGGAGAATGCAAGCTGCACATTCCTGGGTTGGCTTATGCAGACCTGGCTGGCTGGGGGAAGAGGTGCTGATGGGCCATAGAAAGATCCTTTGGCCTGGGTAATCAGCTGGGATAAGTGTGTGTTTGAGGGGACAGGAAAAGGGGAGTTTTGAAGCAGGGGCTTCTGGGCAGAAGGAGGAGATCCATCTTGGCAGAGCAGAAGAAACAGTTGCCTGCAATGCTTTGGGCCATGCTGTAAGATCTGGACTCCCTCCATGCAGACTGGAGGTGTAAATAGGCAAATAAACCCTATTGCTTAAAGCACGTCAGTCTCTGCCGTGTCTTCTATTCTCCAAAGTGACACACTGTATATGTACCTGTGACCCCATGTGCTCTTGCCACTGCTTGGCAGAGGTCGGGGCAGGCACCAGGCATTTGTAAAAAATATTTCTGTTAACGATTATCTTGTCTAATTGTTCTCTGCTGTTTTAAAATGTGAATTTTTATTGTGTTTTAACTCCAAGGAAGGTGTACCATAAGATATTGAATTACATCAAACACAGAAATCATAAGAAGACTTGCTCAGTAAGCAGAAATAAAAGCAAAGCCATAACATTCAGCAAAACAGACTAGGGGAGGCTATACTCTGCACTCTGGTAACCTCCAGACTATTGCAATACACTGTTCTGTGGGCTGCCCTTGAAGATGAAAACTTCAAGTGGTCCAAAGTGCAGAAATAAGATTACTGGAAGGCATCCCTTTTAGAATGCATATAACCCCGGATTTAAAACAGTTGCACAGGTTGCCAGTTCATTTCTGTGCCCTATTCAAAGTGTTCACATTAGCATTTAAAGCCTTTAATGACTTAGGTGCCAATTGACAGAAAGATTGGCTCCAGCCCTACTGACCTTCTCCGGTGTGAATATCTACAGAGGAAGTTCTGCCACCCTCAGAATTGTGGGGAATTATTGCCCAGAAAGGAGAGGGCTTTATCTGTGGCCACTGGAGGAGGAAGAGGAGGGGGGAGCGCACTGCCCTTGGCAGGGTGCCATCGCGGCTGCCCCCCACCCGCGCTGGGCACCCCACCCCCGCAGGCGGCATGCCCCGTCCCAGGATGCATGCCAGCCCCAACCCCTCCTGCTCTCAACCACCTGGTGCCGGACCATGAAGCTCTGCCACTGTGTGTGGCAGCCCCTAGAATGTGGACCTCCTTTCCAAAAGAGGCAACTTCACTGTACAGCTTTCACCCTGTGCTGAAGATGCAACTCTTTGCCCTGACCGTTGACACTTATTTTCCTTTGTGGGACATAAGAACATAAGAAGAGACTGCTGGATCAGCCCAATAGCCCATCTTCCCCAGCATCCTGTTCTCACAGTGGGAAACCAGTTGCCTGTGGGAAACGAGCAAGTAAAACATGAGCAAAAGGGCACCCTCCCCTCAGGGGCATTCTTCCCCTATCACTACCAGGGGCGGGGGCAGGGATGTGCACATACTTGAAGGTGTGCGTGGGTGCCAGGGGAGTGGGCGAGGCATGCTGGGTGGTGGGGCACCACTGAGCGGCTCACTCATGCACCAGAGTCCACCACTTCTGTCCCTGGTTCAGGACTCACCCAGGGGATGGAACTGCAGTTGGCTGGTTGCGTTAGGTTGCCGTGCAAGAAAGCTACTTCCACAGTTCCCTCGAGTGTCACAGCTCAGTGGAGGAGAGGGGTGGTGAAGTGTCTGCTGCTGTCAGCGACCATGCTGAGGAGGACTACATGGAGGAGGAATGGTGGGAGCCTCCCCCTCCCAGGCTCCTGATCAGGATCTTGAATCTTCCCAGGAGCAGGAGGACAGTATAGATTTGGAACAGTGGTTTTCAGAGGGACATAGGTCAGAAGGCAGAAGCTGGGAAATACTGGATAGAGAACAGCTAGGAGAAGAAACACTGGGGCGGGGAGGGTTAACAGGCTCACTGTCTCTGGATAACATTCCTCCACTCAGCCCAAGGTCAAGAAGAGCTCAGAAGGTGGCAGAACAGAAAGCACAGAGGGTAGAAGCTCAGTTTACAATTCGTAGGAGTGACATGGATTAATAGGGACGGAAGGGGGGTGTGTGATCCTTAATTGGGAGCACCACCATTTCTAGGAGATGCGTTCTTTGTTCTCTCACTGTGGTCATTAAAGTTTCTAACTGGTAAGCTGTTGCTTTCCTTGATCTTCTTATCTACTGCCATGGAAGCCTTACCAGTTGCCTTGCCTCCTCTCTGCTGCTTCTGCCCCCGAGTCAGGCACAACTCCCCTCAATGAAGAAACCTATTGGGGGATAGCTTGTTGCACCCCCACAAAACAATGCGCCCAGGACTATGCCACCCCCTACGCTACGCCGCTGCCTCCCCTTTTGTGGTTTCCAGCAACTGGTATTTGGAAGCATTTGCTTCCTCTAACTGAGGAGGTAAAACATAGCTCTCATGGCTAGTAGCCATTGATAGTCCCTCTCCTCCCGGATCTCTTCTGCTGAATTTGTATTCTTCTGTTCCATTTGGAATTGTTTTGCTTGTTTTATAATTTTAACAGTTTTAATCTGTACATTAACCTACCATGGAACCTTATGCGGAAGGGCTGGTACGGAATCTAATTAATTAATTAATTAATTAATTAACAAAGCAACTTACATTAGCAACTTCCACACTGACCAGGGGAAGGAAAAGTTATTTTCCTGGTACACAAAAAATATGTTAGATTACTGTAGACACTGGACTTAAGTGTTTTTCTTAATGATCTTATGGAGACTTCTCTCTTTAAATGGTAATGACCTAGTATGATGTAGCAGTTAGAGGGTCTGCCTAGGTCATGGGACATCAGGTTTCAAATCCCTGCTCAGCCATGAAGCTCAGTAGGTTCCTCAGGACCAGGCACCTTTTCTTGGTTAAATGGGGCAGGGGAGAACCATGTATATACCATGGTCTCCATGGAGTAAAGGTGGGGTGTAAACTTAGTGATGAATATAATAATGGATGGTATCCAACTGTATCCTCATCAGAGTAAACATATTCAAATTAATGAACTGAAGTTAGTCATGTCCACCAATCTCAATAGATCTGTTCTATGAAGGTTTATTATTGGACGCAATAATCACCAGCAGCAGCAGCAGCAGCTAATAATAATAATAAGAATAAGAATAAGAATAAGAATAGTTTATATTACTTTACTTCCTTCAAAATGTAGTAAAACAGTCCAGCTGCAATCACTCAAGCAACTGGACTGTTTTACTACATTTTGAAGGAAGTAAAGTAATATAAACTATTATTATTGTATGCATCTTCTGCTGAGTGGAGCTCTAAAGTCTGCCCCAAAGTCCTGCACCAACGGCACCATTGCAGACAGGTTGCAAGAGTAAAAAATGTCCAACCTCACATGGGATGGTGGGAACAAGAGAGGACAGCCTTAGCAGATGACCTTCACTCATGAGTCATAAGGCAGGAAGATCTGTAGCTGGTGGAAATTTTAGCTCAGCTCCACTCTCTGAATTGAGCTATAACCTTAGATTTTTAATTTTGAAGGCAAGTATGAGGTGACAGAGGTTTATAAAATTGTTCATGGCATGGAGAAAGTGGATAAAGAAAAGTTTTTCTCCCTCTCTCATTGTGCTATTACTTGTGGACATTCAATGAAGCTGAATGTTGCCAGATTCAGAACAGAGAAAAGAAAACACTTCTTCATATAGTGTATAGATAAACCATGGAACTCACTCCCACCAGAGACAGGGATGGCCACCATATTGGGGGGTTCAAAAAAGGATTAAACAAGAGAAGGCTATTGGTGGCTACAAACCATGATGGCTCTTCTCTGCCTCCACAACTGGAGGCAGCAATATTTCTGAATATCAGTTGCTGAAAATCACAGGAGGGGAGAGGGCACAAGTCCTGCATGTTGGTTTCCCAATGTGTGAACAAGCTGCTGGGCTAGATGGGACATTGGATTGATCCAGCAGGCTCTTCTTCTGTTCCTATGAAAGGGGTGGTTTGGAATGCTTGTTTCTCTTCTTCCAAATGGAGTTCAGCCACCCCAGATCTGCTCAATAGCTTTGAAAATGCCATCCGGTCATTTTGAATTAATTGAAAACTGCCCTCTCCCAACTTCCCCAAAACATTTCTTTCTTAAAAGAAGGGGAGCTAAGTAATAGGCCCCTGGAGTGTTTCCACAACTCAGTCTGTAACCTATTATAGTGAAATAGGAAAAGTCATCGTAGGAGAACAATTGAGGAGCCCTTGGTATAGCTGGGTGTGGTTGTCTTGTTAGGCCACACACGGGTAGAGTCCCAACCGTTAAGATTTCAGCAGTGCATTTTAACTTCAACGTCTTCTTTCTTCATTCCTTCTTGCAAAACATGAAACGGGTAAAACAAACCCCATAATTCTTTTGTGTGACCCAGTACAAACAAAGTGCATTGCCCTGCCCATTTCCTGATTTGTCAGTCTGGTGCCCCTATAAAGATTAGTTTAAATAATAAAAACAAAAACCTACGTCAGTAGCGTTGGGAAATGCTGAGCCAAAATATAGGGCACAATATTCAGGCTTCCTGTCCAGCTGTGGCATTTATATAATAGGCACAGTTGGTGTGCCGAGGTTGTTGGCATTTACCTAATATTAATGGAGTGACAGAGTCAGGAGTTGCTTTGGTAGGGCAGAAGGCAGGGAGGCCCACAGTAGGTAGAACCAGATCCAGGGTCAATGGCAGGCAGAGCAAACCAATGCTAGTTTTGCTCCTATCTTCCTCCCTGCAGAGCTCTACAAAGACAACATTGAGACTGAGTGGAAGGAGGAGGGTAACAGGCAAGGCCATCCCACTGTAAATAAAAAGGCAGGGAAATGAGGGCTAGCTGAAGCTGGTGGGGCAGTGCCCCATTTGCCATAATGGGCCAACCTCCATTGACTCTAGGCTAACGTTGGGGAAGCACCAGATTGCAGAAATTTTACTGTTTCACTTTAAGCCATTATTCAATTTTAGGTACTGCCCAGGTGCTTATGGGTGTCCCATAAACACATGCATTGAAGTTGTGGCACTGAGAAATGTGACACCATTGTTAAAGCATCTGCACTTACCGAGCTAGGTTCAAGTTTCCAGGATTAATTTACAAAGCCCTGAACAACTTAGGCCCAAGGTACCTCAGGGAAGGCTGAACTCTTTTATCCCAGCTCAGTCACTGAGATCATCTGTAGGAGTGTCAATGGTCATTCCATGAGTTGGTGAGGTTCATTTGACAGTGAAAAGAAACGGAGCCTTTAGTGTTTTGGCCCAGTCCTGTGGAATACTCTGCTGAAAGAGATTCAGTAGGCATCTTAAATTTCAACTGTCAGATGCCAGCTGAAAACCTTTCTATTCTGTCAGGCTTATGCAGGCAATTAAGAGTATACCATTCTCTAATCATTAGCTGATTTCTAATTTTTATTGTATGGTTTTATGAATAATTGTTGTAAAATGCTATTTTTATAAGTAGCAGTATATGGGGTTTTTTTAAAAAACAACAACAAGTAAGTTATGTAAAAAACCAGCAACTTTTTCAGATGTGTATTCTGACCCATTTCACGTGTGTTTACTTAATTCTGAGTAAACAAGTTTCCAAAATTCTCCTTAGCTTGAATCCATTCTAATTGCTCCATCACCCAAGTGCAGCAAATACACTTAAAAAATAAATAAATCACAGATATTTTATGATTAGGAAAGTACTGGGAAATGCCCAGAAAAGTGTGGGATGTGTGAATGATTAATGGGGAGATGTAAACCCCACACAAGTGCTCAAGCAAACCAGGGTAAATTGAAGATAAATCCACATTGTCATAGAATCTTAGAGTTGGAAAGGTACTCAAGGGTCTTCTAGTCCAACCCCCTGCAAGAAACTAAACTAAAGCACCCATGACAGATGGCCATCCAACCTCTGCTTCAAAGCCTCCAAGGAAGGAGAGTCCACCATCTCTTGTGGGAGTCTGTTCTACTGCTGAACAGCAGTGTTATATACAGTAACTACCCCACAGACAAATCAGAACAAGTGTTCAGTGAAGCCCAATCATAGTCTAACCTCTGCATAATATTTCTGCAAGCAAATCCAGATGAATGCTCAAACAACAGGTCTTTTGGAGGACCTCTTAGTTAGCCTGTAGTTGTAGCAATTGTTAGCCCTACTCAGAGTAGATCCACTGAAATGAATGGACATGAGTAAATTTGGCCCCTCAATTTCAATGGCTAGTATTAGAGGGCTTCCTCCATCAAAGTATGAAGCGAGTGCATTAGGTATGCAGCAGGGAAGACCATGGGCATAGCCAAGAGGGGCACAAAAGTCCTGGCCCCCCCCCAACAAAAATCCTAGCTATGCCCATGATCCTTCCATTTCTTTATTTCAGAACTCTAGGTGGTGCAAATGTATGGGCATACTGATAAAAACGCACTGCTCATAAAGTCACCTTGAGACAATCACATCCCTTTTCTTGGCAAGGATTCTATCAGTATGTACAGTGGTACCTCGGGTTAATAACTTAATTTATTCTGGAGGTCTGTTCTTAACCTGAAACTGTTCTTAACCTGAAGCTCCACCTTAGCTAATGGGGCCTCCCGCTGCCACCGCGCCGCCAGAGCACGATTTCTGTTCTCACCCTGAAGCAAAGTTCTTAACCCGAGATAATATTTCTGGGTTAGCAGAGTCTGTAACCTGAAGCATATGTAACCTGAAGCGTATGTTACCACTGTACATCTGAACCAGCTAATATTACTGGTGGCTTTTTGAGAAGTGCTTTTAAAAAAAATCAGTATGCCCAATGGCACATAGGTATTGGTCAAACTCTGCACCAAATGATTTTGATGCACCTCAAGATTGCTCGTCTGTAGTGTTTCATCAGTGCTGTCAGCCAGAAACCAAACTGTTATTGGCGTTGGGTGGGGACATCAGATCCAGAACTAGCCTAGCATTAGCGCGACTGCATTTAAACTTTAGCTGACACTACCAAAGAGGTTGTTGGCTGGGAGGAGAGGCGAGCACTGAGAAAAATAGGGGAATTGACTAACAGAGAGAAAGAGAGCAGAAGAAGGCTTTGGAGGAGGAAAGCACCGTGGAAGTTCATGCCCATTGGGACTGTTGGAGCAGAAGGCTCCCAAAATAGATGGAGATAAAGCCAATGAGAGGCAGAGCCAAAGTTCCTCTTTGTTGAGTTCTGCAAATGCAACACTGAGAATAAGGAGGAGGAAGATGACAGGCAGGGCCATCTCTTGGACCAGAAGTATGTAAGAAGGCAGGCAGATGGGGAGTTGGTGAGAGCACACTGAGGATGGTGAGGCAGTGCCCCATTTGCCTAAACAGACCAAACTCTGCATGGAAAAGATACACATGGAAGGGGAAAATAAGAATGGGAGGGGAGGGGAGCAGCATGAGAAATTGCAAAGGGAGTGATTACTCAACTGGAAATTGAGAGTGGGGAAGCAAGTGCTTGGACTCGCCTGAATGGGAGATTGAGCCCTACAGCAGAACAAGGCAGGGAAGAGAGAAAGAAAGGAAATATTTAAAAGGAAAAGTTGTGGACCATCCATTACTTGGAGGCTGTGAAGAATTGGTGCTGCAGTTAGGGGTGGACAAATCTGGCAGTTTCTATCATTAGGTTATCTCCAGTGTTTGTCCTACTCAAGGTAGAACCATTAACATTTATGGAGGTGACTAACTTAGGTGCATTGATTTCACTGGGTCTACTCAACTAGAACCTAGTTGGAGGCATCCCATTATTATTATTTGATGGAAAGAAGAAGTTGTCATGTGTTATTTGCCATTCATAATGACCCTTATATCCTTCATTGTAAGTAGAGAGCTTGAATTTTTTAGTTATGCTGACTTTTAGCTCATGTAAACCTGCTTAGCAGCGACTGTCTCTTTTCCATATTCTGTACAGCACCCAGCGCAATAACAACTCTATTTAATCACAATTGTTTTATTTATTCAGCTTATATGCTAAAGGAGCCTAGGCTCAGTAGAAAAGGGTGGGAGGGGATAATCCTTCCATTCTGGTCCCACATAATGTCAGCACCTATTATCTAAATATTCATTCAGAAACAAGTGCCAGTTGGCTCACCAAGCGAATCTCAATTTTCATTTCTCTCAGTTTCTCATGTTTTCAATATACAGTTCTCCGTGTTTCCCTGTCAGTTTGCATTTTAAGAAAAGCAAAGCAAAAAGAGTTCTCTAACAACAACAAAAAATCATTAGCATTTGGGTGAAAATTTCTCCTAATAAAAATATTTTGGTCTGCAATTTTTCTATAAAACATTTTTGTTTATTTTCAGTAATGTAAACATTTCCAAACACATTTTCCTCATTTGGCTGGAGACAAGGGTGAATTTTGAAGGACGGCTGTGTTTCAGTTCACGTATTGTTTCAGGAAGTCCAAATAAGGGAGTTTCACAATAAGATACTATCTGCACTATACACTGAAAGTAGTGTCATGCCACTTTAAACATGCCCCCTAGGATTCCTGGGAACTGCATATTGTTAAGGGTACTGAGTAGGGTTGCCATATATCAAGAATTTCCTAGATGTGCCTGGAATACTGTTGTCAGAAGCAGTGTCCAGGTGGAAATTGGCAAAAATGTCAATGGAAATCTGGATGTACGGCAACCCATGTCGGCAGTGTCATTTTTGCTTAGAAACCTCATTTTTCATTGCAATCTTGCCCCAAACGTTCCCACCACCACCACCCCAACAACTTTTGTGTCCAGACTTTTATTTTCTTTTAAATGGCAACCCTAGTACTGAGAGTTGTTAGGCAAAGCCAATTCCCTTCACAGAGCCACAATTCTTAGAATAGTTTAATGGTCAATCCCCATTTTCCTAAAGAACTCTGGGAATTATATCTCTGTGAGGGAAATAGGAATCTCCCCTCAGCTCCCAGAGAAGGGATAGGTATAGGGTGAGAGACTTCTGTGATTGAGCTCACCTCACCCACTTTTGTAAAAACTTTGTAGGAGGGGTTGTAGGAGGAGCCTCTGTTAGCAATTATGAATTTCTTGCCTTGTTCATGTAACTTGGAATCTTGACTCCTGGACCTTGTGCTTCCTACTGAACCTGCACTAGTATGAGCCTAGATAAAAATTTCTTCCTTACTTTTCTCTCTCTAATAGTTGCTGTTGTATTTTGGGATAGGTGCCTGGGGGTATGCATGCCACTGGTCCCTCAACTTGCTACTCAGGACTGATCCCTTCTCTTCTAGTTCCTGGCAGGTACATGAGGGTTGTGCTGGATGACTTGGGGCAGCCTAGCCTCTAACATGCTGCATACAAAGAATCATCAATGAGGTGGATCTGATGACTTCCAGGCTGCTGCAAAGCAGCCAAGCAGAGTGGAAGATTTCCATCCACTTTTTCCACGCCATGCACAATTTTTTACATTTCTATCATACCACCACTTAATAATCACTTTTTTTGTAAACCAAACAGCTTCAAATACTGTAACTTTATTCATAGGTGAGTTTCTATCCCCTTGATCATTTTGTTTGCCCTTTCCCAACTCTATAATATCCTGTTTGAAGTGACCATACTATCAACTGCCCTGGGACTCAGTCCTGTTTATATTAATTCCCTCAGCTAGCCCTTAATCCACCCACAGTGCTGTTGCCTTGGTCAGACTCCTACACTCTCTGCCTATTGTCCACTTCCCCAACCACATTTGCAGGAACACATCCCTCCCATCTTCCCCTCCCCCAGATTTTCACATCCCCCCTACCCAAAAGGGCAGCAATCTCTTGATGGATTGATCTGTGAAAGGAAAGCAACGCCAGGATTGAATTAAATCAAAACATTCCACTCATACCACCTGAGAGCCTCAGTAGAACAGAGATGCCTGGAGTGCAATCTGGGACGAGAAAGGCTGTGTGGGTTTTTCAGGGCCAAAAGGAGGAAAAGCTCCAAAGAGGCAAATGATGAAGGAAGGCGTTGAGCCAAAGGGGATTGGTGTTGATTGCCTAGAAAGAACATGTGAATTAATAGCTAGAGATGAACAAATTTTGGTTCCTCTCATTTTGCCAGTCTTACATTCGATTCTTCACATTTCCATACCAGTTTATGGTTTATTTTTTAAACTCCTGAAAATTCATTGGCATTCGAAATGGAATTTCTCCTGATTTTTTTGTATGCAGTTCTGCCTAATATGCACTTCTTCTTTTTAAAAAAAGTAACATTCCATAATATAATGCATCTTTGCGTAGTACTTCTATTAATATATGCACACTTTCTAATAGTACATGCATTTTTGTACACATTACTTGGGTGGAGAAGCGCACTGCAAAATTTGAAGGGGTTTGAATTTTGAAGAATAACTGTGTTTTGGTTCACATCTTGTGTAAATTAGGAAAGGTTGCCTTTAAATGTCAACTGGATCTCATTCTTCTCTCATGCCTGCTTACAGCAGAGTGTCTTTGAGCATATGCAAAGTATTTCCCTCTAAAACCACTGCAAGAAAATTCTGTCTGGGTGGATGTGTCAGATGCCACCCATGAAGGTGGCTCCTGATTATTGGTGACAAGACTGTGGCCTGCCCTTCCTGCCACCATCTCCTCTTCCTGTTCAGCCCCTCCCTCAAAGTGCTCCCCCTGCCTGATGAGACTCTGTGCTCCACTGGAATGGCAGAGGAGGGAGATGTCAGATATGCTTCTCCCTCCTATCTAGAGTCACAAGGGGAGAACCTCTCAAGCTGCAGAATTAGAGAGTGCTCTTGCATTCATGCCCTGCTTGCAAGTTTCCCACATACATCTGGTTAGCCACCGTTAGAACAAACAGGATGCAGGACTAAAAGTTTTCTCCTGCACTCAGAAGCAATTAATGAACACCTTCAGGTCCCACAGCCAATATCATGGCACCTGCCAGCGCTGTCCTGGTGCATGTGCAACAACTATGTGCTTACTCTTACTATGAAGGCAGGATGTAGACATCATGGCTAGTAGCAACTGATACCCTTTACTCCCAGCAAACCATTGCCTCTGAAGTTGTAGGCCAGTGTTGGGGAAACATTTCCAGCCCAAAGTCCATATTCTCTTCTGTGGAACCTTCTAGGGGGCACATGATAGTAGTGGGTGGGGACATTGGCATAAAGTGGGTGGAGTAACACTGACTTTCTACACACATATTTCTCCATCCAGACAAGCAAGAGAACTTATCAAAATTCAAAAACACTTTCCAGACAGGCAAGAAACACTCGGGGTACAAAGTAGGAAGAGCCTATTGGCAGTTCCTCAGAATCTTAGAAGGATGGTTTACCTGAGAGAGGACATTCTCTGTGGCAGCCCCTAAGCTGTGGAACTCCCTCCACTTTCATTGCACAGCTTCTGGTAAATGCTGCAGATGCACCTCATGGTTTTTGACACTTGATGTATATATTTTTAGGACCAGCCTTCTTTTTATTATTGTGCTTAAAGTCATTTATAATATTGTAATCTTGAGTTTTAATGTTGGGACCTAAGGGTGAAGGGCAGATGGTGGTGATGGTGATGATGATGATGATGATGATGATGAGACTGTGAACTTGTCAGTAGCTCTGCACACCTCATGGAATGTTTTCTCTAATGTGTTAGTCTCTGGAACCTCAGCTTAGGGGGAAGCAAGTCATGGAATGTTGGAAAACAACATCCTGGAGCAGTGGCATAGCGTGGGTTGTCAGCACCCGGGGCAAGGCAAGTAATTTGCGCCCCCTAACCCGTGGATTTGTGCCCCCTAACCCTAACCCCCAGATGTTGTGCCCGGTGCGGCCGGCCCCCCCTGCACCCCCACGCTACGCCACTGTCCTGGAGTCAGCTACCAATGTACAATTGGTGAAAAATTTAGGCCAGGGAAGAGGAGCTGCCTCCAGACATTGCTGGACACCAGCTCTCATCATCCCTGATTCTTGACCATGATGGCTGAGGCTGGTGGGAACTGGAGTTCAGCAAACATCTGGAGGGCCACAGCTTCCCCATCCAAATGTGGAGCCATGGGTTCTCTTTGGTACCACCCACCCCATGGAAGGCTGTGCCACACAGCTAAGTCCAGCAACTTCACTGTGGGCTTTCCAGTGGCAGTGGTGCATGTCTGCATGTTTTCCTCAGAAAGCTTTTAGCATGAGTTGGCAGGGTCTGAGTTGTATTGTTGTTTTCTACAACTAGGTTTTGGGTTTTGCTTTGCTTTTTCTTCTGCTTTTTGATGGCTGTTTTGTTTTGGCTCTGCTGGCTTTTAGGTGAGTTTGGTTATGCTTTCTAGACATGGGACTGTTCTTGGTTTTGGTTTCAAACTGTTGGTTTTATGGGTTTTCTAATTCCATCTGCATTTCCATTTGATGAAATGTGAAAATGTGACATGGATAAATCATGATGCCAGCAGGCCCTGATGATGGACTCAGCATCTCATTCTGTGTAACATGCTCCCATTTCTTTCACTCCCAGGACCAAACTACATATTACATGTGGAGTTGCATGTCAAACAAAGGTAAGAAAACAAGAGCCTGCTGGGTCAGGCCAAGACCCATCTAGTCCAGTATCTTGTTCTTACAGTTGTCCTCCAGGTGCCATAATGGGAAGTCCACAAGCAGGACTTGAGCACAAGGGCTTTGACAAACCAGAGGATATCCAGAGGAAGGCAACCAGGTTGGTGGTCTGGAACCAAGTCCTATAAGGAATGGTTTAAAGAGAGGAGAAAAAAATGAACCCAAAACTCTGAGTTCTTGCATCTGCCCTATAAGAAGTCCTTAGATACAAAGAGATTCTAGAAGGAACCTCAAATGGGTGATGACATCAAAGCTTGGGAACCAGGGTGAACTATAAATGCCTGCTTGGGAGTCACAGGAAGCTACACTTCCTCTGCTCCCTGTTAGTAAATGATATCCTTGCCACTTAGATACGTATTACAGAGAGGACTCTCCTCTGTCACACAAGCATTCCCTGCTGATGGTTCTGTTTCAGCCAGAAGGGTGGACCACATGACCTTTGGGTCCCCTCTGTTGCCTCAGTTCTACTCAGTAGTTTCCAAACTACCGTACTTCTGTTATTCCTATGATCACATAAACAGATCTGCAGGCAGCACTATGTTTTGTTTTCTCATCGTTGGCCAGGATTTTTCCCCCTGCAGATTTTATATGAAGTCTTACAATGAGACAGTTTGAAATTTCTTTCGTCTATCCTGGGAGGCTAGACATTAAGTCAATGTATTTAGTCTGTGCTGCTTAATCTCCCCTCTAAAGTCAGGCGTGCTGCATTCTTCGTCATCATGGCCAGTTCTTTGTTCAATTAAAATGTAGAGAAGCTATGTTGAAATAAACATTGCAAAACATATTGCCTATTCCTTGACGCTGAGTCCATCCAAAACAGCAGTGACAACTGTTGACTTTCCTGGTCTTGACAATGCTCTGATTGGGTAAATAGGGGGAATGAGAGGCAACTTTATGGTATGAAAGGGTATATGTACAGATGAAATCGATTCAAGACTAGCTGGTTACATTTGCAAAAGGCACTGTGGGATGATGAGGTTTTAAATGGGTATGTCTTTGCTAACCTTCAGATGTATAGATGGAAGGGATTTTTCCCTCCATGACATTTATTTATTTCTCCTCTGAAACATGAGCAATAATCAGAACTAGACAACATAAAGGACAGTCTTGACTGCTGAAACGTTATGTAGGATTCGTTGATTGTAAACCATTAGAAAACAAATTCCAAGTCAGTGTATAATCGTATGTATTGGGGCTAAAATTTCTCGGAAAATTCTGAACATTGCTCTGAGAATATTTTTTTTTGGGGGGGGGAGGATTCCATTTCCCCCTCCAAAAACAAAAAAACCTGTTGAAGAATTTCAATGTCACTCCTACTTCAGGAGGCTGCTTGCTTAAATATTGCCACCCTCAACTTCTCTGAATAAGGATGGCTTGGGGAATTCTGGGTCCAGTTGGTTGGATCAGAGCTTAGTCACACTTAGTGAACCCATTGAAGTAAATGGAATTAATTTAAGCCCCATTGACTGAAGTGAGTTTACTCTAATTATCTGGATCCAACCCAATATGTGTAATATTGTTGATGGAAGCAAGAGGTTTGGCCCAAATCTATCAATTTCTCATCTTAGCCCCTTGTTTCTGTTACACACACACACACACCCCCAGCATGAACTAACAATAGAGTTTCATTCACCATTAACAAACGGAAGCTTTCTCAGAAGAGAATTATTCTAGAATATTTTAGCCCTCTCCCCAACATTTGGAAAATTCATCTCCCTTCCCAGAGAACATAAAGGTAAAGGGACTCCTGACCATTAGGTCCAGTCGGTTGTGACTGACTCTGGGGTTGCGGTGCTCATCTCGCTTTATTGGCTGAGGGAACCGGCGTTTGTCCGCAGACAGCTTTTGGGGCATGTGGTCAGCATGACTAAGCCACTTCTGGTGAACCAGAGCAGCGCACGGAAACACCGTTTACCTTCCGGCTGGAGCGGTACCTATTTATCTACTTGCACTTTGATGTGCTTTTGAACTGTTAGGTTGGCAGGAGCAGGGACTGAGCAATGGGAGATCACCCTGTTGTGAGGATTTGAACCGCTGACCTGTTGTGGGGATTAGAACTGCTGCTCCCCCCCCTCCACTGGGATAATCAGCAGAGGACTAGGAAACAGATATTATAGACAAGGAGAGGGTCGGGGATATGAAAGCAGGTTGGATCTTGGCAATATGGTGGCCTGTGCAATATGGCCAAAATTTGACTTTGCTGCCCTAAGCAGCCCTTGCACTGCCTTCCCAAAGCTGTGTAACTGATGTGCTGAGCTTAAGGAAGGAGGTGTGAGGGCTCTGGCAGGTCCTAGAGCCCTCCCAGCTCCTTTCCAAAGATGGGCAAGCACTAACCAGGCTTGGGGGAGGAGCAGACCTTGCCGGAGCCCTCATGACTCCTTCCCAAAGCAAGTGCTTACTGGACTTTTTGGGAAGGAGGTGAAAATTTGCCCCCTCAGCTCAATGCGCTGTGTGGAGGAACTGGTTGTGCTGCCCTAAATCTGCCTCTGATAAAAGGATTTGCAGAACTAAGAAGGTCATTTGGCAGTGCACAGAGGAGGCTACATGAGGGTGGTTCAGGGGAGACCTCCTCCAAACCTGCAGTCACAAATAGGTATGGGGGGGGAATTGGTTCTCTTTTTATTTAAAGGTAAACCTACCAGCTTCAGATTTCCTGAAACATTATGAGCATTGAAACAAAGTCACCCTCCAAAATTCACACTTCTCTGAATTTTGCAATGCAGTTATTCCCTCCCCCACCCCCACCCCAGTAATGTGCATAAATGCATAAACTGTGCAAAGGAATGAATATGTTTGTGAAAATAACATACAAATATGCATTATATGGGGTAACTGCTTTGCACAAATGTACATATTAGGGAAAATTGTGGAAATGTAGCAAACGGAACTTAAGATCTGAGAAAAAAGGGGGGAAGGAATGACATTGACACATTTGTCCATCCCTAATTGAGTCCCCCATGATATTCTTGCAGAGTGGCTGGTAAAATGTGGACTAGATGAAGTTATCATTAGGTGGATTTGTAGCTGGTTGCCTGACTGAACCCAATGAGTGCTCACTAGTGTTTTCTCATCATCCTGGGGGGAAATGGCAAGAAGGGTGCCGCAGGTTTCTGTCCTGGGCCTGATGTTTTTCAACATCTTTATAGATGACCTGGATGATGGAATCAAGGAGATTGCTCATCAAATCTGCAGATGACGCCATACTGGGAGGCGCAGCTAATGCTATAGAAGACAAAATCAGGATTCAAGATGACCTTAAAAAATTAGAGACCTGGGCTCAAACTAACAAAACCATTTTCAATAGGGACAAAGGTAAGGTTGGAGGGCCATCTGTCATCAATGCTTTAGTTGAGATTTCTGCATTGTAGGAGGCTGGACTAAATGACCCTTAGGGTCCTTTCCAAAACTACAGTTCTATGATTCTATTAGTTTACCAAGGAATTTAGGGTGCCAATCATGTTATTCATACTCAGGGTAGAACCACTGAAATTAATGGACACGACTAACTTAGGTTTCTTAATTTCAGTGAGTTTCCTCTGAAAAAAACTTCATTGGATACAACCCATATTTTCCCACCCCTCAATGCTACTAACATTGCATTGTTCCTTGTTATCAGGGTTTTGGACTCCAAGTCCCTTCACCCCCATCCAGAACTGAATATCATTTGCTGAAGAGCAACAATGAGGGACGCGGGTGGCGCTGTAGGTAAAAGCCTCAGCGCCTAGGGCTTGCTGATCGAAAGGTCGGCGGTTCGAATCCCCGCAGCGGGTTGCGCTCCCGTTGCTCGGTCCCAGCGCCTGCCAACCTAGCAGTTCGAAAGCACCTCCGAGTGCAAGTAGATAAATAGGGACCGCTTACTGGCGGGAAGGTAAACGGCGTTTCCGCGTGCGGCTCTGGCTCGCCAGATGCAGCTTGTCACACTGGCCACGTGACCCGGAAGTGTCCTCAGACAGCGCTGGCCCCTGGCCTATAGAGTGAGATGGGTGCACAACCCTAGAGTCTGTCAAGACTGGCCCGTACGGGCAGGGGTACCTTTACCTTTACCTTTAACAATGGACTATTGCCTCCATGCCTTGCTTATGAGTTTCCCAGGGGCACCTGGTTGGCCACAGTTGGAACACTAGATGGACCTTAGGCCTGATCTAGCAGGATTCTTCTTGTAACCTTAGAGTTGGGCTGAATGGAGGACTTTGTGAACCAAGAGGGGAGATATGACAGGAAGGAAGACCAGTAAGGGAAGGTTTTATCAAGCTATATAAGAGGTAGTCAGAGTGTATAGAGCAGGCATAGGCAAACTCGGCCCTCCAGATGCTTTGGGACTACAACTCCCATCATCCCTAGCTAACAGGACTAGTGGTCAGGGATGATGGGAGTTGTAGTCCCAAAGCATCTGGAGGGCCGAGTTTTCCTATGCCAGGTATAAAGGAAAAAAGGAACGGTCAACAAGGCAGGAATGCCCCCAAACTTACAAGTCTGGGCAAAATAGGAAAAACTCTGACACCATCAGTTAATCCAGTAACCAATCTTATCCTGTTTAACTTTGTGGTCATTTTCAGCAAACACAGTTTACCATTTCTTTTCTTTCTTTTTTTAAATTATTCAGTTGTTGTTATAATTATGTGCCATGCTTTACTCTTCTCAGTATTAGAAAAAGTTATCCATATTTAAGATGAAAAAGCAGCCAGGATCAGTAGGGTACAGGAAAGCACATTCATTCATGGGACAAACTCCAACCTAGCAATAAGAAAACAAGCAAACACCTGAAACATAATAGCTGCACCCGTTTAAATTTCTGCTTAGTTTAGCAGATTTGGATGGTGTTTTGAACACCGTTGCAATAGGCAATAAGGGCCCCTTTACAATAGGTTGATGTTTCTGTTATGCAGGTTAATAAAACAGGGCATTCATTTGACTTTTCCAGAGATACACCCCACACGTTCATTTAATCCAAAGGTAGGCTATTGAACAGGAGTGTTTCGTTAATGAATGGGTATTTTTCTGGACACTCTGGCCCAGGGATGGGGTGCCTGCAATATGTTGTTATATTCCCACCAGCTCCAACAAGCAAGGCTAGGGGCAGCGGGAGTGGGAGTTGCAGTCCATCAACATCTGGAGGGCAACTTTCATCAGCTCCAGCATACACGGCCAATGACAAGGGATGATGGGAGTTGTAGTTCAGCAACATCTGAAGGGCCAAGGATTTCCTACACATGAGCTGATGTTAATATTTGCATAGCATCCAAAATCTTACAAAGCAAAAGAGGCACATTCTTGATCACTACATTGCCAAGCTACTACACATTCTGTCCCCACAGCTCATAAGAACAACAGACCTATCTAATCCAATCTTCTGTTCCACAGAATTGCCAAGCAAATGCCTCTGAACCAGAGGCTGTTTATAGCCATCATAAAGTAGCCTCTGCTCCATTGCCTTCTGAAGCACAGAAATTATGTGGATAGGGGATAGGGGAATGAATGAGAAATTTTGTAGTGCCATTTTAAGATAATAGAACATCTAGCATGCACAAAATGTACCTGCCTCTTACCTATTAGCAGGTTTTGACATATAAAGAAGAGGATGATGATTAATTGCATTTATATCCAAACATTTTCTCCCACATCTCATTTAAGCCACACAATAACCCTGTGAGGTTATTTAGGATGGGAGGCAATGACTGGCCGATGCTCACCCTGAGGGCTTCATGGCTGAGTGGGGTGTCAAATCCAGGTTTCTTAAGTCCTAGCCGAACACCCTAGACACTACACCAAACTGGCTTAGAACCACAATATTTTCTGGAATGCCTCTCCTAATATGAACCTAACTGGACCCTTAGATAGTCCTCTAAGACTTTTCTACAAGTCTGAGGGAGGCTCAGAAGGTGGTAACATGGGAAAGAGGATCTTTTCAGTTGTGGATCCCAGTTTGTAGAAATCTCACCCCAGCAAGATCCACCTGGCACCTTCATTGACATATTTTGGGGACCAGGTAAATACTTGTATTTTCCCAGGCCTTTTGATAAACTGAGACGGCCTTGTTCCATTATTACTGGGACTTTCCCCCCTCTTTGCTGTATAATGTACAGTGGTACCTCGGGTTAAGAACTTAATTCGTTCCAGAGGTCCGTTCATAACCAGAAACTGTTCTTAACCTGAGGTACCACTTTAGCTAATGGGGCTTCCTACTGCCACCACGCCGCCACCATGTGATTTCTGTGCTCATCCTGAAGCAAAGTTCTTAACCCGAGGTACTATTTCTGGGTTAGCGGAGTCTGTAACCTGAAGCATCTGTAACCTGAAGCGTCGGTAACCTGAGGTACCATTGTATTTGTAGCTATGTTTTCCAATGTGTTGTGGATCATAGAATCATAGAATGAGTTGCAAGGGAACCCAAGGGTCATCTAGTCCAACCCCTTGCAATGCAGGAATCTCAACTAAACCATCCATGACAGATAATAATAATAATAATAATAATAATAATAATAATAATAGTTATTTATACCCTGCCCTCCCCAGCCAGAGCCGAGCTCAGGATGGCTAACACCAGTAAAATTGCAATAAAAACATAATGGGGGGCGGGGGGAAAAAACACCAATATAAAATACAGGTTAAAATGCAACTTAAAATGCAGCCTCATTTTAAAAGTAGCCCATAGATCAAAACCATAAGGGGAGGGAAACATAAGGGTCAGACTGAGTCCAAACCAAAGGCCAGGCGGAACAGCTCTGTCTTGCAGGCCCTGTTGTCAAGTTTCCCAAGGCCCTAGTCTCTTGTGACAGAGCAGTCCACCAAATGCTGAAAAGGCCCTGGCCCTAGTTGAGACCAATCTAACCTCCTTGAGGCTCAGGACCGCCAAAGTGTTGTCATTTGTGGACCTTAAGGTCCTCCGCGGGGCATACCAGGAGAGGTGGTCCCGTAGGTACGTGGGCTTTAAAGGTCAAAACCAGCACCTTAAACCTGACCCTGTCCTGCACTGGGAGCCAGTGCAGTTGGCCATCCAACTTCTGCTTAAGATTTCCAATGAAGGAATCAACTACCTTCTGAGGGAGTCCATTTTACCGTTGAACAGCTCCTACTGTCAGAAAGTTTTTCCTGATGTCTAGTTGGAATCTTCTTTCTTGCAACTTGAATCAATTGGTTTGGGTCCTACCCTCTGGAGCAAGAGAAAAGCTTGTTCCCTCTTCCATGTGACAGCCCTTAAGAAATTTGAAGGTGGCTATCATATCTCCTCTCAGCCTCCTCTTTTCCAGGCTAAGCATACCCAGCTCCTTCAACTGTTCCTCATAAGGCTTGGTTTCCAGACCATTGATCTTCCTGATTGCCCGCCTCTGCATATGCTCCAGTTGTCAATATTCTTCTTAAATTGTGGTGCCCAGAACTGGACACAGTATTCAAGGTGTGGTCTGACTAAGGCAGAATAGAGTGGGACTATTACTTCATTTTACTGCTTTTGAATTATGGTGCTGGAGGAGACTCTTGAGAGTCCCATGGACTGCAAGAAGATCAAACCTCTCCATTCTTAAGGAAATCAGCCCTGAGTGCTCACTGGAAGGACAGATTCTGAAGCTGGGGCTCCAGTACTTTGGCCACCTCATGAGAAGAGAAGACTCCCTGGAAAAGACCCTGATATTGGGAAAGATTGAGGGCACAAGGAGAAGGGGACGACAGAGGACGAGATGGTTGGACAGTGTTCTCGAAGTTACCAGCATGAGTTTGACCAAACTGCAGGAGGCAGTGGAAGACAGGAGTGCCTGGCGTGCTCTGGTCCATGGGGTCACGAAGAGTCGGACACGACTAAACAACAACAATTACTTCATTTGATCTGGACACTAGACTTCTGTTGATTCAGCCTAGAATAGCACTGGCTTTTTTTGCTGCTGCATCAGCCTGTTGACTCATGTTAAGCTTGTGGTCTGCCATGACCCCTAGATCCTTTTCACATGCACTGCTAGTAAGCCAGGTGTCCCCCACCTTATATTTGTGCATCTGGTTCTTTCTGCCTAAGAAAAGTCTCTTGGACACCTGCAGACTAACAAGTCTGATTAACAGCAAGAAGAATATTAGAGAAAAGCAGAAAAGGACAGAACTTTTAGCTTTATATATGCTGATTGGGAAGTATTTACTCAAATGTAAATTTCACAGAATAGAAACCAATTAATCCCCCAGGCAGATCACCCCAAATAAATCCTTGTTAACTTCCACACACACAAGATCATCTTGAATCAGCTTTCTATTAATTCACCCCTAATCAAATGTGCTTTGATGTGAAAAATCAACACATCTTCCCTCAAACTAGATGCAAGCAACCTAGCAGGGCACCTAGGACAAAGGAAGAGACAAAGACCTCTCCCACAGTTAGCTGGGGGTTTGGGGATAGATATATGCCATAAAATAATATCTATATCTTCATTAACTGTTTAAATTATTTTATTTATTGTATTTCAAAGCATTTGTAAACCACGTAAAGTTAAAAAGCTTTAAACAGTATAAAATGTAAAGGTAAAGGACCCCTGACAGTTAACTCCAGTCGCGAACGACTCTGGGGTTGCAGCGCTCATCTCGCTTTACTGGCCGAGGGAGCCGGCATTTGTCCGCAGACAGTTTTTCTGGGTCATGTGGCCAGCATGACTAAGCCACTTCTGGCGAAACCAGAGCAGGGCACGGAAATGCTGTTTACCTTCCTGCCAGAGCGGTACCTATTTATCTACTTGCACTTTGACGTGCTTTCGAACTGCTAGATTGGCAGGAGCTGGGACCGAGCAACGGGAGCTCACCCCAGGGATTCAAACTGCCAACCTTTTGATTAGCAAGCCCAAGAGGCTCAGTGGTTTAGACCACAGCACCACCCATATCCCGTTTAAACAGTATAAGAAAATACAAGTTTATCACAACAAAATTATATCATAGAAACAGAAGGCTACAGTCAACTATGTCCCACCCAGTGTAGAACCGCCGAAATGAATGAACATGACTAATTTGAGCTGATTTATTTCCATGGGTCTATTTTGAGTAAGGTGTTTGTTGGTGGCAACCTAAAAACCAGCATTGTGAAAACAAGAATCTACACACATGCCTCACTTGATTGTGTTTCACATGTATTGCTCCTTATGAAGATGTGGGTGCAGCTACAGGCAGCCTGGATACTTCTAGGGGAAAGAAGCCCCTGACCACCACTGCCCCACTTCTGGCCATGTGAGTGGAGCTGACATGGGCTGGCTATGGATTTCCCCCCTCCTACAGCTGGGTGGGGACGCAGGTGGCGCTGTGGGTTAAACCACAGAGCCTAAGATTTGCTGATCAGAAGGTCAGCGGTTCGAATCCCCACGACGGGGTGAGCTCCCGTTGCTCAGTCCCAGCTCCTGCCAACCTAGCAGTTTGAAAGCACGTCAAACTGCAAGTAGATAAATAGGTACCGCTCCAGCGGGAAGGTAAACGGCGTTTCCGTGCGCTGCTCTGGTTCACTAGAAGCAGTTTAGTCATGCTGGCCACATGACCCGGAAGCTGTCTTCAGACAAACGCCGGCTCCTTTGGCCTATAGAGCGAGATGAGCGCGCAACCCCAGAGTCGGTCACGACTAGACCTAATGGTCAGGGGTCCCTTTACCTTTTTACAGCTGGGTGGGGAATTGGTTTAATAGACTATGGTATAGTGTGAACATAACTTCTATATGCACCGGGAAATTAAATATATATATATATATATATATATATATATATATATATATTTGCTTTCGTAGATTTTCACGGGTACAGGAATGCAGGTTTTGGTGTCCTCGGGTGTCTTCCCGTGTAAAAGTTGGGGTGTCTAGGCGACGTTTCGACGAGGTCTCACTCGTCATCTTCAGGCTGGTGCTTTCGGCTTCTTGTTACAGCCTGAAGATGACGAGTGAGACCTCGTCGAAACGTCGCCTAGACACCCCAACTTTTACACGGGAAGACACCCGAGGACACCAAAACCTGCATATATATATATATATATATAGTGTTACTCACTTTCTTGCTGTATTCGCTTTATTGCGGTCCTCTGGAACGGAACCTGCAATATCTCCAAGGTATGCCTGTAGTTCATGGAAAGCCTTGCCAAAAAGGTTTGCTGTAGAATCATAGAAATGAAGAGTTAGAAGGGGCACTGAAGCTCATCTTTTCACTATGCCTGAAGCAATGAATAAATGATTCTTCACACATGGACAGTGCTGCACTAGAAACCCTATGTGGGATTGGGACCCTAGCGAGAGCACTGCCCTAGTGTGGCAGTGGAGCTGAGAAAGGTTCTTCCCTGAAGCCCTGCTGTTTCTGTTTCAGCATTTAGTTCAGAATCATGAGGACTGGAATGTTAGGTGGGCTACAGTTCAGTAACAGAGCAGAAGCTTTGAATGCATAAGGTCCCAAATTCATTCCTACACCTGCAGGTGGGGTTGGGAAATAGCCTTTTCTGAATCTCTGGAGAGTTGCTGTCAGGCAGTGTATCCAACACTAATCTAGACAGGCTAATGGTCTACCTCAGAACAAGGCAGTGGATACCTTGTTGGTTTGTTGGTTTGTTTGTAAAACTGCCTCTGCGTGAAATCTGCTTTTATGCTGTACATAAAGATATTTAAAGTTACATTAAAATTTACTTTTAGAATTTTTTATTAAAAAAAACACCCAACATTACTTCAAAACAGATATATTAAGTTACTTTGGACAAGTGGCATTGCATACAAAAATGCGCATTTTAGGGGGGGAAATGCACAGAAAAATGAGTATAGATTTTCATGTGTGCTGGTAGGGTGGAAGGCAGGAGACCAACAGCAGGTGGCACCAGAGCCGATGACAGGCAAAGTCAATTCTTTCTATGTTTGCCCCCATCTTCCTCCCTGCTGAGTTCTGCAAGGACAACACTGAGACTGAGGAGGAGGAAGAAGACAGGCAGGGTCATCTGCTGGGCTGATTGTTGGAAGGCAGGCAGAAGAGAGCAGGCTGAGGTTGGTGGGGCAATGCCCCATTTGTCCAAATGAGCCAGCCTCCACTGCCCTATGCATGGAGCTGCTTCCCAGAACACCTGTGGAAGAGCTGTAGAGCATATGTGGTAGAGCATCTGCTTTGCATGAGTGTCTTCCACTAAACAGCTTGCATTCTCAAACAGAAGTCAATGCCACCTGACAATAAAACATAAAAATTCAAAATACAGCACAACTAAACAATAAATCGGCTCAGAAGAGCCCTGCTGGACCAGGTCAAAGCCCATCTAGTCTAGCACCCTGTTTTCACAGTGGCCAACCTATGGGAAACCCACAAGCAGGAAATGAGATCAACAGAATTTGTAGTTCCCCGCAAATGGCATTAATGCCTCTAACAGTAGGGTAGAATACTACCATTGCAGCTACTAGCCATTGATAGCTTGATCCTCTATGAATTTGTCTAATCCTCTTTTAAAGCCATACAAGTTGGTGGTCATCATGACCTCTTGTGGTAACGGATTCCATAGTTTAGCTGAACGCAGCACAAAGAAGTACTTTATCTTATCTGTCCTGAATTCGCCAACATTCTGCTTAAAAAGTGAAATACAGAAATAGAATATTAAAAACAAAACAAATAATAAAAGCAGAATTTAAACATTTAAAATACAATTCAATAGACTTAAATTGGGAAGGCTTGGGAGAAAATAAAAGTTATGACTTATTTGTATTGAATTGGATTGTTATAAGATCTTGTGTATTTTGTTGTTTCTTCAGCTTGCAAACAGCCTTGCATCTAGCAATATAAAAAGGTGGTATACAAATGAAAACTGAAATAAACATTGGGGGAAAAGTCATGAATGGAATGGTATTGGGAAGAAATCAAGATGACAAACTTTTTTTATAAAAGAATGGAAATGATTTGTGGAATATTTGCAAACAATTTGTAAACAGATAAGAACATTGGCAGGATTATTGTAACAACCTGCAGTTTTATAAGAGTATATATTTAAAGTAGATGAATAAATGAGCAAATTAAGTTAATTTGGATATACAGAAAATATCAAAAATAAATTTAAGGAACCACAGAAAGAGGGGGAAGGAAGTCAAGTTTTGAAATGTTAAAACGATTGTAAAATTTTGTTGAAATGTATAAAACTGAAAATAATTATTAAAAAACTAACGAAACAACAACAACGAAGTGCATGTCTGACTATACTTTGCTTTCCCTCGCCTCTTTATCATGAAACTCAGGAGGACATGATCCTCCTAAGTTTCTGAGTACTTCCACTCTGTCAATCAGTTCCTCCCTGTTGGTGTCAACCAGGTCCAAGATGTAGGATGTGTGCTGGATTCTCAGATACCCTGGTCCAGAACTATTTAGTGTTTTGTACACCAGTAGTAAAGCGGCTCAGTAGAAATTTGGCAGACAGTAGAATGCTTTCAACTGAGGTGGCTCATGTTGCCAATAGGTTGCCCCAGAAACAAAGCTCTTACCATGTGGGTTGAAATGCAGAGCTGCAAATTGCCCTGGGAGGGAGGGGGCACAGTGGACTGCCCCCATGCCACAGTGGAATCTGCTATCAATGTAAAGCAGTGACAGGGAGTTTGAAGCCCCATGGTATTGGGGTAAATGAACCAGTCTCCACTTGTTGTACTGTAGCAACATTTGCCCTTGGTCCATCTGATATACCTATCTCAGTCTGCCCTTGGCCAGCTCCCACCTGCCTGCCTTCTTACATCAGGTTAGTCCAGGAGCAGTTGTCAGCTTCTTCCTCCTTAGTCTCAATGTTGCTCTTGTAAGCAAGAAGCATGGGGACAAAAGATGAATTAGTTGGCTCCATGTGTCATTGGCTCCTGGTCCACCTTCTACTTGGGCTTCCTACCTACTGCCCTGCCAGTCCCAACAGGCACCAGCCACCACTCACTGCAACTCCCATCATGCTTGACTATTGACTGAGCTGGCTGGGGTGATGGGATTTGGAGTCCAACAATATTTGCAGGGCCACACGTTCCCCATCCATGGTTTAAAAGCAAGAAAGAAATGTAGAAGGCAGCCCATTTGGGCCACCTTATAAAAACCTAAGTAAAAGGGAAAAAGTGTGTGTGGGGGGGTGTTGCATAGGGTTTATTATTATTAAATAGATATTGATGCAGAATAAAAATCAGGAACCTTTAGGGACACGGGTGGCGCTGTGGTCTAGGAATTCTGGGAACTGTAGTTTACCGCTCACGGTCATTACAATTGTCAGCATCCTTATCAAACTACAGTTTCTAGGGTGTTGTGCATTGTGTGTATGCACCCCACTATTATAATCTATAAAGTAGCTTTATCGATTATAAAGTAGCTTGCACAGTGAGACTTGCGCATTTGGTGCACATGTAGGCTTGCACATTTGGGGAGGTATCAGTCTGTGGGAAATGCTGGGCACAAGACTTTTGGGGCTATTAAAAATATAGCCAAACCAGCACCCCCATTTGCACAGAAGACCAGAGAGAATGATTTCTGAAGCAGAAAGTGAGAGAGACTGAGACTGATGGCAATCCGATCTATATTTCCTAAAAGTGGCAACGAAAAGCAAAACAAATCCCTTTCCAGACTGTCTGTGCTCTGGGGCTGCCTCTAGAAAGGTGTTATAGGGTTGCTGCTATCCTCCCCTACGCCCCCCACACAGAGACACTCCGCCCCGGTTGAAGGGTAATTAATGGACACGTGAATTAACGAGATGGGGGGGTGTGTGTGCCAATATTCTATTCGTGTGTTTTCTGAATGGGGTTGTAGCTGGTGCCTTTGAAAGACTTTCTCCCCTCTCTTTTCCACTTACTTAGGAGGAGGATTGGGAAATCCTCTTTGCTGCCATCAGGGGGAGCATTTGAGGTCTTTAAAGAAACATATATATATACACACACACAAAACAAAACAACAATCCCGCACCCCCAAAAAACGTCCCAGCTGAGAAACAGATCCACAAACGAATAAACGTTCAGTGTCTTACCTGTAGCTACCACTCCGCTTAACGGAAGCAGAGGAACAACTCAGGAGCTAAAGAACAAATCTGATATTTGAATTAAAAAACAACAACACAGTCTCCAACATCAGTGTTTTAGTTTTTCTGAATGAAAAGCACAAATTAAATCGATGAGAGATTTCTTTTTCTTGGGAGAAGGAGAACCGAAGAGGCAAACCCTCCGCACACCTATTCGTTTTCCTTGCTCCAGCTTCTGGAAGGGCAAACGGCTTTCCCCCTCTCCCTCCCCCCCCCCCCCCCGGCGATCCGATGGGAAACCTTGGATGCAACGCTCTGGGTTAGCTGCACCGTCTAGCTGCTCCGAGGGGGGACCACGAAAGGGGGCAGCTCTGGCTGGCGATTTCATAACTTTTAAAGGAAATAATATTGGTGGGGGGGTTTAATACAGAGGGGAGAGGGAGAGGGAGAAAGAGAGAGCGCGCAAAAAGAAAGAAAGAAAGAAAGAGAGAGAGAGAAAGAGAATCAAGTTTCAACACTCTTTATGCGGTGTAGGAAGAAATAATAATATGTATAAGAATGAGGTTCACCAGCAAAGTGCAGAGAGGTTCACGAGAAGGGGGTGGTTGGGGGGTGCGAGAGAAGTGCCAAAAAGGGTACAGCGCAGTGGTGTGCGTGCGTGAGTGTTGGGGGGGGGGGTAGGAGTGTGTGCGTGCGTGTATTTTGGGACAGGTTTTAAAGCACCTCTGGTGGAAATTCACATTGGAGTATACTACCTTCACGTTGACTGCCCCTTTTAAATACGAATAAATAAGGGAAGTAACAGCGAAGGTGGTGCTGTAAGACCCCGCCGAAGTGCTCCAACCTATGTAGCTCTCTCTAACCCCCCCACCTCGCTTACTTCAAAGTGATTGATTAGTCACGATCACTGCAGTTTGGGGGGAATCTCTCTGTCGAGGTGAAGCACCCTTCCCCCCCCCCAATAGATTTCTTGTTTACTCATCATCTTGGAGGGGGCAACTTCCCCCCACTCTTTCTCTTCCCCCCTTTCATTTAAGTGGAGAAGAAAGGAGGGGGAGAAGGGGGAGAAAGGGGGCTGTGGCTTACGTTATAAAGGAGGCACCAAAAAAGAAAGAGGGAGAGAGAGAGAAAAATTAAATGAATTAGAGCATCTTTTGGGAAGGGGGAGGGAACCTCGTGTGTGCTCGAATCTTTGGAGCCGAAGCTGTTTCTTTTTAAAGAAGGAGGGAAAAGAGAAAAGGAGAAAGGGAGAGAGAGAGAGGGAGAGAGGGAAGGAGGAGGAGGAGGAGAGGAGGAGGAGGCAGGAAGAAAACCGAGAGAGACGACAAGCTCTGAGTTTTTAAAAATCTCATTTTTATTTTGGTTTCAAAAGGTGAGGGGGGAGAAAGAGAAATCCTCAAAGCAAAAAAAAAAAAAGGGGGGGGGGAGAAGCCACTGAGAAGGGTTATAAAAAAAGCGAGTCCCTCAGAAGAGTGAAGCGCAAAGCGAGGAGGAGCCCCAACCTGGCAGCACGCGAGGACTTCCAAGGGAGCAGGGTGGGGGGGAAGCCTGGAAATGCAGCGCCGGAGCGTCCTCCTGCCCCTTCTGCTGGTGTGCGCGGCCGCGGCGGCGGCAGCCCACGCCGGCGGCGCCGAGTGCGGGCTGGCCGAGCGCTCCGGCCGGGCTCGAAGGGACACCCGGCAGGCGGCGCAGCAGCAGCAGGCGGCGGCGGCGGCGCAGCAACACGCCGCTCTCCACTCGCCTTACCCCGCCCCGGGCACCTGCGCCACCAGGTTAGCCCGGGGTAGACGCTCCTCCGCGGGCGCAGGCGGGCCGGAGGCGCCGCGGGCTCCGCGCCGCAGGAGGCGAGCTCAGGAGGGCGGGGAGCAGCCGGCAGTCAGCCGAGCGCTCTATTTTCGCGGCGAGGGCGACCAGCTGCGGCTGAAGGCGGAGGTGGAGTTACCCCGGGATGCCTTCACGGTCCAAGCGTGGCTACGGCCCGAGGGCGGACAGAAGACTCCGGCGGTCGTCGCAGGTAAGCAGGACTTCCTCTACTGGGGGCGTCCAGAGACACCTACCCCTCCACACACACTTGGGTTGAGCACTCCAGTTCTACTCCAGAGGAGATCCATTGGAACGGATGGAATTCAGTTAGGCATGACCATTCGTTCCACGGGGTCTATTCTGAGAAGAACCCATTGCAATTAATGTATTTTGTTAGATTTTTACGCGTGGATTTCGAGACCTCTACTCTGAGTGAGGCTGACGGGAGATCCAATCCTTTGAAATGAATGTACTTCAGCTGTATTCATTCGGGTCCACGGGTCTACTACGAGTGGAACTGGCGTTGGATCTTATCCGTTGCCCAAAGGAATTACGTGTTGAACGTTGGCGACGTTTAGACCACGTTTGTGCGTGCCACATCTGGACTTACTGTTCAACTCTGGTTGAATGCGAAGTGTACGGCGGGCAGGAGGAGGCTCTTGAGTGTTTATGTCGTGGTTTGTTGTTTCTTTAAAGCCACGTGCTGTTGTGTCTCCAGTATATGCATGCACGCCTGTCTGTCTCTTCTATTTTGTGAATGGGCAGAAACTTAGGAAGTTTGGGGAAAACCGCAGGAGGAAAGAAACCTATGCACAGGTACTGCTCACGGGACCCCCATAGGGATCTGCTTTGCCACTTTGAGAAATGGATGGTGGACTAGACGGGCCCTTGGCCTGATCCAGCAGGCTAAACTCCCCCCCCCCCCCCAAAAAAAACCCCACCCTCTTCCTTGTGCTTACTTCCGAAGAAACGTGGCTAGGAGAATAGCCCAGGGGCCAGCGAGCGAGCGAGGGATGAGATAAGGTGGAGAGGGCGTTATGCGTCTCCCCTTTAGACAGGTTGATCCCGATCCTGCCTAAGGGCTGCCTTTTAAGTGTGGTTTCATACATTTTCGATGAGTTAACCGCACGCGTTTAACGGTGCCTCCCTATCGGACGCCCCTACTTGAGAGTAAGCCCGCTGGTATGGGAAGGAAAGGTAACTTATTAGTCCACGTGAGTTGGAGCGTATTGTAAAAAGGCTTCAGCCCTAAGCACGGCTGCTTTGGCATAAGACTGCAGTATCCTAGCCCCGCTGAATCTGAGCGTGAAGCCCACTGAATTCAATATGATTTACTCCAGAGTAGGTGTGTTTGGGATTGTGCTGTAAACCCGCGGGATTTATCCCTAAGTACACGTGCGCTGCTGGATCGGGCAGCAGTCAAGGAAAGCACGCTGATGTGGCAGGAAAAAGTTAGTCCTCCTCCTGTGTAAACCGTTTGAACTGGGTGGGCTTGCCTTCTAAGTAAAGCGTACACTGGCTCTGTCCTATAGGAATCCTTGGGTTGTACCCAATCTAAGTGCTACTCGGAGTAGACCAAGTGAAATGAATGAACCTAACTTAGTCATGTCCATGAATTTCAGTGGGTTTACTCTGCGTAAGACTAGCGCCGGATATAACCCGGTGAAGTTTTTACTGGATCCTGCTCATTTTTGTTCAAGAGTCCTGTTAGCCTTCTATATAGCTTATTCCTCCCCTCACCAGTGAATTCATAATGGGACATTTAAAAAAGAGAAATATTGAATAGGATCATGGGGAAATGATGTCTCTTTAGACATGTACTCCAGTGGATTGGACAGGCAGCTTATCTTCCTCTCTTTAAAGGTTCTCACTTTCCAAATATGTTGGAAAGCTTCCCTGCTTTACTTTTGCTATTTGATGTTAGAATAAGCATGTGGTTTCCTAAAGCAGTGCTTTTTAACTGTATAAAGTGCTGGCAGTTTTTAAAAAAGTGATAATTCATGAGCGCTTGCAGTTCCCAAACCTCATCGCGCAACGGGGCAGAATATGTGAAGGATCTTTTTTTCCCAAAAGCACACACATTTTTTCAGCATTTTTGAAATTCTTTCCAATATTGCAAATGTCAACAGCTGACTACAATATCATGTTGCACTATAAAAGTTTTGGCGCTCCCCCCCCCCAAAGAAAAAAAAATACTGTTGAACTGTAAGCTTTATTAATCATGAGGTCTTGGAACATGTGTCTTGTTTTTCATTCAACGAGGCCCCGGGAGAAGCTTGGACACATCCAGTACATATCCCTCTGTTCTTGGGAAGAGTAAAGAGAGAGAAATGGGGAATATATTCTCTGGTGGAGTTGGACTTGAGAGGCTTGCCCTGTTCCCTAGAGATAGAGGATTGGGATATGAGTATGAAAGTCTGTGATTTGGAACACTTTTAATTTGTTTTATTACAGTTTCATATTGACTATCCACCAAGGGGCTCAAGACAATATACATTTGTTCTTCCTCCCCACTATTCAACTTTTATATCTACACCTCTGTGAGGTTGATAAGGCTGAGAGATGGCAGCATGCCCCAGTGAGCTTCATGGATGAGTGTGAACTTGAATCCAGGTCTTCCTTGCCTATTTTGGCACTCTAACCAGTACACTATAGTGCTTCTTCGGGGGGGGGGGGGTGTCAGTAATGAGAGCCAGTAATGAGTTCTATTAAACCTGTGGCAGTACCCTGAGATACCGCTGAGGAAGCCCCTGGTTCAAATAATTTACTGTGTTTTGCTGCATTCTTTACAACAACCTTGTAAGGTGGGCAAGAATTTTACCCTTGTATTGCATATTTTTATTCCCACTCTCTCAGTCTTAGTTTACCCTCACCCTCGCTTCTGCAATGTGACAATAAATAAATACTTCTCAATGTTGCAGGGTTGTTGTAAGGACTATAGCAAAATGATATACATGAAAGAGTCTGCAGAGCTATGCAAATGTTAAATATAGCTTAAACTTTATTGTTATTACCAAGCCATAGATCTCTTAAAGGAAAAAGGAGGGGATTCCCTTTCTCTCACACACTGTTCTGGCAGCAGATGCTTTTTCCCCTCTCTTTTTTTCTGTCTCTGGGGCTGTTTTCTGTCATTCCTGCCACATTACAGTGTTTTTATTTCTTTATCTCGACTGCCCTATACTTGACCTACAAGATTGCTGTCACTCAGAGGAGTCTGTCCCGAAGCAAAGAAAACAGAAGCCACAGCAAAAAGTGGGTGGGGGGAGAGAGACTTTAACTCTCCTTCCACTTTCCCACTCAAGATGCCTTGTGCTGAGTCAGACAATTGGTCCACCTAGCTGAATATTGTCCACACAGACCAGCAGCTGCTGTCCAGGATTTTGAGAATGTGATGGCCCCGGCCCTACCTGGATATGCTGGCAATTGAAGCTGGGGCCTTTTGCATGCAGGGCAGGTGCCTTGCCACTGAGCCACAGTCCTTCTTTCTGCCCCACTCCCACTTTTAAACTCTGGGTGTTTGAGAAACTTACCTGGCTCGCCTTTTAGTTGTGAAACTGACCTAACTCACACTCTCTGAAACTGATCAGTGAAGTGAAACACAGCTATCCTTTGAAATTTGAACTGCTCTGAATTTTGTGGTGTTGTTCTGCAACCCCCATCCCCCACGCCCCCATATGTATATGGTGAAGTGTACAGTCAGACAAAAGGCACATATTAGTCAAACTAGCACAAAAATGTGTGCATCAAACAACACAGTGCACACAAATTGAGTGTATTAATTTTTATGTGGACTTTTTTGAGGCAGAAAAATGAGGAGCTTCAAGAAACCAAATGCTTTCTTTTAAAACAGCTGGATATGAGGGGGAAAGAATGCTGTAGGAGGTAACTTGCTGAAGATGTTGTGAGACTTTAGGTCCCATCAGCCCTGGCCAGCATGGACAAATTATTAAGGATGGTGGGAATCGTAGTCATAGAGCAGCTAGTGGCCCCCATGTTCTCCCATCCTTCTGCTTTGTACACCAAATGGTCCCCATCTTGTAAAGAAAGAGAATAGAAGCAATCCTAAGCAAGGAAGATAATTTCAGCTGTAATCTTCCAATCTTTTTGCTTTGTTCATCAATGTTGTGACTTCTGGGTCTCAGGGATGCAACTGATACTATTTTATGAGATAGAAAACAGTGGAGTGCAAGCTTAGATACAGATATATAGACCAGTGGTGCAGAATGTTTTTCAGCACCAACTTGGCTGTTCCTAGTTAGTGAGACTCATCTAACAACATGAAATGGAGCTTTTAGTGTCGGTGGTCCAGTTCTGTGGAATGCTCCACCAGCAGAGATTTCACCAGGCGCTTTCTGTTTCAGCCTTTAAAACCTTTCTGAAAAATTTCCCTATGTTGCCAGGCTTATGGAGGCAATAAAGAAAACACCTTTCCATAACAGCTGTTGTCCTCTTGTTTTATACGTTTATGTGGTTGTTATTGTATATAGATACAGTTGTTCGGAACCTTTCTGATATCCCCCTCTTTTGTTGATATAACTATTTTTATAAATATATTATAACTTTTTTACATAAATGAAGAAATTTAATTGGATAACTGAAGAGTAGATCATGGCAGGAATGGTGAACCTTGAGATCCTCCCAATGGTTTTGCACATGAAGTGTGAGTTATAAGTAATGTAAATAAATACCAGATAACATTTGCATTGGGAGCTATCTTTAACTTTTTTAAATGAAAGATTACATATTTTTTTTTGGGGGGGGGGAATCATTTGCTAATGGTAACATTCCTTTTCCATGGTGTTGGATTTTTATTTCCAAGAAATTCTGATTGATTGATTGATTAATATTTTTTAAAAAACAACCCTTTAAGAAAGGAAGAGTATATTATGGTTATATCTCTGATTTTAAACTTTTAAAATTCAAAATGGAGCAGGTGAAATATAAGAGACGTAGCTGAGATTCCTGCATTGCAGGGGGTTGGACTAGATGACTGTTGCGGTCCCAATTCTACAGTTCTATGATTAATGTTAGAAGACTGATTACTACTTTGTTTCAGGCCAGCATGGAGTCTAAAACTAGCATTTTCCCTCTGTCAATAGTTTAGAAACGTTTAAATTTTGTAACTAAGCAATGTTTTAGCTGCCTGTGCATCTTTTCTGGCTGTTGCATGGAAAAACACATGAATCTGACCTTCAAAGAGTTTTGTTATGACTTCCCTAATGCGTGGTATGTCTCTATGCAAGGGAAATGGGATAGCTTGGAAAGAGCTTTTAAAAGGAGACATTTTGGGATTCACTGGAAGCGCATGTTTTTAAGGTTTTACTACCTATAGGTAAAGGTAAAGGGACCCCTGACCATTAGGTCCAGTCGTGGCCGACTCTGGGGTTGCGGCGCTCATCTCGCTTTATTGGCTGAGGGAGCCGGTGTACAGCTTCCAGGTCATGTGGCTAGCATGACTAAGCCGCTTCTGGCGAACCAGAGCAGCGCACGGAAACACCGTTTACCTTCCCGCCGGAGCGATACCTGTTTATCTACTTGCACTTTGACATGCTTTCGAACTGCTAGGTTGTCAGGAGCAGGGACCGAGCAACGGGAGCTCACCCCGTTGAGGGGATTCAAACTGCCGACCTTCTGATCGGCAAGTCCTAGGCTCTGTGGTTTAACCCACAGCGCCACCCGCGTCCCATTTTACTACCTATACTCCCAAGCTTTTCTTCGCTGCTTGCTTTGCTGTGTTAAATCTCTGCTGGGGTCCTCTCACCAAAGAGTGCTTGCCCCAGACTTGGGTCTTGGCTTCCGTAATTCCAACAATGTAGACAAATGTTGAACTAGATGGGTGTGTGATCTGCCTCTGTATAATGATTTGCCTTCTCAGTGGGAGGGCTGTAGCTCAGTGGTAGAGCTCCTGCTTTGCAGCAGAAGGCCCCCGTTCAAGCCCTGGAACCTCCAAGTAAAGTCGGGAGAGAGACTGCCTGAAGCCCTGGAGAGCCAAACCCAAGGAGAGGCAGTTGTTGTTGTTTTTAGAAAAAGTATTGATTTTCTGGTATTTCATTAAAAAAATTAAAGTGGTTCACAGCTTATAATAAAAACCATGTATAAAGTTTAAAAACAGAAACCGATTAACCACTGTGGAAAGATGTATTTTATCTGCCTGCATAGGCCTGGAGGGCAGGTGGTGCAATGCAGCCCAGCTTGGCTATGGTGGAAGAGTCACTCCATCAGCATCGGTGGTTTGCCCGCCCCAAGGCACCAGCAACCCATACTATGCTGCTGGGGGAAGGACTATAGCCCAGTGGTCAGGGCATCTGTTTTTTTGCCTCGAGGTAATACTGGGAATACAGTGGTACCTCGGGTTAAGTACTTAATTCGTTCTGGAGGTCCGTTCTTAACCTGAAACTGTTCTTAACCTGAAGCACCACTTTAGTTAATGGGGCCTCCTGCTGCCGCCACGCTGCCGGAGCACGATTTCTGTTCTCATCCTAAAGCAAAGTTCTTAACCTGAAGCACTATTTCTGGGTTAGCGGAGTCTGTAACCTGAAGCTTATGTAACCTGAAGCGTATGTAACCTGAGGTACCACTGTACCTCCTCCTGTGCACTCTTCCTGTTAGGACACACCTTCCCCTTTCTCCCACTGCCCTCCCCAAATATGTTCCAGAGCGCTGGTGAAACCCCAGAACAGATTTAGGGTGTGCACTGTGGAAGGAGTTGGGAAGTATAAGTCCTTGCACTCACATTATCACTTAGTGCCACAGTGGACAGAACCATCCAAGTCTTAAACCCTGGGGGACTTCCAGTCATTGAAGACCATACTGAGGCAGATGGACTAATGTTCAGGGTTAGTCCTACACCCTAATAGCAGTAACAAATAACTTTATGCTTGATGATTTGCTGCTTTTTCATGGCCACCCAAACCAAATCCCTGAGGCAGCCACCTGTGTGTTTTGCACCAGATCTTGGAGGCTTAGGTGACTGTCTTCTCCTAGCAACTTTGCCTCTTTCCTTCCCCTTCTGTCTGGGCTTCAGAATAGGCATAGACATGGAATTTGGGGTGGGGGTGTACTTCTTAGGCCAAATGTGGATAGATTATAGATATATTTTAAAAAGATTCAATAAAAGCTAGGTGTAGAATCCAAAGTGCCAAAGATCCTTTTCTTCCCTGAAAGAAAGGATCACCCTCCTCCTTTCTTGGCCTTCGAGCATGTTTCCTTTGCTCCTCTGGAGTTGAAATTGTCTTTGCATCACCATCAGCTGCAGTGTGTGGTATGTGTGTGTGTGACTTTTCTAAAGAGCTAATTTTACAACACTATTAAAAGGGCTCGTCATCTCCCCGGGCCATCCCTCATCTAGGAGGGGGAGGTGGCCCTTGATGCAAAGGGCTGCCAGTTTTCACACTGCTTCAGAGAGAGAGAGAGAGAGAGAGAGACTGAGACTATTTCTGAACTCGTTTGACTTTGGTGCTATCAGCTGCAGTGTTCAGCAAAGCAAAGCCTCCCTCTCTCTCTCTCTCTCTCTCTCTCTCTCTCTCTCTCTCTCTCTGTGTGTGTGTGTGAGAGAGAGAGAGAGAGAGAGAGAGAGAGAGAGAGAGAGAGAGAGTGTAGAATAGCCACATCAATGGCTCCCAACAGGTTTTGCCACTGGGTTGTGTGATAACTTTTGCAGATAGCCTGTGTGCAACAACACACTGGGCTTTATCGAGTGCTATCCTTAATCAGTGTAGATCCATTGGCGTTTAGACATGTATAAGGTTTCGTCTATATTAGACATTTAAAGCAGTATCGTACCACTTTAAGCAGGCATAGCCATCCTCTGGAGAAGCCATGCCATCAGTGGGAGGGTTGGGAAGCAGAGCTCACTCCATCGGATCCACTGTAACAGGCCAGCTCTATCAGGCCTCCTCTCCCCATAGCTATTATCTGGGGGCAGTCATTCCGTCTGACTGCATCAGAGGGAGAGATATAGAAGCAAGGCTCAGCTTTGTCAGAGGCCCAACTTCACCAGACATCTTCTGCCCCCTGAACTATGCCAGTTGGACATTATAGGAACAACTGTTTAGAAATTGGTCCCTCAGTTTTGGTTTTCCTCTTCCTTCCCTGTTCCTTTTCCCTTGTGTGCCATGTTTTTGTGGATTGTAAGCCTGTCTTGTTTTGATTACATGTAAGCCATTCTGGGAGTCTTTTTGGCTGGGTACAAATGTGCTAAATGCACTACAATAAACAATGCCCTAAATATATAATAAATAGCTTTCCCCAAAGAATTCTGGAGCTGAGATAAGGGTGCTGAAAGACCCAGAGTGGTTGAACAGTCAACCCATCTTCATAGGGCAGTCTGGCCATTGCCATTTTGTGAAGAAACAGCTTTCAACTTCAGTTCCTGGAATACTTTGCAGGAAGTCATGACTGTTTAAAGTGAAATGATACTGCTTTGAATTAGTAATGCAGATGGGGGCCTAATTGGTCTACTCTGAGTAGGATTAGTATTGACTACAACTTATAGTCATGCTCATTAGCTTCAGTGAGTCTACTCTGAGTAGGATTAGCACTGGACTCAGCCCGCTGTGTCCCAAAGCATATGCCAAAAATGGAGTTTACACTACCACACCTCAGATGCTGCAAATCTATCTTGTTTTGGGGCTGCTGAAGCTGGGAAGTAAATGAGGTTGTTGGGGTTGGGTTGTTTTTTTTAAGATCTGTGCATCAAAATGTGAGTAGGTCTTTTACATTCATTCAGTATGTTTTCCGGATGTAAATGCCATTTCTGACATTGCAATGTGTTGTTCTTTTTGCTTCAGCAGATATACATGAAAACACAAACAAAACAAACAAAACCAGAGTTGGTTGCGCTCACCAGAAATAAATCCTTCTCGACTCTTAGTGCAATCAAGGGGGTAGTCCCTCAACAAACAAACAAACAAACAAACAAACAAACAACCCCTCGTCTATGTGGTCTCCAGTCTTGGCGAAGTGATGGTTGACTCTTTAATGGGCAGGAGTGGAAAACAAAATTTGGATGAATGAGTTGGAGTGGAAAAGGCGTGTTTGCCAAGAGAAGCGAGAGTTTCTCTGTTGCTGCTGTTCACTGTCTCTCCATACTTTCCAGTTGCCAGCTTAAGGAACATGATCCTGAGTGACTGGAGCCCAGCTTGACAGGAAACGCCTCCGTTTTCCCAAACTTTCATTCTCTGATGAAAGCAAGGTTGCAGCAGGGTTCAAGATGAAAGGGGAGAGTGAGGTGAAGGGTTCCAGAGGTAGCACAGCAGAGCTCTCTTCAGATCGTGGCCTTTGTGCATATTAAGCAGTTTTTGGAATGCTTAGCTTCTGAGTTTGAGCCCGTTACTGGACAGGCACAGAAAGCACTCAGTACCTAGGCAATGACCTTTCAAGACTGACAGCCCTCAGTTCTGGTTAGGGACAGGGATGGGCAAATCTGTCAGTTGCTCTCAGTTGCTTCTTTTCACATCCATTTGTGGTGTTGTTGTTTTTTTAGAGTCTTCATGAAAATTCATCAGTGCAAATCTCTCAAAAAATGCACATTTTTGCAAAAAAATTTCCCCCAAATGTAATACTTTTCTCTCCATTATTTCCACCAATCATATGCATTTTATATGCACCCTTTCCTCTAGTATATACACATATTCACATTACCTAGCTGGAGAATTGCACTGCAAAAGTCAGAGAAGTGAGAATGTTGAAGGACGGTTGCATTTTGGTTCACATATTATTTCAGAACGTGTGGCTTAGGTAGGTCTGTCTTTAAATGCAAACAGATTTGATTTTTTTCACCATTCCTCATTAGTGGTTGAATGAATTGCCCCCCATTCCACTGATTTATTGCACCCACAACGCGGGTGGTGCTGTGGACGCAGGTGGCACTGTGGGTAAAACCTCAGCGCCTAGGACTTGCTGATCGCATGGTTGGCGGTTCGAATCCCCGCGGCGGGGTGAGCTCCCGTTGTTCGGTCCCAGCTCCTGCCCACCTAGCAGTTCGAAAGCACCCTTAAGTGCAAGTAGATAAATAGGTACTGCTTTATAGCGGGAAGGTAAACGGCGTTCCGTGTGCTGCTCTGGTTCGCCAGAGCAGCTTTGTCACGCTGGCCATGTGACCCGGAAGTGTCTGCGGACAGTGCTGGCTCCCGGCCTCTAGAGTGAGATGAGCGCACAACCCTAGAGTCTGTCAAGACTGGCCCGTACGGGCAGGGGTACCTTTACCTTTACCTTAAGTTCACTCTACTATATGTTCCATTTCTAAATGCCATTTTAACTGGAAGAATTTCTACAATTCATTCTGGAGCTGGAACATGCACCATCTGCAGCAGATTTCATTTATTTAATTTCATTTGATTCATTTGCATCTTTTATATCTCCCCCCCCCAAAAAAAAAATCGCAAGTGGCACATGGGCACATTAACAAAACACTGCAGTATTAAATTGACTGTACATACAACTTCATTGTAATTCTTATTGCAAAGTGCTTTCCTTTTGAGCATCAGTAAAAACACCACACAAGAAGATTCTTAATACAATATATACTCTAGACCTGAGGCAAAATTTCTCAGAAGACACTTTCAGAGAAGATTTTTTTCTCATCCCACATGCAGGATTGTCCGCAAGGGAATGTGGCCCTTCACAAAAAAAGAAAGGGTGCCTACCCCTTCAATATGTGTTACAGACTGAAGTGATACAATCTGGACAACGAATAGCCACATTAATTTTATAATGAATGATTTTAGAGTGTTGTTTATGCTGTACTTTTGTACTGTTTTATTGTTGTTAGCCGCCCTAAGCCCGGCTTCGGCTGGGGAGGGCGGGATATAAATAAAAAAATTATTATTTATTATTATTATTGGTGAAAATTAGGACAGAATTATGGGGCAGTGCAGAAAAATGTCAAGACAGCATGGAGCATCAATTCATGCCACCTTTGGGCATCCATCTGTTCGCATCTGTCACCCTTAATGTTCACATGTAGACAGAGAACTGAAGCACGTTGAGTTCTAACGTGTAAGGTTTAGATTCAGTGATGTAGCACAAGGATGGGGAACCTCAGGTCTGGGGCCAAATGCAGCCTCCAGACCCCTCTGCCTGGCTCTTTGGATTTGGATTTCCTTCAGACCACACCTCCTACCTAGCTTGTCTCCCTCTCTCCAGGCTATACCCCTCCCAGGCCACACACATTCAACTGGCCAAGATTTGTCCCCTCCTGGAGAGCTTTTGCCTGGCTAGAATGTGTTCTTCAAATCTGATCATGCCTCTGGCTTGCCTGGATTGAGAATAAAAAGGAATGACCAAGTATGTGTAGAAACTAGTCTACTATACAAAGGTAAGGTAAACGTAAAGGTAAAGGTACCCCTGCCCGAACGGGCCAGTCTTGACAGACTCTAGGGTTGTGCGCCCATCTCACTCAAGAGGCCGGGGGCCAGCGCTGTCTGCAGACACTTCCGGGTCACGAGGCCAGCGTGACGAAGCTGCTCTGGTGAGCCAGCGCAGCACACGGAAACGCCGTTTACCTTCCCGCTAGTAAGCGGTTCCTATTTATCTACTTGCACCCGGGGGTGCTTTCGAACTGCTAGGTTGGCAGGCGCTGGGACCGAACAACGGGAGCGCACCCCGCCGCGGGGATTCGAACCGCCAACCTTTCGATCGGCAAGCCCTAGGCGCTGAGGCTTTTACCCACAGCGCCACCCGCGTCCCATAGGAGTCAAAAGGTAAACTTTACCTTTACAAAGGTAAACTTGACATTAATTGCTGCACTGACTCATGCCTCAGGTCCCACCTACTGCTGGCTTGTGGCAGAAGGGAATATGTCCCTCTAACTTAAGATTACCAGACGTCCCCGTTTCCTGGGGACAGGCCCCGGATTTACAAATCAGTCCCCCGACAAAATCCATCTATTTAGTAGGAAGTTGAAAAGTGTCCCTGGATTCATTGAAAAAAATCTGGTAATCTTACTCTAACTAAAAAAAAGTTTCTACTCCCTCATCTAGCACATTTGATTCCTGAAACAAGAAGTCCCTGCAACTTGCTAACCCAGTGCAACAGACTTTTCAATGTGGAAGGCAAACAGCCTTAATGCTCTCTGAAATAATAAAAGGCATCTGTGATCTAAGCTGGAATTGTGCTCATTCCACAGGATGGGAAAACTGAGGTTGTGAGAGCTAGCAATTTGGCTCATAACCACCCTGTGCACTCATGGGTGGACATGGCAATATTTGAACCCTGGAACTTCAACATATCCTAAGTCTGCTTTATCTAACCAGAGACTTTGGTGTGAGGTGTGAGGTATGAGGTGTGTTCTGCTGTTGTTTGATTAATATACCACCCTTCCTCCCAAAGGAGCCCAGGGTGTCGAACATGCAAGGGAGAAAACAATTAAAAGATGTAAAAACAATTCCAATACAGATTCAGATTAAAACATAAAAAACCCAATTCCAATACAGATGCAGACTGGTAAAGATCTGGTTGACTTACACTTCTGCTATCCAAAATAATATATTTTTAAAAAGCAGTGTTTGCTTATCCCAAAATATTTCTCATCCAGTGTTAAAAATAAGGATATTTATTCAAGACACTTTGCCCAGCTGTATGATGTACGTGTGTAACTTTTTGATTCATTCACTCCCACCCTTATCTCCCTTCCTTCCTTTACTTGCTATCTGTGTGTCCTTGATTCCCTCCTGACATATCTGTCCTGATAGGCAGAATTTCCATCTGTTTGATTTAGCTTGACAAGCAAACAGAGAGGACCCGATAACCATAATCTCTGTGCGGTTCACCTTTTACTATGTGAGTGTAGCCACCATCCTAGACTCCAGAGGAGTTAAGACAAGCTCTTTGCAGAGGGGAACAGGGCTTTTGACTGGTTGGTTGATTGTCTTGAAGCAACAATTCATGTGTTTCACTTCTCAGTGCTGACTCCAACTCCCATCAGCCCCAGTTGTCATGGTGGAACAACTGGAAAGAAGGGAAGGGAAAATCTGTCAATTTTTATTTCTCTTTCTCACAGTTGTGAAGTTCAGTTCTCTACAGTTCCACATCAGTTTGTGATCCTCCTGCAGATTCATCAGCTAAATTTTAGTGAGAAATTCTACTACACACATTTTTGTATGCAGTCTTGCCAAATATACACATATTTCCAAAATAATTTTGCCTAATATAATGCACTTTTCTTTGTTGTTTTCACTAATCTATATGCACACTTTTAGTACATGTATTTTGTACACATTAATTGCAAAATTCAGAGAAGGGTGAATTTCAAATGATGAATGTGTTTGGTTTTCAGTGAATGTCATATTTGTTTTTAACCTCTCCTATATCTTCTATGAGGGATGCGAGTGGTGCTGTAGTCTAAACCACAGAGCCTAGGGCGGTTCGAAAGTTGGCGGTTCGAATCCCCACGTTGGGGTGAGCTTCCGTTGCTCAGTCCCAGCTCCTGCCAACCTAGCAGTTCGAAAGCATGTCAAAGTGCAAGTAGATAAATAGGTACCGGGAAGGTAAACGGTGTTTCTGTGTGCTGTTCTGGGTTCACCAGAAGCGGCTTAGTCATGCTGACCACATGACTCAGAAAAACTCTGCGGACAAACGTCGGTTCCCTTGGCTAGTAAAGCGAGATGAGTGCCGCAGCCCCATAGTCATCCACGACTGGACTTAACGGACTTATATCTTCTAATCTATATTATGATAAAATAGGAAAATCTAAATTTAGACTTGTTCACCATGAAGGGGCAAAGGAGCAAAATAACATATTCTTTGCCATCCCTTGGTGTAAACTCTTAATTTCTGAACACCATTCTGAGTTGGGATTTGGCGGGTCATGTGAGTTGTTGAAGTTGTTCTTCAGGATTCCGCCAACTCCTTCACAGCTCTATCTCAGCCTTCCTCAACATAGTGCCTTCCAAATCCCACTGACCCCAGCCAACATGCCCAATGGTCATAGATGATGGGAGTTTGAGTCCAGCAGAGTGTGTGTGTGTGTGTGTGCACATGCGTGCACGCATGTGCGCAGGCCACAGGTCCTCTATGCCAGAGATGTGTACATCTCACATCCTTCTCCACCTAAAAATGCCCGTTTCTCCAACACAACCTTTCTGGAGTTCTCTGTTCAAACGTTGCCCTGAACACACGCAGATGATAGGGAAACAGGAAGTAACTTTGTACTGAGTCAGACCATTTGTCCCGCTAGCTCAGTATCAATCACACTGATTGGCATTGGCTCTCCGGGTTGTCAGGCCAGAGCTCTTTTGTAGCCCAACCTGAAGATTCCAGGGATTGAACCCGGGATCTTTTGTATGCAGTGTGGATGTTCTACCAAGCTTTTTACACATTGCCAACAAAGAGGAAAGGCATCACAGACAAAAAGAGGGTACCGTTTTGTGTGAATTTTTCATAAGCTAATGTATATGTATAGTGGCAACTTTAGAATAATGACAATAGACTGAACTAGAAATCTAGGATATCACACCACAGTGTGGAAGACTGTGACCAGTGTGCCTGCTGAGTCTGCTGTCCAGATGCTAACTGTGGATGGGCAACATCAAGGCCTCTGCGTCTCACGCTTCTTGACCTTTTGTCTGGACTTCCATGAGACAGCCTTTCAAACTGAAGTGCATCCTCTCGAGAATAGGACACTTGGCTAGCTTTGCCTGCGGAAAGGTGATCAGCATTTCCACTTTTAGATTAGTCTAACAAGCTGGCTTGGCCTCCAGGGTTTTGTAGGGCCGGGTCTGTGGCAATGGGCTTGTGGAATCAGCTGACAATGCAAAAGCTTGAGGCTGTATGCCAGCTGACTTCTTTTGTCCTGCAGCTGCAGTCCTAGGATTTATATGGCCTCGTCTGCCTGATCTTCTGGGGCCCCAGTATGTTGGTGGCACAGAAGGCAAGATTCCAAAGACTGGATTGAGACACAATCTGGCACAGTATCCCCAGATTCTCAACCCACTCATCCCCTGTTTTGGGGAAACAGTTACATCAAGGATAGCAACTGCTGTGCTTTGCAAAAAAAAATGTCAAGCTTTTCTGCTCTCGGTGGGTTTTTCAGGCAGTTCACCATGGGTGGGGTCAGATCCAGGCAGAGAGAAAGAGAGAACAGGCCCCAAGGAGAATGTTTTGGCCTTGAAATGTCCCAACATAAAGTGGGGCCTTGAAATATACATATTTTTGGCAATCTATAGTATCCTATAATGCACACCAAGGGCCTAGCTCTGCTCTCAATTACTCTGGATTTATAGGGAGTAGGGGGAGGGATGAACCCATGGAACAAAGGTTAGTGGCGCTTCCCTGATGCGTGTGCGGGCGTAACTGCAAACTGAAATAGGCTCGAGATTTATGGGGATCGCCAGGGGAAATCAGTGTTGTGTGGAGGAGCGCCCTTGTCAGTCGGGCCGGGACCTCTGTTTGCTGTGGAGAATGATTTAATTTGGGTGTGTTGTGCTTTCAGCGGCTGGAAGCGGGAAACACTTCTCCAAGATGGGCCTGTATGCTTTTATACCTTCACCTATCGTATTCCTATTGGGCTTGTAAAAAAAACAAAAATACCCCCCCCACACCATACACAAAAAGACCAGGCAACGGACAAGTTATACAGTGAGTCCTTTGTGTGTCTGTGAGGAGAAACACACATGTGAAGCTTTTGCTCTAAGCTTGCTTTCTAACACTGTTCTAAATTGCAGTCTCCAGGATTATTATCTCCTCTCCCATTTACAAACATCTACCACAGGGGAAATCCAGAAGGAAAGATGATGGTTAACAAAATGAAAAACACCACCCCTCTCCTTCTCTGGGTTTTTCAGTCAGTGGGTCTACAGGGTGTTTCCAATAGTGCACCCATACCCCCCAACATTTCTCAGATGAAAACAGGGACATCCTATTCCATAATAATACAGGGTGATTCATAATGAAGTATACAGTTTTCATTTATAGCGAATGGAAACTGTATACTTCATTATGAATCACTATATATATATATATATATATATATAACTCCATACTCTCCAACATTTCTCTGATGAAAATAGGGGCATATTAAAAGCAGGACATTCTGGAATCAAATCAGAAACCAGGATGGCGTCTGCAAATCCAAGACTGTCCCTGGAAAATAGGGACACTTGGAGGGTCTGTCCGCTTGTAGAAATCTGTTTGGCAGATCGTGACTATCTGCCTGTCTAAAGGTCTGTCTTGTGCATGTACCCTTCCATCATGTGGAAGGAGATTCTTAAGCATGTGCAGAAAATAGGGGGTGGGGGCTGACAACAACCCCCACCAAAGCTACCACTTAAAAATGATTTGAAAATCCAAGATAAGGGGTGTTTAATGCAACATGGAATCTGTGTACAGAAATATCTGACCTGTGCACTTGTACAGGAATTCACATATAATATGTAAGCCTTGTTCAGATGTTACACTGAACACTGGCACAAGCTCTCTCTACACATGTGCAAGGGAACACTTGTTGATTTGTGTAGCTCAACTGTTGTGTTCACAATCTATACACCCATTGAATATTACATGAAACTGAACTAGTGAGCAGTGATTTATGTACATAGATTATATACTCATTTAATGTAATTGTGTGAACCCTCCTAACAGTTGGCTGTACAGATGAATAAGTGTGCATGCATTCAAACTTGTACGTGTGTAGAGACAACTTGTACCTGTGTTCAGTTTAACATGAACAACTGTCCAGATATCTCACCCCAAGTATTGGAGATAGATGAATCAGCCCATTTCTATTTGGGGTTAGTTTCACATGTACTCAATTATAGATCTGTTCCAATGCATTTTTGTAGGGTTTTAAAATTCACATTTAAATTGTACACACTTTCCCCTAACGTATGCCTTCAGTATACACAATATACTTTGTATGCCTTTCCCCCCATTAAATACATGGGGTTGCATCCAACTAAGTTCTGCACAGAGTAGACCCACAGAAACTATTGGATCCAACTTAATCATGCCAATTAATTTCAGTAGCACTTGGTTGAATACAACCCATATTTTATACACATTTTAAAAATCAAAGCTTAATTGCACTTGAGTAATCCAGTTGAAAGATGTGTTCTAATTAGCATGCAAGTCTGTGACCAGCAAATTAGGTAGGTTGGCTTTAAAATGTGGACTGAACTTAGATATACAATACTCCGATAGGGGAGGCCTGTGATCTGTCATCTGGGCAGCCCAGAACCTCCATACACATTTCTCAGGTTTATGTCCCCAGAAGGTCACTTTGGTGCTACTAGTACACTGGTTTGACTTCACCCCAAGAGTTGCACTCCATTGTTGCTTGAGACAGATGGATGCCAACAAAAACTCCTTAGTGTCAGGCTCACAGATTCACAATGGAAAGCTATTTGGACTGAGTTACGCTTAGAGTCCACCTCTGTGAAGATACACAAAGCAGATTTAAAACTATTTCATAGGTGGCATTTCTGCCACCTCTCCTTTGTGTTGGAGAAGCTGTCCTATGAAAGGCAGCCTGTATCATTTATGGTGATCCTGCGAAAAAGCTTTTAATTTCTGGAGAGCAGTTTTTGCTACTGTAAGCAAGATTATGTAACAGTCTATGGTATCTGACTCCACTCTAGCACTCTTCTATATCTTCAGAGAGGGAATGCGTGACTTCATAAAGATTTGGTTCTAAAACTGTTGCTGGCTGCTAAGCTCAAAGTAGCCTCCAACTGGAAAGATCCCATAAATCTCTCCATAAACGCATGGCATGCTAGGATCTGGTAATTAGCTTTAGATGAAAAGCCGACTCAGCGATTTAGAGAAACTTGGGGTGAAATTAAAACTGACAAATTTGCATCAATATGGTTTCAGTCACTAATATATGCAAACACAAAAGACAAAAACTTTCACTCACCTGTCTCCCAATTTTCTTTTTGGCACGATCCTTTTACCCCAAACCAATAACTGCAATAGCACATGCCTTTCAACAGTTAGATCTCTATGTATTTCCTGATTTGGCATATTCTTCCTTAACTGTTTTACATTTGTTCTATTACATTGTTATTTTTTGAGAAATTCAATAAAAATCCATTTTAAAAATGTGGGCAGAACAAATTCCTCCACAATTCCAACCAGGGACAGAGCGGATTTTTCTAGTTGCTACTAAATCACTTTTGGGGACATGATAAAGATGCTTTAAAAAATGTCCAGAAACATTGTGCTAGAGATGCAGCTTTTCTAGTTCCATACAGTGGTACCCCGCAAGACAAACGCCTCGCAAGACGGAAAACCCGCTAGACGAAAGGGTTTTCCGTTTTGGAGGCGCTTTGCAAAACGAATTTCCCTATGGGCTTGCTTCGCAAGACGAAAGCCCATAGGGAAATCTCCGGGACAGCAGGGAAGCGCAGCGCCTCTTCCCCACTGTCCTCGGACCTCCACCCGCCGCCCGGCATCGGAACGAAGCTCTGATGCCGGGCGGCGGGGCGGGAACGCCTCCTCCTGCCGCCCGGCATCGGAACGAAGCTCTGATGCCGGGCGGCGGGGCGGGGACACCTTCTCCCGCCGCCCGGCTTCGGATGGCTTTCCTGAAGACTTGGGGTGGGAGGAGGGTTTTCCTTCCCACCGCCAACATTCAGAATGCTGTTCTGAATGTTGGCAGTGGGGAGGAAAAACCCTCCTCCCACGCAAGCCCCGGGAACAGAGGGAAAGCGCTGCGCGCCTTCCCCTCTGTTCCCGTACCTGTCCTGAAGGCTTGCGGTGGGGAGAAAAGCCCTTCTCCGCACCGCCAGCCTGGCAAGCGGTTTCCCTAGGAACGCATTAATTGATTTTCAATGCATTCCTATGGGAAACCATGCTTCGCAAGACGAAAAACTCGCAAGAAGAAAAAACTTGCGGAACGAATTAATTTCGTCTTGCGAGGCACCACTGTAGTTGGATGGGACCCCAAAGAATCATCTAGTCCAACCCCTGCACTTGAAAGGAGTGGTAAAGATCAGCAGCTTACCTAATGGGCAGCAAGAATTAAGAAGTTTAACCTTGATTCAATAATAAAATCATATAAAGGTAAAGGTAAAGGGACCCCTGACCATTAGATCCAGTCATGGCCAACTCTGGGGTTGCGGCGCTCATCTTGCTTTATTGGCCGAGGGAGCTGGCATACAGCTTCCGGGTCATGTGGCCAGCATGACTAAGCCGCTTCTGGCGGACCAGAGCAGCCCACGGAAACGCCGTTTACCTTCCTGCCAGAGTGGTACCTATTTATCTACTTGCACTTTGACGTGCTTTCGTTCTGCTAGGTTGGCAGGAGCAGGGACCGAGCAATGGGAGCTCACCCCATCGTGGGGATTTGAACTGCCGACCTTCTGATCGGCAAGTCCTAGGCTCTGTGGTTTAACCCACAGCGCCACCCGCGTCCCCAATAAAATCATCCAGCAAAATGCACTATAATTGCTACAATGGACACAAAAATATAAAGTGGTCCACCAAGACCCTAAACAATTTTCAAGTGGTTTATGCGGAGGGAGGGAGGACACTGAGCTGGGGCATTTCATGTTGCCTCAGCGTTATGGTTTCCAAACTGTGCTGTAAGGAACTTGGACTTTCTTTGGAATATTAGCTGTGGTAGGGCTGGAGCTGCTGGAGCCCACAGAGTGCCCAGAGCTGCTCCTCTGCCTTGTTTGTGGACAATTTTTTTATGACCTCCCAAAAAATGTTCTTTGATTAAAAGCTCAACAACTTTTGTTGAGCCACTGCTCAGATCTTCACTTCATGAAATATGGCAACCCGACTTCTCATTCCCAGCCTGTTACGTGAATCTATAGGTTCTTCTTTGCCCCTTGTTTTCATTTACTAGCCTCTCACCCTGGTGTTCATTTGTCATTGGTCCTTCTTTTGCCGTCTCAGAAGATCATACAGGGAAAAAGAGGGGGGTATTTTGTGGGACGGCACATTTGTAAAGAAAAGAAAAGACCAAAACCCTGCAGAGCTACTCTAATATTATTCTGAAAAAGCCACTTTTAATAGCAAACATTGTTTGCATTTTCATTACCCTTGCCCAAACCAGCCATGTCCCATAGCAACACAGCCACAACTGCCGACGTACACCCAGCTCAGTTGCTCTGGTTTCCTTTCCATGCTACACTGCATAAGATTGCAGCGCATACCTAAGAAAACTCAAAGCTGCCTTATGTTGAGTCAGAGAGGGGTCTTCCCCAGTCCTGCTGAGAGTCTTTAACGAGAGACTGAAACTGTGACCTTCAGCTGGCAAAATTACATGATATTTATTTAAATATTTATAAGAAAATATAAGCAAGGTGGTGTGCAACTAGGAATGCAAGACAGAATTGTTTTGCATTCTGCCCTGTGTTCATCTCATTCATGTCATGTATATAAAAATAAATTTTGATGATATGTGAAGGAGCAGAGTAGCTTACAGCTAGGGAGCTAAGTAACTCTTCTAGGTGATTGATAGCTTCTTTGTAAAGACTATATGTACAATGTCCAGACTCTTTATATTCAGAAGAACTTTACTTTCATAAACATATAACTGATAATAATATATTTACATTCAAACATGGGTACGTTCTCACTTGAATTGTAGATGGAAGACTTCTTCCTTAGACTTATAAATAAAAACTGTGGTGATACTTGCACCAGAGTTTTACCTCACTCAGGCCTTACAGCTTCTTATAAGAGGTTTTTACTTTCGCCTCAGCAGTATTTTCTCTGTTCCTTACAGAGAGCTCCTGCACAGGTTTTTCCCAATTAATGTTTAGGGATCTTCCTCTGTATTTTTCACTTCAGACAGATCACACTGACACAACACTGCCCTCAGCAGTATCCAGAGAAGCCTCTCAGCAGCCATTCTCCCTCACACACAGAGAGAGGACAGAGAGCAATTAAAAACAACAGTTACTGGAATAACAGTCACAACAGAATGAAATGCCTCTCTCATGTAACTCACAGTCAGATGAGAGCTACTACCAGAGGGGGGGGGGCGGATCCATGTTCACATAAGTAAACATTCCCATTTTAGGAAATTAAATAATTGTCCTTAACAATTCATAGAATTGTTGAGTTGGAAGGGACCCCAAGGGTCATCTAGCTGAACCCTCTGCACTGCAGGGATCACAATTAATCATCTTAAAAACCCACAATGAAGCTCTTACTGTCATAAAGTTCTTCATAATGCTTAATAGGAATCTCCTTTCTTGTCATTTGAATCTGTTGATTTGGGTCCTACCTTCTGGAGCAGGAGAAAACAAGGCTTGCTCCATCTTCCATGTCACAGCCCTTCAGTCGTTTGAAGATGGCTATCTTATTGCCTCTCGGTCTTCTATTCTCCAGGTTACTCAACGCTGTTTCCTTTCCACTGCAGTTCATCTAATGTCAACAAAGAATGTCAGTCACTTTGCTGCCTGCTGTGACAAATTTAGGTCACTTACGTGATTAAATATGTAAGTTATGTAAATTACATTGTCATTATGCTATTCCATCCTATAATTACAATGCAAAGGAAACACAATGCACATGGGAGGGGGGCTGCAATCAATTACGTATCATTTGCAAAGTGAAAGCAAAATTGAGTACCAATGGTATTCACTGGCTTGATTTCCATTCTGGAAATGGGAGGAATAACCAAAAAAGAAGAAGGGAATTTCCACTTTTTGTTTGGAATTATCCACCATCCCCATGTGCAACATAAAACACACAATATATGTAACAAAAACATAAATGCACAATAAGATATCAACAACTGCCTGGGCAGTACAATTTTTAACAGGTGTTAAAAAGAAGGCAGAGTGACTCCTGCCCAACTTCTGTTGAAGGTGAGAGCAGTTTGACCTTCAAACGGATGACCTCAGAAGGTCATGGACTCTCCTTCACTGGTTGGTTTTAAATAATGGTTGAATGGGCATTTTCCAGGGGTTCTTTAGTTGAGTTTGCCCTCAACCAGCCAGCATCTACCTGCCTACTCACTTGCATATAATCTATGGGTGGAGACTGGCTGTCAGCCTCCTGAGTCTCAGTATTGACTTTGCAGAACTTGTCAGAGGGAAAGATGGGGACAAAATATGAATTAGTTCTCACCGCATATCATTGGCTCCAGCTCTGCCAGTCATTTGCTCTGGTTCCTCCTACTGTTAGCCTCCCTTCCTTCCGCCCCACCAAGTCCCAGTGGGCATGAGCCTCCATTGTCTTTAACTCTTTCTTGATAAACTTAGTTTATCCTCAAGCAGGAAACAGTGGACTTACCCAGAAAAGCAAGCTTTGGACCACAGGGCAAGTGAGGAGTGTCAGTTTAACTTTGGGAGTCAGAAATGGTCTGAAAAGTGCCCCACCACCCTCAGTAAACCCACACCTGCCTAATTTTTCTTATAGCTAGCCTTACCTGCCAGCTTCCTCCTGCTTATACTCAGTGTTGCACTTTAGGAACTAAGGAAGAGGAAAGTGTAGACAAGGCTAGAATTGTCTTCACCTATCATTGTATTTTGTTCCTCCTACCATGGAGGAACTCAAGCACCACCTAGTATTGGCCTTCTGCCTAATGCTGTACCAGTTCCAAAGTGACCATGGAAAGTCCACTCACAACTGTTTTATATGGAGCTGCTGTTTTGTGTGTGGAAAAGGTGGGTCTTGAATGCACTTTCTATTGGAGGGGATTATTTAAGGCCATTGTCAATTGCAATAACTCTTTTGCTCATAGGCCATAAGCTTCCCTGTGTGACCCTTGAGGCCACTTTACTGGTGTTAGCAATTATGCAGGTTGAATCTTTGCTTTGTTTACATTGACATTTTGAATTATTTAAGGGTCTCGTGGAAGAATGTGATGGGGAAGAAGGAAGGGAGGGAAATTGAGAGGCTAAGTTATACCACACACACACACACACACACACACACACACACACACCACATACATATATACAGATGCACACACACAAACAAACCACAATGGGTTCAAAGTCATCCGAGGAAATCTCTACCGAACTTGGGAAAGTGTTTGGGTGGATCCTCCTCGACTTTATCCAATTGCATGGAACATGGGAATACTTAACCCAAATCTGTCTCTTTTAATTATTTTCCTCTGGACAGATAAAAGCTTTCTATAGGTTCCTGTAGAATATTTGCGCTTTCAAGCGTTCCGCCGTGACTTTGATACTAAGCGATTAAAGCATGTGAGGAGAAAGAACACAGCCCCAACCTTTAACTCCTTGTTCATGGGCCTCTGACTGCCGCTTTGATTGTTGACCTAAATTCCCCTTTCATAACTAAGTCCTGTCACCTTTGGTTGTATTTTTCCAGCAAAGTGGGCAGTGACAACTTTCCAAAGTTATGGGGATAGTCCATCCCCCACTCTAACTTTTTCTTCCCAAGAATGCCTCCCCACTAATCTCACGTCTCCACAATACTCTTTGTATTTCCATCACCGCCCCTCCTTTGCTTCACTCTTAAAGGGTGATCTCCTAGCACAGTAACAAAACCAATAACTTGATGAAAAGTTTTATCAAAGATGAGGGTTGCACCTGAAGGTGAAACAACAACAACAACAACAACAACAACAACAACAACAACAACAACAACTTTATTATTTATACCCTGTCCATCTGGCTGGGTTGCCCCAGCCATTCTGGGTGGCTTCCAACACATATAAAAACATAATAAAACATCAAACATTAAAAACTTACTTATAGAGTACTGCCTTCAGATGTCTTCTAAAAGTTGTGTAGTTCTTTATTTCTTTGACATCTGATGGGAGGGCAGTCCACAGGGAAGGCGCCACTGCCGAGAAGGCCCTCTGCCTGGTTCCTTGTAACCTCACTTCTCACAGTGAGGGAACCACCAGAACGCCCTCTGAGTTGGACCTCAGTGTCCAGACTGAACAATGGGGGTGGAGATGCCATTTAGGGCTTCAAAAGTTAGCATCAACAATTTGAACTGTGCTCAGAAAGATACTGAGAGCCAGTGTAGATCCTTTAGGACCACTGTTATATGATCCCGGCATCTGCTCCCAGTCACCAATCTAGCTGCCACATTCTGGATTAGTTATAGTTTCTGAATCACCTTCAAAGGTAGCCCCACATAAAGTGCATTGCAGTAGTCCAAGCAGGAGATAACTAGAGCATGTACCACACTGATGAGACAGTGCATGGGCAAGTATGGTCTCAGCTAGCATACCAGATGGAGATGGTAGGCAGCCGCTCTGGACACAGAATTAACTTGCACCTCTATGGACAACTGTGAGTTCAAAATACCTCCATGCTGCGCACCTGGTCTCTCAGGGGTGCAGTTACCCCATTCAGGACCAGGGAGACCCCCCATACTCACCTGCCCCCTGTCCCTCAGAAACTGTACTTCTGTCTTCTCAGGGTTCAACCTCAATCCGTTGACCACCCTCCATCCTCCAAGTGCCTCCAGACACTCACACAAGATCTTCACCGCCTTCTGGTTTTGATTTAAAAGAGAGGTAGAGCTGGGTATCATCCACATAATGGTGAACACCCAGTCCAAGCCCCCCGATGATCTCTCCCAGTGGCTTTATATAGATGTTGAAAGCAGGGGGGAGAGGACGGAACCCTGAGGCACCCCACAAGTGAGAGCCTAGGGGTCTGAACACTCATCCCCCCAACACCACTTTCTGGACACGGCCCAAGAGGAAGGTGTGGAACCGCTGCATAACAGTGCCCCCAGCTCCCAACCCCCCAGATGGTCCAGAAGGATACCATGGTTGATGGTATCAAAAGTCACTGAGAGATCCAGCAGAACCAGAAAACAACTTTCACCTCAGTCCATGCCCACCAGAGATCAACAACCAGTGCAACTAAGACAGGTTCAGTCCCATGATAGGTCCTGAATCCTGATTGGAAGGTATCCAAATAGTCCACATCCTCATGACATGCCTGGAGTTTTTTAGCAACCACCCATCCAATTACTTTGCTCAACCCCAGTAATAGATTATTTGAGACTGGGCAATAATTGGCCATAATGGCCGGGTCCAAAGATGGTTTTTTAAGAAGCAGTTTAATAACTGCTTCTTTAAGGGGGTCCAGGAAGACTCCCTTACAGAGAGAAGCATTCAGCACCCCACAGAGCCCATTGCCCAGCCCAACTTGGTTCACTTTTATGAGCCAGGGTGGGCAAGGATCAGGCAGACAGGTGCTCAGTTTCACTCATCCAAGCAGCCTATCCACATCCTCAGAGGTGACAGGTTGAAATTGATCCTACACAACTTGACTAGACAGAGCTGTGGCACTCTCCTGCCCTAGCCCTACCATGGTGGAGTTTACCTCTTTCCAAATTTGATTGATTTTATCTGCAAAAAACTTTGCAAGGAGATCTTTGAGTCCTTACCAGAACCTGATGGCGAAGGTGGTTCTGTTAGACTATGAACCACCTGAAAGAAGAAGTGTGCATGCACACGAAAGCTCATACCAAGAACTAACTTAGTTGGTCTTTAAGGTGCTACTGGAATGATTTTTTTTTGTTTTGAATATAAATAACTGATGTTTCAGGATATAATTTTTTGATTTAAAACAATCGTTAAACACCACAAGCAACAAATAAAACCACACAAAGTTTTTTCAGTTACAAGCATATACAAAGCAAAACATAGTGTAGAAGCAAGAAAAGTATTCATCAATGTGATATTGTAAGCACTCTGCTCTCATGCATGTGAAGGTTCTTATCACAGGAATCCTGTGCCTCATGCTTCATTCCTCTTACGGGGACCTCGGGGCCTCTCTACACAGGGGTTTGAGAGACTGGGGGTGGAGAGTTTGCTGTCCCTTATTTATGAAGGAGTAGAACAGAAACCAAGCCTCCTCAGACCTGTCCCTTTTTGAGACTCCCTTTATTACTCTCTTTCTCTCCAGAAAGTAATCTGAGAGAGTTGTGTCCCAAATATAATTAATCCAGGTCTCCATTTGAGGCTCTGATTTGGCTTTCCAGTGAAATAACAACAGCCAGTTGCACTGCTGCTAACAACAACAAAAACTAAGTCCCTGTGTTTAATTCTTGAGTTTGGGTCACTTTCCAGCCATAATAGAGCTAAGGATAGGTTAGACATCAATTCCTGGCCTGTGATGGAAGAGATACAATTTCAGTGTGAATCGCTTATATGATTAATAAATGGCCACCAGACAGTTTCAAAATCCTCAAGAGCAGCTTTACCTGTTTGTACCTTTAAATGATGTTCTAATTCCCACCCTACCCTCAATAAACGCTTTTTGCACCATGCCTCTCAAGTCAGATTATGTGCATCCTTCCAGTTGTGGGGGCTAACCAAAAATGCAATAACGAATTGTGTGTAAATAACATGTTTGATCAGAAAATATGGAAAGAGGACACAACCCGGGAGTGAGACCTCAGTCCCTGAAATAATACCAATTTCTCCTTGGCAAAGGTGTAGCGGAGGGGGCCATGGCCCAGGGTGCACATTTTTGAGGAGGGCAGTCAGGTGCCCCCATGACAGGCACGGAGCCCTGGCAGCTGAGGCGTGGCAGCAGACAGGTTGGTTTAGTGGTCAGGTGGATGGAGGCAGCGGGCAGAGAGCTTGTTGGAGATGGGCTCTGTTCACACCCTCTGCGCACACACCCCTGGCATTCGCCCCTACCCCAGCTGTCCAGTCCAATGGGGGGGTGCAACACTTGCCCCATCCTGGGTTCCAGCAACCCATGCTATGCTGCTGCTCCTTGGACCAGTTTCCAGAATTTCTGCTTCTTTAAGGTGGCTCCAATCCACCTCTTCAGCAGCCAAGACTGCTGCTGCTGCTCAGCCAGTACAGCAAGAAGCATGTCGGGGTGCAGCTGCTGTCACAGGGCCTAATGAGGGGCCTCTTGAGGCTCAGGAGCTTAAATAAGCACAGGGGAAGCAATTAAATGGAATGTGAAAAGTGGCTTCGTGGAGTGTGAAAGAGGAGCAGAGGGGCTGTAGCTCAGCAGCAGAGAATTTGCCTTGCATTCATAAAATCCCAAATTCAATTCCCTGGCATCTCAAGGCAAGGCTAGGAGAGCCTCTGCATGAAAACCTGGATGAAAATCCCCACCCACTGCAGTAAAGTGGGGCCACGCTGCGCTGCCAGCCTGGGCATGCACTGGGGAGCCTGGCTGGCCAACTGCTTTGAAGGGTGCGTTCACAGTGCCCAGCAAGCCCAGCACTGCTTTGTGAGATTTGCAAAAGCAGTGAGGGGCTGGCAGGCCACATGCCTGTTGCGTTCTTCTCAAGCCATCCTCCAGTGGCCACATCCAGTGCTAGATTACCAAATAGGCAGAGTAGATACCATCCTATGGGCCCCACATCTTTTAGGGGCCCTGTAACAACAGGTCAAAATAACGTTGATTTAATCTTGAAATAATATTACAAAAATGTATTAGAGATAATTTTTGAGGGTGTGTGTGCGAGATTTCAATTGCCTAGGAGCCGCCACAGGGTTTAATCTCACACTGGCCACGTTATCCCTGAATCCCTCATATCTCTCATTGAGATCCCTGAAGATGGTCCTGGCACTAAGAAATCATAGAACCGTAGAGCTGGAAGGGGCCCAATTATGGCTCTGATAGAACTTACAAAACTATGATTGTACTGCCTGGAAAGGACATGTGGAGCTGGGGGACCTGATCCTGTACTTAGCACTAAGCCTCAATAGATAGCAAGTAGCCACACTTGTCTGGTCCTCCATTGCGGTTTGGTTTTGAGCTTATTCTTCCTCAGAGCCTATGGACCACAGAGCATATAATGCACCACTGCTACAGAGCAGCCCCACTGCCCTGCTTTACAGAGGTCTACCCAGTATATGAAGGGCTCTCCAGTCAATATAAAGGACACTAAGAAGGGAGAGAGCAATGCAGGGTGTTCATCATTGAATTTGCTCATCATCACTTAGCACCTGGGCAACTGACTTGAGTGAGCAAGCCAGTCAGCTGATTGCAGTTTTTCATCTAGTCCAACCCCACTGCAATGCAGGAACCATGGGCTTTTGTGGTGGTTTTTTGTTTTGTTGGTTTGGCGATATGTTATGTTAACCTAAAAGTACATTGGGAAATGTCCCTGAGTGGTAAGAACGGAAGCAGTGGGTTCAGGTCTCCTTCCTGGTATGCCCCTTTTATACTTCTCAACCCACCCCAGGCTTGAACATGACTGGGGATGATGAGATCTCTTCTTTCTTACCACCCCTTTTATGTTGCATATTTTTTGTTATCTAGTGTGGAAAACAAATTATGAGATCAATACCAGCACCCCAAATGCACGCACAAACCCACACACCACCACTGGGTTGATCTTGGGCTAATTTTGGCCCTTTGAAACTGGAAATTAAAAACCACAAAATTCTTCTAGAACATAATCCAAAGGATCTACAAATTGTGAAGCTGGTGGAAAAGAAATTCAATTCAGTTCACATGCAAAGGCAAACCTACCTCATTCATACTTTCTGGAACAATACATGAGCCACAATGCGGCCAGCCTTTGAAATTTGCACTGCTCTGAATTTTGCAATGCAGTTTCCCAGCCCAGCAATGTGTACAAAAATGCATATGCTAGATTAAAGTGTGCTGTGCGTACACATTCATACAACAACATATCAACATAAAAACAACATAAAAATGTCTAATAAGTTTGGGGAAATTGCCTATTAAGATAAATTTGCACTAAAATGCTGATGAATTTCCATGAGGATTGTTTTTTTTAATGGCAAACTGATGTGGAAATGTAGAAAACAGAACTTAAGTCTGCAAGGAAAGATGGAGTCTGAGAGAAACTGAAATTGTCAGCAAGAAGGCAACTGGGGTATGTCGAACCCTGCAGTTTTTTTCATTTTTGTAGCTTCAGTAACCTTCCCATGCCTGATACACACTATGGGTTAGTACTTCAGTGTCAGTTCTACTCAGAGGAGACCCACAGAAAGTAATGTACATTACTGACTTAGGGCCATTTATTTAAAATAGTCTTCTCTGAGTCAAAATTAATTCAACTCTATCGAAATTAATGGGTTGTATACTGCCAAGTTCAACTCAGAGTATAACAATTTAAATGAGTGCACCTAAGTTAGCAATGACCATCAGTGTCAGTGATCTACTCTGAGTAGGACAAAATTGGATACAGCCCATCAGTTTCAGTGGGCTGTATCCAACTACTCAGAGTAGACCCATTAAAAATAATGGAACTAAGTTAGCCATGTCCATCATTTGCAGTGGGTGTACTCCGAGTCGGATGCAGTGGGTTGGATAACATTTTGGAATATATGCAGGTATGCATTTTTTAAAAAGTAATAAAATAGCAATCCAAAGAGTCTACTCCAGGGGTCAGCAAACTTTTTCAGCAGGGGGCCAGTCCACTATCCCTCAGACCTTGTGGGGGGCTGGACTATATTTTGAAGGGGGGTGAATGATACAAGAGCACCACCAGCCCCGGTGGCTGCTTACCTGTGTCTTGCGAGCAGCAGAGGCTGGCAGCGGCAGCAGAGGGATGATGAGCGGTGCGCTAAAGGGCTCTGGAGAGGGGCTGCTTAAAATGGCGGCCACTTGAGCGCTGCTGCTGCTGCTGGCACCAACAAAGCCCAGCCCCCTTCCTCCTCTAGTCAGGGCAGGGAGAAACCCAGAGGAGGGAGGGAGCAGGCGCTGCCACCACCGCTGCGGTGTGAGGGAGAGGGAAAGAATGTGCACTCTGGCAATCTACGCGGCAATTCCCAGACCATCCATGGGCCTGATCCAGAAGGCAATTGGGCCTCATCCGGCCTACGGACCTTAGTTTGCCTACCCATAATCTGCTACTTTGAATAGTACCAGTGTTGGATACAAGCCTCAGCTTTAATTCAGATACCAGGACAAAGCTGCTCATTTGTCTCCCCTCCCCTCCTTGCACCATACTGATGATCAGCAGTCACAGTGTTCAGCTCCAATCTGGTCTCGAGATGTGATTTAGCTTTGTTGTTTGTTAAAGTGTATGCACTTGACAGAGGAATACTACCTAGCTGGCCCCTCCCTTGCAAAGGCAAGAAGGGAAGGGACAAGAAAGAGCCCCTAGCAAAAATAACACTTCACAGAGCTGGTCTGGGAATGGGGGGGAGGGAGGAATTACTGTTCTGATAACCTTTGCTCAGCTGATGGTCTCCGAGTCCACAATTGTTGATAGAGAGGGATTGAGTGATTATGCTGAGAACACAAAGGGGCAGTGGGCTTCAGTTAAGGGAAGGATAGGGTGCAGAGGTGAGGGCTTAGTTGGGGGTGGGAGAGGGGTGGAAGAAGGAGAGCATGGGCCAGTTTAAGAAGAACCCTGCAGGGTTAATCCAAAGACCCATCTAATCCAGTATCCTGTTCTCACAGTGGCCAACTCAGACTCCTATGAGAAGACCTGAATGCAGTCACCTTTTCTTTGCTTTTGTTCCCCATTCAACTGTTATTCAGAAGGACATTCACTCTGATTCTGGAGGTTAGATACAGTCATAATGGCTTGTAGCTGCCAAGAGCCGTAGCCATTAATTTGTAAATGTGGCACTAGTCTACCTTACGCTGCCTTTTGAAGCAGAGAATCTGTCTGTCTGGTGGGGAGAATGAAGGGTAAGCTGTGCGCTGTCATTTTGTATCTATGCACATGGGTTTGCATAGGATATCCATAGGGTTGCCATATTTCAAAAAGTGAAAATCCAGACATTTAAGCAATTTCCACCCGGACACTCCATTTGACTGCCATATTCCGGCTATGTCCAGGAAATTCTGGACATATGACAACCCTAATATCCATGTCTTATGGCTTTCTAGCAGATGTGTGCATTGATATTTTGATTTGCTTGCCAGGCATTATCTGGAGCCAACAACTCCTTCCACTTCCCTCTCATTCATTTGTACACTAGGAACTTAGGAAACCCTCTTATACTGAGTCACACCATTGGTTCAACTAGCTTCGTATTGCCTGTACTGACTGGCAGAGGCTTTCCAGGATTTCAAGCAAGGAGCACCTCCCAGTCTTACCTGGGGATGCTAGGGATTGAAACTGGGACCTTTGACATGCTCTAACCCCTGAACCACAGTCCCTTCTCTCTTGTGTTTGGTTGCTCTGTAGCTAGTATTCATTGACATGCTGCTTCTGATACTAGAGGTAATATATGACTATTATAACTGGAAGGCCACTAAGAGTTTTATCCTCCGTGAGTTTGCCTAATATGGTTTTGAGATTTGGGTGGATTGGTGCAGAAATCCCATCTACCATGAGTTGGTGTGCCCTCTGTAAGACATTTACACCAATTCCTTCCAAAATAGTACTGCACCAGCTAGCAGGGTTTATTGTGAAAAGAAACCCCAGATTTTTTTTTTCTGTTGCTATCTGATTACTTCTGATGCAATGTGGTTTCATCTGTTAAAGGAACTTAGATAAGCATACTTCTATGGTACAGCCTTTTTTTTTTTAAGGTTTAGCAACCATGGACTGTTCCTTCTCAACACCCCCCCCCCCCCCGTGAACTCAGGGGATTTTAATTTTGTGTGGGTGCTAAGAATTAACAAATGCATGTGTTTTGTGAGGATTTGGTCCAAACTAGTGACGTCAAGCTTACAGTTCAAGTGAAGTTAATGAGATTTCTTACTGTAATTTCACCACTAAGCAATTGCAAAGGATTTCTGGCCCCTAGACAAAGAATTGGGTGTCCCATTTACGTCATATGCCTCTAGAAGTTCTTGACCTTTTGCTGCAATATTGAAATGATTTCTCCCATTTATGGTCACGTGTTCACAAAAGGGTTCAGTGCTCCTTGTCTTCATGCCAACTGGTTTATTGTGAAAATTGCTGTCTTTTGTAGATCGATGTAAATTTTGTAAATTTTGTGCTGTCATCACTCATATTTACTTCTGTTTATCTCTCTCCTCTCTCTCTCTCTTTGTGGGGGGCACTTAGGACTATATGACAAATGTTCTTACACCACCCGTGACCGAGGATGGGTCCTAGGGATTAACACCATCAGTGACCAGGGGAATAGAGAACCCCGCTTTTTCTTTTCCTTGAAGACGGACCGTGCCCGGAAGGTTACCACCATCACAGATCATCATAACTACCTCGCAAACCAGTGGGTTCACCTAGCTGTCACTTACGATGGACGCCTGATGAAACTCTATGTGAACGGTGCTCAAGTGGCCACCAGTGGGGAGCAGGTAGGGAACATCTTTAGCCCTTTGACCTTGAAATGCAAAGTTCTCATGCTTGGTGGGAATGCCCTGAATCAGAATTACCGAGGCTACGTAGAACATTTCAGCCTTTGGAGAACAGCCCGGTGTCAGAAGGAGATTCTGTCTGACATGGCCATGGTGTCTCATGAAGCAGATGCTCCTCTACCTCAGCTCGTTTTTCAGGAGACTTTACTGAATGTGAAAAGCATCTGGTCTCCGATGAAAGACAGCCCTAGTCTTCCTCAGATCGAATTCACTTCCCACCCTGGCTACCTGCTGGATACAAGCCTTGATCCTCCTCTATGTGGGCAAACTGTGTGCGACAACAAAGAGGTCATTGCCAGCTACAACAAGCTCCCAAACTTCCGTCACAAAAAGGTAGTCCGCTACCGAGTGGTGAATATCTATGATGACCACCATCGCAACCCAACTGTTAGCCGTGAACAGATAGAATTTCAACACCAGCAACTGAACGATGCCTTCAGCCCTTACAACATCACATGGGAACTGGAGGTGCTGGAAGTAAAGAACTCTTCCCTCCGGCATCGCCTGATCCTGGCCAACTGTGAAATTAGCAAGATTGGAGATGACAGTTGTGACCCTGAGTGCAACCATACCTTAACCGGTTACGATGGAGGGGACTGCCGGCACATGCGACACTCGTCATTCAACAAGAAGAAGCAGAATGGTGTGTGCGACATGGATTGTAACTTTGAGAGGTACAGCTTTGATGGTGGGGATTGCTGTAACCCAGAGATAACTGATGTCACCAAGACATGCTTTGATCCAGACTCTCCTCACAGGTAGGCACACTGCTGAGCATATAAGGTCCTTCTAATCATACCAGGCCTGCCTATGTTCCCCTCATTCATATTCCCCTCACCCCAACACCTCTTCCCATGCCCACAACAATTCATATTGATTTAATGATTCTCTTTTAAACTGACTCATAATGAATCCAGTTTTAGAATGCATGAGGAAATGCATTTTGTGTTCCTAGCTCTCATTATCAGTCCGTTTAGTTGGTTTGGTTTGGGTTGATGAGCAGCTCAGAGGGCCGTTTTGCACACACTTGAAAACTTCCTTAAAGTTTCTTGGGAATTGGTGTACAAACCTGACATCTTCATGTGCCCATGATGGGGCCATTAGAGTGGAGGAGATATATCTTGGCACAAATTAGCAGGGGCTTGGAGGTGGGGGCACAGATCTAAGGAAGTTTGGTTGAGGCAAGCCTGGGTTTATAATGAGTTTAAAAACTAAGGGTGAATTGTAGGTTTTGCTTGAGGACATGTATATAAATTTGTTTCCCTGTACAATCATATCTCGGGTTAAAGTCGCTTCAGGTTGAGCGTTTTCAGGTTACGCTCCGCGGCGACCCAGAATTAATGGAACACGTTACTTCTGGGTTTCATCGCTCACACATGTGCAGATGCTCAAAATTATATCATGCGCAGAAGCAGCAAATTGTGACCCGCACATGCGCAGACGCTGGTTTGTTCTACTCAGGATGCAAATGAGGCTCTGAAACGGATCCCATTTGCATCCAGAGGTACCACTGTATTTGTGTGGGATTTTGTATGAATTGTGTAAGTAGGATCAGCTGCTCAAGAAGCAGTTCTTTTTGACGGGGGGCCATGGTGGACACTGCCAGAGGTGGTTCTGGGATGGGAGCAGTCAAGCGGCAGCCACTCCCAGCTCAACCAGTGGTGTGGTCCTCTCTGTCTTGCCTCTCTCAGCCCAGTGGAAGTGCTGCTGATATAGGCAGGTTGGGGAAGGGAGGAAGCGTTCAGTAATGAGTCCCAGCTGAGGCTGTGGGGTGGGCCTCACCGTCTCACCTCTTTCTGATACAGCTGGCTGGAAAGCCACTTATTTGCAGGGGAGGCCTCTAATTGAGAGCGGTGCTTAATCAAGAAAACATGATGGTTTTTCTGCCTAGATTTAGAACCAGCAGGATTTTGAAAAATATCTCCATCCTTGAGTTAAGAGTCACTTGGCGCTGTTTTATTTCACCTGCTCTCTCATGCACACCCTTGTGCCTTGGCTAGAGGTATTCAAAGAATATTATCTTCTTTGTGGACAGAACAGAATCGCTCCCCAGGGCGAGGGGATGTGTAACTTTTTATGAGTGTTTTATGCCAGCCATAAACTCAAACAGAATGTTAAAACATAAGCCATACAAAAGCTTTGACGAGCTTTCTCTTGCTCAGGAGCAATCTCTCGGAAGAGTCATGTGAAGAGGGAGATTTGTATGAGGAGATGAATATGGAAAGGCTCTTTTTTTTTCCTTTGCAAGGCTTTGTCTTTAGCAATAACTGTCAGTTGGAAGTACACATGTATTTATTAGCCGATGTGAGCTTTAGCACAGCCTTGTAAATAAAGTCTTCAGAGAAGTTACTAGCCTGCAAAATGTTTTACTGGCCTGTGGAGGGCTGGAAGAGGATGGACAACGGGGGCTCTCCATTCATCTTCCAACTGTCTGCTGCCTTTCTTTTGCTGAGGACAGAAAAGGGGGAGAATTTGTTCCCTGATTGGCTTTTGTGCTGGACCCAAAGCAGTGATGGAGCAACCCATCTTTCCTCTGCCATCTCACTTTCCATGTGCACCATGCAATTAACAAAAAAACAGAAGAAGAGCCTGCTGGATTAGAGCAAATAGCCCATCAAGTCCAGCATCCTGCAAACAGGATCCAAGCAAAAGAGAACTCTCCGCTCCTATGGTTTCCAGTAACTGGTATCCAGATATTGTGGGAAGCCCAGGGTCCTATGAGACCCAGCCAACATGGCCAATTGTCACTGATGATGGGAGTTGGAGTCCATTAACCTCTGGAGGGCTGCAGTTCCTTTTTTTCCTTCAACTTCAGGATGGAGTGGGGGAAAGAAACTGAAATTGACAGAAATGCCCATTCCTAATTGTAGTAGACCTGCAAAATGAAAATAAAAAAAGTCAGAGTCTTGCAGGGCTTGCATGTACCCTACAGTTGGCAAGATAAAATTTGGGCAAATTGTATAGTGAATCAAACTGTAACATGCAAGTTTAATGGGTTCTGATTTCCTCAGTGTGAACTTTTACCTCCTCTTTGATAGGTAAGTGGCATTTCCATCCCCCTTTTCAAGTTGGCAATTGTTTATGTTGTATGAGGAAGCTCCAACCTGGGGACTGAATTGCAGCCCCCTAGGCTTCTCTACCTGGTCTTTGGGAACTCTCCCCAGACCACTCACCTCACTGCCCCTGCTTTCCACCTTCCTTGAGTGTTTTTGCCTGGCTGGAATGTGTCCTCAAACTCTAATAATGCTTCTTGCTTGTCTGTATGGTGGGTAGAGAGGGGTTTATACAGAAATTAGGCAACTGTACAGTTTACATTCATTGTTCTGCCCACCCCTGGTATGTGACCCTTGCAAGGTCGCCCAGATGGAATGTGCCTCTCATGCTAAAGATAGGTTCCTCTGTTGTTTTGTTTTGATTCTGAGCCAGGAAGGTGCTTCACATCATGATGTCAGTCTTCAAGTCCGCCTTTCCCCATTTGCAGCTGTCAGCTTGAGCAGCCTGTGATTTTCGGCTACTAAGCAAGTGCTTGTGTTTTTTAATAGCCACACAAGGCAGCTATTAATAGATGGAGTTTACCAAAATATAGAACTGCCTAACACAGAAAAGGGAAACCTGAGGGATTAATGCCAGGAAAAATTCCATGCTGAATTCCTACCAAAAGATGTAGTAAAAATTAACTGCACAGAGGAAAGGGTGGAACCCATTACTTGGACACTGATATGATTATTGTTATTTTAGTTGTTCTTTCACCCGCCCCCCCCCACCCCACTGCATGTTAATGGTTTGGTTCAGCCCTAATCGGTGAGTCAGCTCCTTTTTAGAATAAAAATAAGGAAATGGTTGACAAAGAACCTGCTACAAAAATAGACTTTGGACAATTCAAGAGGTTTGTGAGGCTGCAGAAGGATTGTCCTAGAGAAATTGCAGGCTCTCCTTCTGCAAGGAGTGTTCAGATTTAGGATTTTGTCCACAGTGAGGTGGCAGGGGGGAGCTCCCAATCTTTTAGCCAAGTAGAGCCAACTACCATGCAAGATGGTCTGTTCCACTGCTTTGCCATTAGGAAGATCCTCTGAACATTTAGCTAAAGTCTGCTTCTGTGCAGCTCACGCACATTGGTACTAACTACTCTTGCCCTCTGAAGCGACAGAACAGTCTTATCCGTTTTCTCCACGAAAACCCTTCAGATATACAGTGGACGCTCGGGTGGAGAACGTGATCCATGCGGGATGCACATTCACACCCGCAGCGTTTGCAACCCGTGTCTGTGCGTCTGCGCATGCGCGGGTTGCGATTTGGCGCTTTTGCACATGTGCGACTGCCGAAACCTGGAAGTAACCCGTTCCGGTACTTCTGGGTTTCGGTGGTCCGTAACCCGAAAAAACACAACCTGAAGCGGCTGTAACCTGGTATGACTGTATAGATAATCTCTCTATTGGACTACTGTATTGCACTCTATGTAGGGCTTCCCTTGGAAGTTGCAGCTGAAGTGAAATGCTGTGGTCAGGTTATTGAGTGGAACACTTGGATGTGCACAAATTATACCTCTGCTGCACTGATCGCCAAACAGCCACTAGATCATGCTCAAAGGTGCACTGTCAACCAGTGGTGTAGCGTGGGGGGTGCAGGGGGGCCCGGCTGCACCGGGCGCAACATCTGGGGTTAGGGCAAATCCCCGGGTTAGGGGCGCAAATCCCCGGGTTAGGGGGCGCAAATCCCCGGGTTAGGGGGCGCAAATTACTTGCCTTGCCCCGGGTGCTGACAACCCACGCCACGCCGCTGCTGTTGTCAACAGATAATCCAGGCAATCTGAAAGACCTCTTTCCCCTACACAGACCTATTAAGTCACTTAGATCACCTGGGGAAATTCTTCTCATGGCATTACACCCTACAGAATACCATAGGGCAGTGACTATAGAATGGGTATCTTTTGCTATTGTCCCTGTACTGTGGAATGCTCTTCCCTCTGTCATTTACAACCATTTAAAAGCAGGTACCTTGTAAAGATTAATATTTTTGCCCAGGCTTTCACTGGCCCCTAAGATTGGACCCTGAGTTCATACCCTCCAACATTTCTCTAATGAAAATAGGGACATCCTATTCAATGATGATGATGATGATTTTATTATTTATACCCTGTCAATCTGACTGGGTTTAACCAGCCACTCTGGGTGGCTTCCAACATATATAAAAACATAATAAAATATTAAACATTTGAAAAACTTCCCTGCACATGGCTGTTTTCAGATGTTACTTATCTTCTTGACTCAGGGGTTGCATAATTCCATACCCTCCAACAATTCTCCAATGAAAATAGGGACATCCTAAGGAAAAGCAGGACATTCTAGGATCAAATCAGAAACTGGGATGGCTTCTGTAAATCTGTGACTGTCCCTGAAAAATAGGGACCTTTGGAAGGTCTGTGAATTGTGTGTATGAATCTCCTGAGTCTCTCTCTTATTTGCTTTTATTTTTGTATGCTCTTTTAATGACTTTAGGCTATATTTTTGTTTTAATGGATATTGTTTTTATATTGCACATAGTGTGCACCACTTAGAGGTTTATAACACCACAACAACACACAAAGTGCTTTAGAACTGCTTTTAAACAAACAAACAAACAAACAAAGGTAGCCATGAAAGCTGAGATAAAAATGCCTGTGCTCCAATCCTGGAATTAATTTGATAAATGGTCCTAGTACCGAACAAGAATTTTAGAGGAGTGGAATTCACTGGAGAGGAAACACATGAAATGATCAAGGCACAGAATGAGAGAAACCCTCTTCTGCTGGTCCTCAAGTTCCAAAAGGATGTAGAATGAGATGAGAGGGTAACTCTTAAAATAAGCCAAGCATTTACATTTGCAATCAAAATTATTCCACCCCATTGCAAATCAAGTTTATTCTCAAAATTTACAGGTTTTCTGCTGTTTGCAAGGAGGAAATCCAACCAAAGCAATGAAAATAGCTCCACACAAAGGATGCTTCAAGTGGTTTCCTCAAATTCAGCTGTAAATGCAACTTATAGTAAGACTGGAAAAGCCTGGCGAAGTGGCATTTTCAACTGAATTTCACCTGATTTACAACAGGGGTGAATAATTTCAAATGCATCTATATTCCTTGCACCAAGACCCCCCTGGCTGTGTTCCTTTTGCACACTGAGGTTAAAGCAGCAGCAGGGTTTGGGATCTATGGTATTGTCTTTTATGTGACGCTGACCACAACCAGTCAGAGTGTTTGGGAAAGAACTTGTTTTGCTGTAAAGGTCATAATGCACTGCATGCAGAAGTATCCAGGTTTAGTTGCTGGCATCTTCAGGAGGGTTGCTAGCCACCATGGCTTAGTTCTGCCTTCACTGTTGGAGATTGTATGCCTCTGAATCACCAGCTGCTGGGAATTGCCAGTTACAAGTGGGGAGAGCACTCACGTCCTGTTTGTAGGATTCCCATAGGATGTGGAGTGAGATATGCCATTGACAAGATGCAGCAGGGTTCTTCTCATGCTCTTATGACACCCTAGAGAGCTAGAGTATGTAGTAACATAGAACACAGGGAGCTGTAGTTCAGCAACCTCTGGGGGGACATCAGGTCAGGGAAGGCTGAATAAACATGTGTTCATCACTCACAGACAACAGCATCATTTGTCATGGTCTATGTGTCATATCACTTGGACACAATGGTCTGGGTTGACACAGGAAGATGCCTTATACTGAGTCAAACCAATGTACCATTTAGCTCAATATTGTCTACACTGACTGGCAGTGGCTTTCCATGGTTTCAGGCAGCAGTCTATCTGAACCTTATATGGAGGTGTGAAGGCCTTCTGCATACAGAGCAGATCCTCTACCCCTCAGCTACAACCTACTCCACAACAAAGTTGTTGTAAGGTTTTATTCTTTGTGACTTTTCAGTACCACTCATCAAACAAATCCTTAGGTGGTTTTCAAAACATTAAAATTCAGTGAAAGAAAAAATACATCCACAAATAAATTAAAACTATATGAATGCAATAATTACTACCACCAACATAAAATCAGAAGAAATAATTATTACACCAACACAAGAAACATCAAATCTACATAAAACCAGCAGCAGGAAAAGCTCTAAGTGCTGGAGAACTGAAATGCACTAAAAAATTACAATTAAGACTCATGCCTAGCCCTACACAATGCCAAGGAATGAATCAAACATCTTACAAGTTGAGTCCCCTGAATCCAATGCTGGGGATCCCCTTGAAGGGCCCTCCAAGTTGATACCTGGTGATGAAAACTTGGAGCCACCAGTTCTCAAAAGCATTGGTGCCAAAATCTTCAGGTTCAGGTTGAAGAACAACAGACACTGTATGCATCTATGGACCCAGAGTTGCTGGTCTGCTCATAAGTAAGCAATCCCTTATACTTCACTGGCAATAGCTATGGCTTGGGTGTACTTTTGAAGGGAAGCATCTATAAGGTCACCCTCCACAGCCTCCAGGTGCTGAAAACCACACAGATCTCTGGCTCTTAATTGTACTGCCTTACCTAACTTTGTCTCTGGATTATGTTTCAACCTAGACCAATTCTCCACACTTGAATTTGGCTTGTTTCAACTGGGCTGCGTATGCAACCCTGCCTGCATTGGTGAGTTATAATGGTGAAGGGTTGTATCTTCTGTAACTGAGCCCCTAGCCCCTGCAGGCATCCATTGGAGCACCACAAAGACCTTGGAGTACAAGGTTCTCAGCTGGCACCCAAAGGATCACAATATCATACCCTCCAACATGTCCAGACCCAAAACTGAGACGTGCTGCTGGGCGAGACATGTTACCCGCCCGGGACTCTGGAGCTCCAAAGCATGCATTTTTGCACTCTGCAATCTTGTGGAAGTTCATGATCTCACATGTTTTGGGGCACCATGCTCTTGTGCGTTTTTGGGTGCCATGCTCTCATATGAGAGCACAAAAATGGGATGTCCCTTTTTAATTGGCACAGTTGAGGGGTATTTACTAGATACAGCTTCTCATAGTGTCAAAATCAACATCGTGACATAATATATTAAAATGTAGCTTATTCAGTTGACCACCAAGTCCAGTATGCACAAAATACAAATCCTATTTTGTCAGTGCTGTAATACATTCATTTCTAATTTCTTCATCTTCTCTTGTATTTTTCTGTCTGACGTATTCCTTAGGAGAGTGACATGAAATAATATTCTAAGTGTCTAATGAAGATGATAAAGTTGGTAGACAAAAGAAACTGGCACTGGTAGATGCTGGCACAGGTCTGTTTCAGCATCTACCAGTGCCAGTTTCTTTTGTCTACCAACTTTATCGTCTTCATTAGACACTTAGAATATTATTACACTATGAGAAGCTGTATCTAATTTTTGAGAAGTAAGGGACCCCTGACCATTAGGTTCAGTCGTGACCGACTCTGGGGTTGCGGCGCTCATCTTGCTTTACTGACCGAGGGAGCCGGTGTACAGCTTCCAGGTCATGCGGCCAGCATGACTAAGTCACTTCTGGCGAACCAGAGCAGTGCACGGAAACGCCGTTTACCTTCCCGCCGGAGCGGTACCTATTTATCTACTTGCACTTTGACGTGCTTTCGAACTGCTAGGTTGGCAGGAGCAGGGACCGAGCGACGGGAGCTCACTCCGTCGCTGGGATTCGAACCACTGACCTTCTGATCGGCAAGTCCTAGGCTCTGTGGTTTAACCCACAGTGCCAGTTGTTATCATACAGCCTGTTAAGTTCATGTGTTTTTTCAATTGGATTTGCATAATATAGGCATTCTGGTGGTTTTGTTTTTACAGTTGAGGGGTATGCGATATAAGCAGTAGACCTCCTCTCCCCTCAACTGTCACCTGGGGGCAGCCATTGCACCAGAGTCACTGGCAGAGCCAGGGCTCATTTCATCAGCTTTGCTGGAGACCCAGCTCAACCAAGCACCTCCTGCCCCCAAACTGTGCCAGCTGGTCATTCTAGGAACAGAAATTGGTGTCTTTTGATTTTGATTTTCCTTCCCTGTTCCTTTTCCCCTGTGATTGTGCGCCTTGCGGGTAAGGACTGTCTTGTTTTGATTGCATGTAAGCTGCTCTGGGAGCCTTTCTGGTTGAACAGCAGGGTAAGAATACTCTAAACAAACAAACAAACAAACAAATAATAAAAAGGCAAGCCTTTGTAGGGAGCACATTCCATAACTGTGAGCTCCACCACCAAAGAGCCACTCTGTGGCAATAATTAATAAATGATACTTATTTAATAATATTTTATAAAAATAAATTGTAAGAGGGACTTTGGAAGGAAGGGTGTGATACACATTTAATTAATAATAATAGATGATTAATAATAGGTAATGATTGATAAATAATACTAATAAAGTAATAATAGTTACTTGATATATCACATTTATCTAATTTAGTTACATATGCCAGTTTTTTAATTTTATCTGTATAGCATTAATATCTATTTTATGTATACCCCTTAGATTTTTTAATTTACTTCAGCAGTTTATTTTTAAAAAAACCTTAAATAAGTATTAAGTGCTGTGCAGGACACAGAAATTATCAGCTCTGTGTCTCAAAGGAACCTTCACTCTGTTGTTGCTGCCAGTTTAAAGTCTCCTTGCATTTAGCCTAAAAACTTCTCATCTGTGAACCTGCCTCAAAATGTACACTGGATCTAGTAAATACAAATGTCGGGGAGCGGGAGTTTGTCAGCGCAATAAGGAGGAAAATGTTTTGCTTTTGCAATCTTGGCTTCTGTAAATCTCCTGATGCTGTTCCTTTTATCTTTTGTGACTTTTTCTCCTTGTTACAAAGATTGGGTGTGCAGACTCTGGAAAAACATCAGGGTGCCAAGGGAATATCAGGTGGAGATGAGGGCGGATAACAGGCAAATGAGTGCAATTCTCCTGAAGGCTCGGGTTGTTGAAGAGACTCGTGCAAAACTCACCAGCATGTGTTAGGGATAGGGGAGAAATTTGGTTCCATGTGCATTTAAAGGCAAACCTCTCACTTTTCAAAGCAGTACAAGAACTGGAACAAAGCCATCCTTCTAAATTTACACCTCGTTGAATTTTGCGGTGCAGTTCTCCAGGCAAGCAAGGTGTACACAAATGCATATGCTAGTATAAAGGGTGCACAGAAATACATATATTCATAAAAAATAACATGCAGAAGTGCATTATATTCAGCGAAATGGATTTGCAAAAATGTACGTTTTAGGAGAAGTTTGCACTAGAAAGGGTGATGAATTTCCATGAGGACTTAAACAAAAACAAAAAATCACAAACTGATGTGGAAAGATGGAGAGCTGAGTTGACAGTCTTGCCCATCTCTACCACACGCACCCTCTCAGGGGTTTTCTCTTCATCATACCCTCAATCAGTGCTTCTCAAACGAGAGTCAGAAAACAAGAAAGTTGAGGCCATATGTACATACTTTGCAAGGTATTTCCATTGATCTGGAGCAACCACTGAAAAATACTCTTCCTTTAGTGCCTACCTATCTGCCTACAGACAGGCCCTCTGTGGCCAGTCTCAAAGCCCATAACTTATTTATACAATACAAAATTAATTGACTGGCAATCCAGGCCATGTGTGAATCCGAAGCCAAGAACTGGCAGTCAAGATCAAAAGGCAGGACCTATGAACAAGCAGGAGTCAGGACAGAAGAGTGAGGAAAGACACATGGGAGCTCACATAGCCCTTTTTTGTCAAACAACAGTACAAAGCCCCCTTACAATCCTTTCTGCTCAGGAGGAGCCCATGGCCAGCCTGGATGGAGTTAGCCTGAAAGGGTTTTCACTGAGAATCTATAGTGCCGTGGGGCAGTGGTTAGCAAGTCCTGCTACGTTATGAGCTGTGATAAGCAAACCCTACTTCCATAGTCAAAATTATGTGACAGTGGGGTGGGGGTGGGGCAACACCAGGGGAAAGACCAGGCCTTGCTTGCTCACTCCTGGAAGCATCTGGTTTGCATTGTAGAAAACAGGATAGTGGACCTTAGTAAAAGATTAGCAGGACTGATCTTTTAAGTTCTTCCATTCATCCTATGAAGTATGCATGGTGCTCCACAACAATGGGTTGCCATTTGATAAGACCTGTTATTTATCCTTTCTCCTCATGCTGTCTACCTCACCTAATACCATTTTTTTTTAAAGGTCAGCAGTAATCTGGATTTGAACTTGGTGTCATTGCATGTTTTCTTCTAGGGCTTCTGCCAAAAGAATGGATTTTTGAGTTGCTCAAAGTTTGGGGGCAGGGGGGCAACAGACTTTGGAGGGGGAGTTTATTTTGGGCTCTGGTTGTTCTCCAATAGCAGTGGCAAGCCAGAAACTCTTGTAAGCACTGCCATTTGGGCTGGGGGGTGGAGCATTGTTCTCTCCCCCAGCCCCTGAATCCAGCCACTTGTAACACTGAGTGTCTTCTCCTACTGTCTTGTGATTTATCTTTTCTCTGTATTTGCTTCTGTTCTTCAAACAAAAATGGACAATGGATTAAAAATGGATTAATGAAGGGTTGTTTGTTGAAAACAAGCAACCTAGAATTCCCACATAAATGTCTAAGCATGAAAGTTGAGTATTAAGCAGCATGTATATACAAATTGGTGATGGGTGGTGGAGTGGGTGGGATTTGGTTCAGTTTGCATTTAAAAGATAACCCTACCTAATTTACAACAATTTCTGGAACAGTATACAAAATGAAATTCTTTGAAATTCACACTTCACTGAATTTTGCACTGCCATACTCCAGCCAAGCAAAGTGTGCAAAAGTGCATATGCCAGGGTAAAATTAAAATGCACCCATTACTGAAAATAACACACAAAAGTGCATAATATAAGGAGGCATTGCTTTTGGGGGGGTGTATACAAGGCAAGACTGCATACAAGAATGTGAATATTAGGAAAAATTCACACTAAAATGCTAATGACTTTTCATGGGGACTTCTAAAAAAATTGCATACTGGTGTGGAGAACGGAACTTAAGAAAGAATGGGAAAATGTAAAACAGAGACAAACAAAAATTGACAGATTTGCCTCTGCCACACGCACTCCTCCCTGGTAGTGCTTGCAGTAAGCAGAAGCAGAGTTCTTTCTCAGCTGGAACTTACAGGAACTGAGTTTTGGCACCTCCCAGGTGGGCGCCATTGCCATTATTAAGAGAACAAGGGAGATGTTCATGGTGAGTTCCAGCTCCTCTTTTTCTAGAAAAATAGCACCGGGCAGGAGTGTTTGAATTATGGCAGGGAAGTGGCCCTCCATATGTTGTTGGCACTGTGCCACCACCTCAGTCTGCCAGTCTCCACCTGCCTGCCTTCATACTTGCAAACAGTCCATGGAGTTTCCTTTGCTGTCAGCCTCCTCCTCCTCAGTTCTCACTGTTGCCCTCGCAGAACTCAGCAGGTAGGCAGATGTTGGGCAGAAGCAGAATGCACTGGCTCTAACAACACCCTTGTCTTCAGCCCTACCAGTCCCAAGAGCACTAGCTTACAACTGCATCCCTAACTATGCTGGCTGGATTGTGATTTCTGACTCAGATTTACCAAGCTCACCAGAGTCCCTTGAGAGACCAACCATCATCAAGCCTTTGGTCACTGTGGAGGGAGGCTGGAAACAAGCAATGACTAAACCAAATTCCATGTGATTTTTTTTGGATTTGCTCTGATAAAGCACTGCCATAGCTATGGGGGTGGTATGGCCGGGTTTTTTGCCCCAGGTGCAGCCTCCAGAGGGGCACCATCGAGGCTCCCAGCTTGTGTGTGTGTACGCAAATGTGTGCAGCGGGGGGGGGGGGGTGCCAAATGGGGTCTTTGACTTAGGTGAGATAAAGCCTAGTTTTGCCCCTAGATAAAGAGAGGCCAGGTTGTTTTACAAAGCTGTTCTGATGTTTCTTTGCTTTACTGTGTAATGAAAGGCTCCTTGGGAAACCATTACTCAATTGACAGTGCAGTCTTTAGGCTTCCTCACTTGGGAGGAAATTCAACTGTGCTCAGTGGAGTTTACTGGGGCTGGGAGCCTTTTTGTTCAACTTAAGGCAATCTTCCAAGACCTACCGTACATTGCCAGGGGCAAAAATGGGCAGAGCAGTAAATGTAAGTTGTGCCTTTGCCCAGTAGGTTTCTATCTGCATTGGAACATCCTTTCCTAGCCTCCATCTGGGCAAGCAAGAGGCATTCTCAGGGTGCAAGGGGACATTCCAGCCAGGCAAAAGCAGGGTGAGTGGGTGTGGCCTGGGAGAATCCTGAGAGCCAGATAGAGAGGTCTGGAGGGCCACATCCTCAGCCCTGAAACTAAGGGATGGAGAACTTGTCAGCCAGCATGCCCAGTTGCTTTGGACAATAGGGGTTGGAGCCAAACAATATTCGAGTCTGAGAAATAATGAATTAGCAAAACCCCACTGCATTTTTCCCCCTTCAAATTTTTAAGCTTAATTCAGCTACTGGGATTCAGAAACCTTTGCAAAGGAATGCAAATCACCCACAGATCTGCAAGTAGATCACTATCTCCCTCTGCCGTCTTGTCCCCCTCTGCTTTACGCTCTGCAGCATGCAAAGGAGCATGTGGAACAGGTTGGTCTGGCTGAACACATTGCAGGGATGGGGGAAGAGGAACATGTGATTTGATGATGTGATATCAGCATCCCCAGTGGCCTCTGAGCAATCTGTAGAATTCCTTCCTTCCTTCCTTCCTTCCTTCCTTCCTTCCTTCCTTCCTTCCTTCCTTCCTTCCTTCTTCCCTTCTTTCCTCCCTCCCTCCCTCCCTCCCTCTCCACGCACCATACATTTAAAGCACATCCTTCCCCCCACAGCTATATTTCCTTCCTAGGAACCCTTCCCCCCACAGCTATATTTCCCAGCACCCTTTACAAACTACAGTTTCCAAAATACTGGGGAGGGGCCTGGAACCCTGTGCTTTAAATGGATGTTGTGTACACAGCCTTACTCTCTGCATCTGAAAGCAGCTCAAGCAGAGAAGACCTTTAACTGACATATTGACACACTTACTCCAGTGTAAGGCAGTCTCCTGGCATTACGCAAATGTCCCTTCTTAGGAAAAGTGCTATGTTGAGTTATCACTTGCTTTGGTTTGCGTTTGGGGGCTTGAGTTCTGTTTCGAAATTATGTTCTTCCACCCTTCATGAACACACGCCGTTTCCCTCCTCTCCCCATTTCTGTTCTGAACTGCTGTTTCAGACTGCCAAGCTTAAGGAATGGAGCTTACTGGCCTTTACCAAAGAGATGCGTCAAGGAAACATTCTAATGACAGCTCAAAAAGGCTTTGATCCTCTTCCAGGACTGCACTCATGGCTTTGAAATGCGACTTTGGCAGCCCTTGAGTCTGGCTGCTTTGGTTCTCTTTGGCATCGGCCCATTTGAGTGACATTACATCCTCCATCACGGGACCCAAATAACCTTGAGAAGATGATGGGTGGCTCACAGACCATGCTGAAGAAGGGGGGCTTGAGGTGCCTACCAGCAGTTGTTTGGTGCTATGCTAGCAAACACGGTAACCACAACGTAAGAAGCTGAGTGGAAGAGCACAACACTTTGCAGGCAAAAGGTCCCAGGTTCAGTGCCCGGCCTCTCCAAGTTGTACTGGAAAAGCTCCCTATTTGAAACCCTGGAGAGCCACTGCCGTTCAGTGTTGGTTGTACTGAGCCAGGTGGGCTTTATATAAGGCAGCTTCCTGTGTTCTTTTTTTGAAATCATGAAGGCTTGATTCTTACTTCATTTTATGGAAAATACCATGGCTCCATAGAGCACTTGCTTTTTATAAAGAAAGTCCCTGAATCAATCTACAGAGAATAACTGCCTGACAGTGTAGACAGTACTGAGCTACATGGACAAGGGATATCACTCAATATAAGACAGCTTCCTATGTTTCTACACCTGCTCTGAAATTCTCCCCCACTCATCTTCATTTATTTATCCCAGGTTCTAGGATAATGAGAGGAGGGGGAGACTATTCTATCCATACCATACTTCAATTTTAAACTGGTCTGCTTTTTTATAAACTGAAAAGCTTTTGATGTTGAAACCTGCTCAGACCACATGCTTAAACATCTATTTGTTTTACAAAAATGTGTCTACCACTTTCTCAACCATAACAGGTTACAAAACAGAACCACCCTTAAAAAATAGCTTTACAGTGGTAACTCAGCTTACAGACGCTTCAGGTTACAGACACTTCAGGTTACAGACTCCACTAACCCAGAAATAGTACCTCGGGTTAAGAACTTTGCTTCAGGATGAGAACAGAAATCGTGCAGTGGTGGTGCGGTGGCAGCAGGAGGTCCCATTAACTAAAGTGGTTCCTCAGGTTAAGAACAGTTTCAGGTTAAGAACGGACCTCCGGAAGGAATTAAGTTCTTAACCCGAGGTACCACTGTACAGGCAGATGGTACAGACCAGGGCTAGGGCAACTTGATAAAGCCAAGGGACCAGATCCTTATCTTCCACACACACACACACACACACACACACACACACACACACCTGGCCACTGGAAGGTAAGTAGGCCTGTGCACCTGTCAGTCACCTGATGCCAGAGGTGGTAAGCGATATGGCCTTGTGGGCTAAATGGCCTGTTGGCCGGATGTTCCCAACCGGTGATACAGGCCCTTACAGTGACAGATACTATAAAGTTGATACAGGTGTTGGGGAAGATATATGCATATATGTGTTTCAGTATTGTTATCTTCCTGGTCTGAGGCAATTCTTGAGGCAAGAGAAAGAAGCTTCTCCCTTACCCTGTCTGCCTTCAGAATACTAGATGCTGTGTGGCTGGTACTGTCTTCCCTTTCAGACAACTGTCCAGACAGCATCTGCCAGATGTGGCCAGGTCCTGGGACGAAGGGGAATGCAGCAATAATTGCTGGTTTTGCCAGACATTCAGCACTCACAGATTGAACCTACTGTATGCGATGCATGTTTATTTGCAAGCAAGTTGCACCGTGTTCAGTGAGGTTCAGTGAGTTCAGGTTAAGTCAGTGCAGAATAGTAGTCTGAGAGCAGCTCCTCCTCACCTGCTGGCCACCATTGCCATTTTCTTGCTGAAACACACTCTAAGCACACCAACATTGGAGGAGTGGAGAATGAAGTTGATGGACTATGCAGAACTTGATAAACTGACGGGGAAGATTAGATACCTACGAGATCAAAAGTCCATCGAGGACTGGGGAAAGCTAGTTGAGTATTGGGAATGTATAAGTGATAAAGGAATAACGTTACTGGCATTTAAAGAAGCTCTGTAATAACATAAGAAGTATTGCAAAAAAAGGAAAACAGGTGCGGGGGGTAGGTTTAAAGGCAATAGTAAAATTTGGAGATGTGTAATTAAAAAAGTTCAATTTGGATGATTGGCAGAGAGGCTGAAGGAAGTCCAAAAACGAGAAAACCTGTAGAAGTTGTAATGTGGGCACTCTGTCTCATGTCTGGAACTCTCTGCCACATTATGTGGCAATGACCGCTAGCTTAGGTGGCTCTCAGATGGGGCTGCCTGAGGCTCCATCTGCACTATACATACAAAGCACTATTATACCGCTTTAGGCAACTGTAGGCTCCCCCCGCCCCGCCCAAGAATCCTGACAACTAAGATTTTTTAAAGATGCTGAGGGTTTTTGGGACACCCCTATTCTATTCCCAAAGCTGCAGTCCCCAGAGCCCTTTAATAGTCAATCCCTTTTCCCAGGGAATTTGGGGGATGTTAGCTTTGTGAGGGGAATAGGCGGTCTCCTAAACCCACTACAGTTCCCATAATCCTTTGGCAGAAGCAGCGACGGTTAAAGTGGTCTAATAGTGCTTTGTTGAAACTGTTAATAACATTTTTAAAAATAAAATAATAATAATAGTGCTTTGAATGCATGGTATGGATATGGCCTTACTGAATATATAGAACACATCTGGAAACTCTTCAGTCAGTGCTTGAGTCCCACAAGGAAAAAGGTGGGGTATTGATAATAATAATCAGTGCTTTTTTCCCTAAGAAAAATGGTGCCGGTACTAATCATAATCCTCTCCCCAACCCCCACCAGCCTTTCCTTTCTCTCTCACATGCACTCTCTCTCCTGTCCCCCCTCGATTAATTAAAGCCCCACTTTGTGCACCCCTCCCCCTTCTTCAACCTCCCCGCTTACTTTGCCCCATCTGCTCTTCACACCCACTCCTCCTGTCCTCTCCCTTCTTCTCCCTTCCCCTCCTCCCAGCCACCAGCCACACCCTCTGTGCTCAACTCAATGGCTTGCCCCAACCACAGAATGGAGCATGGCGGCACTAGCAGCAGAGGCTTCTGCCTCCTCCCCCTCCTCTTTCTCCCTTCCTCCGCTCCTCTGCCCCCATCCCACAGACATGGAAAGAGTGAGCAGAGATGAAAGGGAAGTGGTGCTCGCACTTACCTGGCTGCTCATGGCGCAGCGAGGCCGTGACATGGCAGTGCGTCCAGGGGGAGAGCATGAATTGTGGGGGCAGCAGAAGGGGAACAGTGCAACCTGTTGACTGAGTGTGGCAACTACAGCTCTGAACAAGAGCCCTCTTTTTCTTGCCACTGCTGCTTCAACCTACCTTTTGCAACCCCCCTTTTAGCCATGGTTGCTTGCTTGTTCTCCCGACCCTCCTTATCACAATATTTTTTTTTGGGGGGGGGGGAGGTGATGGCACTGTGTACCACTAAGTACAGTAGTACCTCTGGTTGCAAACGGGATCCGTTCCAGAGGCCCGTTCGCAACATGAAAAGAACACAACCCTCAGCGGCATGTCTGCACACGCGCAGGTTGCAATTCGCTGCTACTGCGCATGCGCGTGATGTCATTTTGCACTTCTGCATGAGCTGCGAAACCCGGAAGTAACCCTTTCCGGTACTTCCGGGTCACTGCAGGACGTAACCTGAAAGAACATAACATGAAGCGGATGTAACATGAGGTATGACTGTACTGCCAGTAAAAAGCACTGATGATGATGATAGCTGCCATTAGATTCATGGCAGATAGGCCTGTCAAGGGTAATTAGTCTTGACAGTAAACTAAAAACTCTGTTCAGAGCCAGTAGACATCTGCATACCTGGTTCGAGGGCAGAGGTGGTGGACAATGTTTTGACCCAAGGGACACATTCCTTTCCGGGCAATCTTTCAGGGTACACATGACAGAAACAGGCAGGGCCAGAGGCAAAAGGGGATATGAGCAATGACTGTAAACTTTATTTTTGTACAGTAGACTAGTTTCTACACATTCTCTCTCTCTCTCTCTCTCACTCACTCTCACACACACACACACACACACACACACACCCCTTCTGGGTCATCAAGAGACATTAGTAGAGTGCAGCAAGGCAAAAACATTCAAAGGAGGGTGTGAAGCCAGAATCTTGGTGGGTGTTGCTGGAGAGTGGGTATGTGGGATAGGGAGGGTAAGATAGAGATTTATGGAGGGCTGCTGTTGATGTCCAGGCCTGAAGTGCTGTACCTCTGTGCTAGGCAGCCAGAATGAAGGCCTTATTGGAGGTATCTGTGGGCAGCCAGATGTTGGATCAAATGGTCCATTGGTTGAACCAGAGGGGCTCTTTTTGCATTGTTCACATGTACGCCACATCTGGTGATGAAGCTGTGAAGGTGGAACGCAACATGGGCAGAGGTTTCAAATGGACACCTCAGGGAAACTGCTCTTCCCTTCATTCTTTATAAGATTTTTTTTTAAGCCAATGCTCAAATATAATCAGAAAAACCTATGTGTTTGTCACAGGTCACAGAGAGCACAGGGCGACAGTGGGTATGAGAACTGGGTTAATCGTCACAGAGCTGCATCCTTCAGGATAGATCTGTGACTGCTTGTCTCAAGATAAATGTTTGGAAACAACCCCCACCCAAAACCAATGATATCCCTGAGGAGATGGGTTTTCTCCATGATTCAGCAGAAGGAGGCTTGGGGACACCCAGCCTAGAGATATTTTGAAATCAATGACTTCTGTGAGAGACAGGGGGAGGAGAGAAACGATAATTCTATTGTGGAAACGCATGTCTGTTTTCCATTGGGGAGTCCTTGGGGGGATGAGTGGAAGCCTCTGGTCCTGAGCCAGCTCCCGTGGTCTCTCTTCCTTCTGGGAAGGGAATTTTCACAAAGAATTCAAGGAACCCAGCTCAGTGGAACAGAGGAGCAAACGGTTCATGAGAGCACCACGTGTAAGAGGCGAAAACACATGCACAGCTTGCCAAGAGAGAGAGGTGGAAGAATCCAAATGTTTCCCATCCTTGGAGAATTTTTTGCCCTAGAGAGTGCAGCCCCCTTCATTAGTATGTTTTCCAGTTGCCCCATTTCAAACAAAACAAAATGGAGAAAATAAAATAAGCTTTGGGAAATTGTGCTGTCTTGCACAGTGTTCTATCTGGGAAGAGGCATTGTGCTTAAAAACACACCTGGCTTCCAACCTGAATTTTGCAAGCCTGTATTTCTAGCATAGTTTCTGGGTCAGAACTTGTCATGACAAAATATGCTTTGGTGTCAGATTCTGAAGAAATAGTTCTGGATTTATTTATTTTTTCATCTAGACAAATGGAACTTTGCCAGATTTTTTTTTTTTAAAAAATGGGTTGTTTTATTTCCCCTCTCCTGTTTTTGTTTGTTTGTTTAATTTGCAAAATTGCACAATGGTTCAATGGGAATCTCCTAGGAAAATAGGAAGCTGCCTTAATTCAGAATCAGACCATTGGTCCATCTACCTCAATACACTGCCAGTTACTACACGGGTTGGCAGCTGTTTTCCAGGATTTCAGGCAGAGCTGTCACCCAGTCACAATCTCTCAGCTTAGTCTTACCTCACAGGGGGGCTGTGAGTATAAATTTGGGGTGAGACGAGTGAGACATGCTTGCCGCCCTGAGCTCTTTGGAATGAAAAGTGAGATACACTGGGAGGAGGCTGTGATGTGACAATGGATTATTTACTTTCCTGCTACACAAACCCTTCAGTCTGTAACTGATACTGTCCTCCAGGGGCCTCTTACCAGGGGAGGTTTGGCAGGTTGTGACAAAAGAAAGGGCCTTTTCAGTGGTGACTCCCTGCTTGTGGAATCCACCTGGCACTATCCTTAATGTGCATTTATCACCAGGTAAAATGTATCTCTTGTCCTAGACATTTCACTGATAAGGATGATTTTGCTGTTCATTGGTTGTTGTTTTTTGCTGTTGAATATTGTGCCTCTATTTAAGTAGGTCTGTTTTATGGGTTATTACATATGTTTTATTGTAATGTATTTCTCTTTTATTCTGATGTTATGATTATTTATTTATGAATCACTTCTCATGAGGCATCCTGAAGCAATATGTAATATAATTTTTTAAAATGGAAAACCGTTCTGGGTGTTTTTTTTAAAAACACACACAGTTAAAACAATTGCATTTATTATGTATTATAATGTATTAAATGTCTATACCACTCTTCATCCAAGGATCAGAGGGCACAAGTATATATCTATATCATCTATAATTTTCCTTTGTTTTTTATTATTGTTAATTTCTGATAGTGCTCTGTTACTGTAGAAAAGAAGTTATACACAGAGGGGTTATGGTGAAAAGAAAGGGAGACAGTATGAGAGACAGGCAAGAATGGGTTTTCATCAGGGTGTGAGGTTGAGGAAGGGGAAAAACTCAGGTGAGAGCTGGGGACCTCTTTGTATGTGGATTGAAGATTAGGGTAGAATTAGAATAGGGGGCTGTGTGTTTGTTGCTATTTCTATTGTCTTTCTCCTCTCTTTTCTTTTGTTTTTTCTCTTTCTTTTTTACTTCATTGGTTCTAGATATAATTTTATTATATTGTGGAAAAAAAAATTCTGGAAAAAATGCAGTTTATATATGTGCTGTTGTGGTTTTAAATTGCAAGTCTAATACAGTTACTAACTGGGGTAAAGATTTTAATTTAGAAGGCTTGTAGGAACATCTTTAACAGGCACCAAAAATAAAACGGAAATATTCTTTTTGTTTCCAGAGGCTCTTTAAATGGCAAGTGAGTATTAAGCTGCATTTATCATTGTTGTTACATTATGCGATGCAAAACAACAGCAGTTCATTGTGAGAGTTTGATGGGCTCCTGTTGGTGCCACACGCTTCTTGAGTCTGAGCACAGAGTATCTGATACCCTCAGCAATCTCCCATGAGGTGCTTGTCTGCGTTGCTAATGAGGCATCAAGAGAGGAATGACAGGTTGATGTCCTTGTGCCCCTAAGACTAGCTTTAACTTTCTGGATACGTGTTTTATCCGCTTCTATTATTATTATTATTATTATGGGGTGGGAGGATTCTTAATAAAATCTATGGGTTGTGACTCCCTCTAAGTTGAGCCAAATCACCCCCTCTGTAGCTTTCTAAAAGCAGTTGCTAAGAGAGCTGTATCCAAAGGCATGAGAGGGGGGGGGGCTTCCCTCCCCTCCCTCCTTGCCTCTCTCCCCCCCTTCCCCAGTAATTTGAGTCTTGGTTTCACCTCTACCGCAGGTTTCAAAATGCACTGTTACCTTACAGAACTAAGAGTGAGGGCTCAGCTGCATGTTGATCACATTTTGAATTCTTGTGCTGAATTTCCATGTTCGACCAAGCAGGGATTTTTCATTGAGCAGGGATGTGGAAATAGCAATGGCTATGTTGCTCCCCCCCTTTTTTTTGTGTGTGTGTCCAAGTGTTAGAACACAATGCATTTAGCAGCAGAGAAGGGAGTGAGATGTAGGCAGCCCCAAAGAGCTGACCCCATTACACACTTAGCAATGAATGCATTGAAGGATGGGGATTGGGGCTTTGTGCCCATGACATGCTCCCATCAGCACATTGCCCCATCCCTGATAAGGCCAACTGCTGACAGCTGCCCTGGGTCAAACAACCAGTGCCTAATAGCAAGCTGCCATTTTAATTTCCCACCATGCCTCCTAATGTAGCATTACACTTGGGCAGGGAACCCTCTTCCCTGATGGCTGCATTCTAAGGACCACATGCCAAGAGTGGGTGGGGCCAGGGGCAAAGGGGGAGGAGCAGTGCATGTAAAGATTTACCTTTGTACAATAGGTCAACCACCACCACAAATCTTTATTATGGTCATTGACCAGTACAATAGGTCAGTCTCTATGCTCCATCTGGGCAAGCAAAAGGGATTACCAGAGTTCAATGACACATTCCAGTCTGGCAGAAACTAACAAGGAGGAGTGCGCAAAGCAGGAAAAGTGAGGTTTATGGCTTGGTGAAAGTTCTGAAAGCCAGATAGAGAAGTCAGGATAGTCCCCTGGTTCTGAGGTTCCCCATCCTGCTCTAGTGCATTGTGGGTGCCCTGAAGTTGATGCTGATGATGGTGTAGGGTGCCTGAACAACATCTTCATGCACACACCTGCACTGATGTGAGCTCTGTCCTTTTAGCTGGGAAGGCTGTGTTTTGCAATATTACCACTTAGCACTGAGAAACACGCACATTAATTCTATTCAGATAATAAGATGAGCCTGTGGAGTTCAGGGCAAGTCAGGGAGCATGAACATGATCCCAATGCCATCCACTGCATGCATTCACAGAACATCAGGAAGGGGTTTTAGGGACCCAGGGAGTCTTAGTGAGCTAATGCACAAAGACTGAGCTAGGAGCAAAGGGGGATCCCCCCAGGCTGAGTCATCTTTCCATTTAAGAGATGGCAATTTCCCAAATGAGTCAGTGATTTGAGCCGCTGGTTGCATTCTGAAGTGGTATAGTGCCTATAGTCATTATGCAATAAGAAATAGGTCTCAGTTAGCTTACTCCAAGTGATTGTGGGCAGGACTGTCAGTAATCACACATTAGCCCTTTGGCTCACAGTCACATCAGATCAGGGCGGGCTTATACATGACTAGAATCTCTCCATCCTTTTAAATAAATAAATGAAATTTGTTTGTTTTTAACGTTCCATAAACAAAAGCAGCATGTCTGGGATATTTTTAGCTTGCGTCTCTTCTTCCTGATAAACTAGACTCTTTGTGAAAGTATTTTCCTTCCTTCCTTCCTTCCTTCCTTCCTTCCTTCCTTCCTTCCTTCCTTCCTTCCTTCCTTCCTTCCTTTAAAATACCAGAGCATTCAATCTGTAGCTCAAGTACAGATTTACCTCTTCAGTGAGATTCAAGGTCCCACAGCTGAAAGGTATGGGGTGATTTGAACCTGGAAACACTGTGGCTCCTCTATGGGTGATTCTTCATCATTCCCACTGGCACTCCCATTCTGGTCAAAATGTAGCCTTATGGTTGCTGGATCTTCCCAAAGGAAAAAAAAAAGATGGGGAGAGGGTCTCACAATTCTACACCAGCCCAACACCCATTCTGATGTTAGCTCATATTATGAGACTTTTGTCTGTTTTGAGGGGGTCGCTTCTCATTTATGTGATATTTTCTCATCTTTCTTTCTGTTGCAGAGCTTATTTAGATGTCAAAGAACTTAAGAACAGGCTCCAACTGGATGGCTCAACACATCTCAACATCTTCTTTGCTAACAGCTCTGAAGAAGAGTTGGCAGGTGTAGCTACCTGGCCGTGGGACAAGGAAGCTTTGGTACACCTGGGTAAGTCATTGGTTCACCAGAAGAGCTCCACAGTATCAGGTCAAACAACATCCTGTTCTCACAGTGGTCAGCCTGATGGCTCTGGGAAGCTCATAGGTAGACGGCAAAGGCAACAGGCCTTTCTTACTGTTATCTTACTGTTATGCATTAGAACATTAGAAAAGTCCAGGTCAATGGCCCAGTCTCGTCCAGCGTTCCATTCTCATGTTGGCCAATTATATGCCCTTAGGGGAGAGAAATGATACAGCCAATGCAAGAGAATTAGAATTAGAAAGCCTGGTAGGTTCTCTTGTAGATCTTTGGGCCCTTAGCCCATGAGTCTCAGGTTGGGAGTCCCAGCATTGCAGTTATCTGGTCCAAGCATTGCTGTAGCTGGGATAATTAGCCAAATCAGCTCCCTATGAACTTAAGCAGAGTCCTGCTAGATCAGGCCAGAGGCTCATTTAATGCAGCATCCTTTCTTTGCCCAACTAGATGCCCATGGGAAGCCCACAAGCAGCGCTTGAGCACAACAGCAATGCGTTCCCCACCTGTTATTCTCAGCAACTGAAGAGGCAGACCTTGAAAAGGGAGAACCTCCTCCCTGTGGACTGCTCCTTGTGGCAAAGAAAGGACAGGATGCTGTTAACCTTTATCCTGATTTCTTATCATTTGCAGTCATAGTCTTAAGTAAGGTAAAGGTAAAGGTACCCCTGCCCATACGGGCCAGTCGTGTCCGACTCTGGGGTTGCGCGCTCATCTCGCTTAAGAGGCCGGGAGCCAGCGCTGTCTGGAGACACTTCTGGGTCACATGGCCAGCGTGACAAAGCTGCTCTGGCAAGCCAGCACCAGCACAGCACATGGAAACGCCGTTACCTTCCCGCTATAAAGCGGTACCTATTTATCTACCTGCACTTGGGGGTGCTTTCGAACTGTTAGGTGGGCAGGAGCTGGGACCGAATGACGGGAGCTCACCCCACCGTGGGGATTCGAACCGCCGACCATGCAATCGACAAGTCCTAGGCACTGAGGTTTTACCCACAGCGCCACCCGCGTGGGTCTTAAGTAGCCCACCGGATAATAATAATAATAATAATAATAATAATAATAATAATAATAAATATATAAATCAAAACAATATTCACCATTCCTTGCTTCCTGGCTTACAACCAGGAAAATATTAGATTATAAACCCCAAACACTTTACAGTATTTCTCAAATGATGTCAAGACAAAAGTATTTCACCTTTTTCAAAGAAGTTGCTTCTGAGGGCATCTTTTCCACATGTGGAATTTGCAAAGGTTTTTGAGTGAGGGAACAGTTATTTTAGTGGGGGAGATGTAACACTGTGACTTATTAACCTCACAATTGTTGCTTGCAATGCAGGCAACTGATTTCCTTGTCCCAACTGGGTGTCCCTGAAGAGCTGTATGTCAGGCTGTAAGGTGGGAGCAGCCAATCATGGACAGTCATAGACTGCTAGGTGGAAGTTGGAACTAGGTGAGAAGGCATGTCCTTAACTAAGCTAGGGTTTGAGGATATGTGTCCATATTGGAGAAGCTAGTTGGTTGACTAAGAGCCTCAGTGGTGTCCTCAGGAGGCTTCACCCCAGGCAAAATTCCTGGCTATATGCCCTTTGTTTCACCACTGGAAACCCCTAATGGATGTCACCTGGAGTTTCACGGTGGGGGAACAGCCAGATAGGGCCAGGCTAAAGCATCCAGTTTGTGGGTGGAGAAATGGCATGGGAGTGGTTTTAACCAATTTTCGGAGGGTTAACAATTTGGGGGTGAGGAAAACTCACCATCTCCAGAGGGCCTTTGGAATGGCATGATGAATGACATGATGGGGGCTTCTGGAGGTGGTGAGGAATGGTCTGGAACCCTCACTCACAACAGCTGGCTTACAATATTTAGACCAATCAAGTGATATAGCATCCATGCTTAATGTTGAAAAATCCCTTTACAGGTGGTATCGCAGGGTCACTGCTGGTAACTATAGGCAGCTAAGGAAAGACTGCAAAAATGACTGTATTAAGGGGGATAGAGATAAGTCCTTCTGAATTATTTATAGCCTGCTTTTATATAATTCCCAACCCTGTATGGTAATCAGCTTCATGGCTGAGTGGGCATTAGAACCCTGCTCTCCCAAGTTCTGGTCCAGAACTCTAAGCACTACACCATACTGCCTCCAGTGGTGGTGGTGGGGGAAGGCTAAGTAAGCTTCAGCACGTGCTGATTAACTTAGAAAAAGCATATTGGGTCAGTGATCAGGGATGATGGGACAAACATAGGAATCCGCTTCATGCAAAGGCAAACCATTGGTCCACCTAGCTCAGTGCTGCCTACACTAACTGGCAGTGGCTCAAGCCGCAGCTTCTCTCAGTCCTGAGGGATGGGTCATTGTTCAGTGGTGGAGCATCTGCTTTGCCTGCAGAAGGTCCCATGTTCAATCACCGGCAGCTCCAGATAGGGCAGAGAGAGACACCCTGGATAGCCACTGCTTTTCAGCATAGTCAATACTGAGCTAGATGTACCAATAGGAACATAGGACGCTACCAGCACCTTACACTAACTCATCAGCCGCAACACAACTCCTTTCATGCTATGTATTATTATGCTTCCTGCATTTTCAGTAATGCACTAAAGCACTAAAACCAGGAATAAAAGAAACTCTCATTTTTGCCTGGTTATGAAAGAGAAGCTGGCCCCCACCTGGGCAAACTTCAGAGGCAGAGCACCACTCACAGAAGCGTAGCATAGGGGTACATGGGGCTATGACCCTGGGTGCAATTTTGTGAGGGGATACAAACAGGTTCCTTCATTGGAGCCTGGCTCTGTGCAAGACGGAGCTGCACCTTCTTGCTCATGCCTGACCTAGGGAAGGAGAGCAGGAGAGTGGGCAGCAACAATGCTGCCCACTATCTTCAGTTGCAGGGTGCCTTGCGCATGGCCGCAGCTGCTCTGTTGCCAGGTCAGGCCTGCCCTGCCCACGGAGGGCAGGAGGAGAGTGGGTGGCAGCTTCCCTGCCCCTCTCCTCCCTTGGACTGTGGTGCATGGGATGGTATCCTCCATGCCTCCCTTGGGGGAGCCCCACAAGCCCACCCCTGGCAGCAAGGGCATATGCTCTGCTGCTGACTTGTCACTTCCAGGGATCCTTCCAACATCGGCATTTTCTCGCTTTCCCAAAATCCTTCTGGGGCAGTGCTAGATGTAGCATCTCTCTGACAGCTGCTTCTGTCAGTTGGGATGTATTGGAAGGCAGAGAGGATGTGGGCCACCAGAAGGAACTCTGCAAACAGGTGGTGTGATTCCCCCCCCCCCCCCGCCTGCCCCATCACATCCTTGAATCTTACCTCTCTGAAAATCAGCCATAAATATGCCCCCAATTAATCACCTGCAAGTGTGGAGGAGGGCTTTTTGTTTTGGCCTTTGCCTCTTTCAGAGGCATTGCCTTCAGGAGTAGGTGTCAAGTTTGTAGAACTAAAAAGGAGGGATGTAGGTCAATGTTAGAGTACCTGCTTTGCATGCAGAAGGTTCTAGATCCAATCTCTAGCGTCTCCAGGTAGGGCTAGGAGAGAGCCACATCTAGAACCCTGGAAAGCCACTGTCAGTCTGTGCAGACAATCCTGAGCTAGAGGGACCAATGGTTCTGGGTCAGTGTAAGGCAGTCTCTTCTCTTCTTAATGGCCATAGCTCAGTGATAAGGGAACATAAGATAACGGGAGATGAAGAAGACTTCAGCCTGAGATTTCGGGGGACCATGGGCTCATCCACACTTAGCTTTGCTCCACATTTCTATGCACAGGTCTAGGATTTCCAGGTCCGTGCCCAAGTGCTTGTTTTTTGTTGTAGTTTTGCCCTGGACACTTTCCCTATAAAAACCTGCTGTTTACTGCTGAATCAGAACAAATGGCAATTTCAGCGTTAAAGAGCAAGGGGGAAGTGATGGGCCAAAAAAAAGAAAAAGCATTGGGACGTGGACTGGGAAAGCAAGGGCCCATGCCTAGAAAGTATGGGGCAAAAGGTAAGCGTGGATGAGCCCAATACTGGCCTGGGTGGACCAGTGATCTGCGTCAGTAGAAGCTGCTTCACATGGAAAGAGACAAAGTCAGAGACAGGAGTATGAGGAGGGTGCTGGGGACCCACTCCCCCAGCAGAGTACATAATGTTGAGTGGTCAGATTCAGTGTAAGATGCTTCATTTGTACCAACAGGGAGTGAGGGGAGAGAGGGAGAGGGCTTGACAAATGAATGGAAGACTTTGGGGAGCCATTGTTCCAACGGCATAGACAATACTGCATTAGTTGGACCTGTGGTCTGACTCAGTATATAACACTTTATTTTGGAGAAGAGAAAGAGGTGAGTTTGAGAGATGCTTGGGAGAGTCAAAAGAATGTCATGAAAGGAGATGTGGAAGACCTCTTCCTTAGACTCTAAGGAATCACTGTCCCAGCAAAATAGACAATTCTGAGCCAGCTGGTCTAGCTGGACCAGTGGGCTGACTTGGTATAAGGTGCTTTGTATGTAGAAGCACAAACACAGAGAGAGAGATGAGCTTGAACGGGAGTGCTGAAGGGCTGGCATGCAGCTTGGGAACAGAAGCAGGCTTTTTTAATTCAGATAACTAGATTTTTTTGGCTAATTGGTGTTGTACTCTCCTGTAGCACCTCCTGCTGGACCAGTCATAGGTATTTTCCACTGTCTCTTCTCTTGATTTCAACTAATCTCTTAATGGTCCAAAGCAGCATCTTTTAGTACCTTGGATTCAGTTTCTTTGGGGGTTTTTTCTATATAAAAATGAGTGCAAGAGTAATCATCACAATAAAATATAATCAGTGGACAGTCTGAAGTTGACTCATCCCCCCCCCCCAAATAAGGCAAAAGGAGAAAAAATTAATTTCCTGTTTTAAAAGCCCTCACTGCCCACCTTTTCTCCTTCAGCAAGAACTTTGCTGCTTAATCTTTCTATACTCTTTTTCTTTCTATAAATCCAATATGTATTTAATAAGAAAAAATAAGATGAAATATGCACCACTGTCCGGATCTTAGCTTTGGAATATAGATCATCTGGTCGAGGGAAACTATCTTTTTGGTGGGGAGATTGCAATTGATTTAGACTCTTGACAGCTGTGAAAAATATACATAACCTCCACCAAAAGGGGGGGGGGTGACTAAAAAAGGAATAAATAAGAAAATCAAGCAACCTGCACAGTTGCCTTAAGCCCTGATGAAATTGAGCCAGCCTGTATTGTGATTTTTATCTCCTCACTTAGGGAGTGTTTTTCCAATATATCTAGTGATGGGGTGGGGAGGAATGGTAGGGAGATAAGCTTTGAGATGGGTTTGCAGCAAAATAATCAACATGGATTCTCTCTTGCTGCTATTCATTCACACACACTGTCTAGTGGCAGCACCAAAGGAACAGCACATTGGGCACCTGCGAAGGCTCACACCTCAGCAAGGAACTCACTGTTGACCACTAGAGTCCCTTGACTGTCCTACTCCTCCTCACAGTTGTCAACTGTTCACTTTCCCTATCCAAAGGTGTAATGGAATCATAGCATTCTGGACTAGATGAGCTATTGGACAGATTGAGCTGGCTCCTCTTACATTCTGATATTCTTACGGTTGGAAAAATGAGAAGCTTATATTGACAGATCCACCAATCCTTTATCTGAGAAGTCTGTATTTTCTAGTACCTGGAAAAACACTGTCTCTGTTGTTTTAATGTATACTTATAATAGAATCATAGAATTGTGGAGTTGGAAGGGACCCCAAGGGTCATCTAGTCCCACCCTGTGCAATGCAGGAATACCAACTAAACCACCCATGACAGGTGGCCATCCAATCTCTTCTTGAAAACCTCAGAGAGAGGAGAGTCCACACCTCCCAAGGGAGACTGTTTTACTTTTGAAGAACTCTTACTGTCTCTTCCTAATGTTTAGTCGGAATCTGCTTTCTTGTAACTTGCAGCCATTGGTTTGAATCCTACCCTCCAGAGCGGGAGAAAAGACCACACTTGCTCCATCTTCCATGGGACAGCCCTTGAGATGGCTGTCATATCTCCTCTCAGTCTCCTCTTTTCCAGGCTAAACATACCCAGCTCCTTTAACAGTTTCTCATTAGGCTTAGTTTCCAGTCCCATGACCATCTTGCTTGCCCTCCTCTGCACACATTCCAGCTTGTCAACATCCTTCTTAAATTGTGGTGTCTGGAACTGGGCACAGTATTCCAGGTGTAGTCTGACCAAGGCAGAATAGAGTTGTACTATTACTTCCCTTGATCTGCACACTATACAGTGGACACTCGGGTTGCGAACTTGATCTGTGCGGGATGCACGTTCGCAACCTGCAGTGTTTGCAACCCGCGTCTGCACAAGTGCAGGTTGCGATTCGGCGCTTCTGCAATGAGAAGCTGCAATGAGCTAAGTTTGACTCCTGCTGGTTGCTAACTTATTATTGATTAAAGCATTCCTTCCCCCCCCCGCCCCCAGCCCAGCTTTTCACCTAATGGCTTATGCAATTTTTTCAATGGTAAACCTCCCACAAAGTCCCTATTTGCCCCATGCAGGGACATTTACAGGTTGCTCATATGACGCCTGCAGGGTTTTTCCCAATAGCAGATTTGGGAGGGTGGGGCAGTAAAGTGGATTGAGAAAATGGTGCTGGAGATAGGGTTTAAAAAGGCCCACCCCAATGACCACCTTTTCTTGAATTGAATTCTCTTGCAGCTGTTGCCATTATTATTTTTACAAACCAAATAAGGGAGTGATCATGGCTCTTCTGAGTCTCATCTAGCACAGTTGTAACACAAAAATTAATGGGCATGCTAGGGCTTTTCCCCCCAGATGGAACTCACCAGAACTCAGTTCCGGTATCTTTCAGGTGGGTGCCATTGCCATTTAAGAGAATAAAGGAGGCATTCATAGTGAGTTCCAGCACCTCTTTTTCTAGAAAAATAGCACTGGGGATGACTTATCCTAAGATAAATCTGCCTTGTTTTGCTTGCCCACAGAAGAACATAATAAGAGCCCTGTTAGATCACACCAAATGTCAATGTAGTCTAGGAATTTTTCTCCCAACAGTGACCAACCAGATGCATCTGGGAAGTCCACAGGGAGAGTGTGAAGCTCATAGCCCTCCCCTGTTGTTTATGCCCCAGCAACTAGCATTCAGTGAAAATATACTTTCTCTGAACACCATGCCTATGTTCTCTCTCCACTGATGGAAGCGGTATGCTCTGCATACCAGTTGATGGTAATCACAAATGGGGAGAGACTGTTTCATTCAGGTCCTGTTTGTGGGCTTTTCACTGAGGCATCTGTGTGGCCACTGTGAGAACAAGATGCTGGACTAGATGGACCTTTGTTCTGATCCAGCCAGGCTCCTCTTATGTTTATACAGAGGTACCTCGGGTTAAGAACTTAATTTGTTCCGGAGCTCCGTTCTTAACCTGAAACTGTTCTTAACCTGAGGTATCACTTTAGCTAATGGAGCCTCCTGCTGCCGCCGCGCTGCCGCCGCACAATTTCTGTTCTCATCCTGAAGCAAAGTTCTTAACCCGAGGTACTATTTCTGGGTTAGAGGAGTCTGTAACCTGAAGCGTCTGTAACCCGAGGTACCACTGTATAATCATATTGACTAATAACCTTTGAGAGACTTACCTTCTCCATGAATTTGCCCAACCCCCTTTGAAAGCCATTTATTGGTGGTCCTTCACTGAGTTCTGCTCCTGCTCTCCTGCTATCACAGAATTATAGAGCTGGAATCATAGTGTATGAATCATAGTGGGTAAATAATGAATCATAGCATATGAATCATAGCGCTTGAATGATTCCATCACAGGGAATCATAGGGGTGGAAGGGACTTCAAAGGTCATAGTTGGCCATGCAACCTCTGCTTATAAACCTTCCGTGTAGGAGATTGTGTCACCTTTCAAGTCCGTCTGCCCTACTGTTGAACAGCTTGTACCATCAAGAAGTTCTTCCTAATGCTTAGTCATAATCCCACTTTTTATAATTTGTGGGTCCATTATTTCAGTTCCTGATCTCTTGCACAACAGAAATGAAATTTGCTCCACTATTATTCTGACAGCCCTTCAATATTTGAGCATGATTATCATAGCCATATCTTAACCACCTCCAGGCTAAACATACCCAACTCCATAAACCTTTCCTCATTGGTGTTCTGGGCCATGAGGGCAAAAGTAGCACTGCCTCACCAACCCCAGTAAGGCCCCAGCTGCCTGTCTTTTTGCATACAGCCATTCAGGCTCTGTCTGTCATTGGCTGTGGCTCCACCTCCCATTGTCTTCCCCACCTTCCACTCTACCAGCCCCAATGGGAAACAGCCATCACATGATGTTTCTGCATATATGAGTATAAAAACAACTATCTCTCTTTCTTTACAGGGGGAATTGTGCTGAATCCTTCTTTCTATGGCATAGCGGGACACACCCATACAATGATCCATGAAATAGGGCACAGTCTGGGGCTCTACCACGTCTTCCGAGGAATCTCTGAGATCCTCTCCTGCAATGATCCATGCATGGAAACAGAACCTTCCTTTGAGACCGGTGACCTCTGCCATGACACAAATCCAGCTCCAAAACACAAGACCTGTGGTGATCCAGCCCCTGGGAATGACATGTGTGGTTTCCGTAGCTTCCAGGACACTCCATTTAACAATTTTATGAGCTACACAGGTACTCTGCCCTCCCTTCCTAGCTTTCTACTAGAGTTGGCCTTTTTCAAAATGTTGATAGCAAGCTTTAGAGTTTCTGATTCAGGCTTCAGTTTTTTGCAGCAAAGGTGAAACTTACGTGTTTAGGTTGATGCCAGTCAGTTAAGCACTTTCTAGAACATGTGAGACAGAGAACCAGTGCAATTATGTTTCATTTGATCAGCTGGGCTTCAAAAATGTTGATAGCACATGTGTTCTAAGCGTACTTACTAGGAAATAATCTCCACTGAAAACATTGAGACTTAATTCTGACTTAGGCAAGTATAGGATAGAGATGAGGAGAAACTTGAAAAATTTTGCATTTAGAGGTGAACCTAACTAATTCACACTTTCCAAAACAATGCAGTATGTGGGGGTAGTCAGAGGTTTGTATCCTGCAACTGCAGCAGTGGGCCGTGGCCTTGGACTGTGGAGATGGAAGAGAGGAAGGGGGCTGCTGGGGAGCACATGGTTGCTGCTGAATGGAGAATAGATTAACTGGAGAGGAAGGCCTCCAGAGATACTGTGGAGTGGGAGCATGTGGGGGGACGGACCTGGGATGAGGCCTGTCCTGCTCCTTTTGATCCTTGCCACTTTTACCCAGGGCAGCTATAAGAAAATGTTCTCTAAGCAAAGTCAGTCTTCCCACAGAACAAGATGCAAGTGAGTTCCTTTATTTGTCCCAGTGGCCAAGACAGTGATGACCAAACAAGACCGCACAGGCTACTATCTGTTTGGAAAGATTATATTGAATACTCACAGGGTATTTAATCATTGGTCCAAGCCAATTTTAAGGGGAATAAAAGCTGTATCCATCAAAAACTGTTCATCAGCTGAATATTCAGGGCCAAATAGTTTGACTCAAAGAAAATGGGTAAGCAGTTTTTTTAAAAAAAAAACGTGTTTGCAGGAGGTTATTATTTTGTTGTTTCTGTTTTAGCTACTTATCTGTGCTTTGGTCTTACATTTTTATCTTGTGAACTGCTTGAAATATTTTGGTGAAGTACAGTAAAAAAATAAAATAAAATAAATAATAAATGCACAAACCGAAAAGCAGCCTTCCTTCAAAATTCACCCTTCTCATTTTGCAATGCAGTTCTCCAGCCAAGTCAAAATGCATGTATTAAAGTGTGTTTAAAAATACATATATTGGTGATAATAACATACACATATGCATTAAACTGGGGAAAATGGCATATAAAATGTGTTTATTAGGAGAAATGTACACTTAAGATGTTGATGCATTTTCATTAGGTTTTTTTAATTTTTAAAAAATCAGGACACTAATATGATTAACAATGAGAACTGAATTTAAGATTGGAAAAGTGAGAATCTGAAGGAAATTAAAATTTGCCATTCCCTACCTAGTATAGGGTCATGCCAACCTCTCTTGCCTGGGTTTCTGACTTTGCAGCAGTAGGACTGATGACTACATGTTCTGGTTTATGCCTGCCCATCTGAATTCAGCACCTTTTAGAACAAAAGAAGAATGAATAAAGCAAGGGCTTTCTAATTCGTTGAGCAAAGGGATGTGTGGATGAATGATCATAAGTCTCTTCTTCATCCAGAAGCTTGTCCACTTCCCTCGCCCCACTTTTCTACCTATCCAAACTACATTCCTTTAGGTAAACTCAGCTGAGAGAAATGCATGAAGTGCGCAAGGCTACAAGAAGTCATGTGGCACTTACAAGGAGGGCTTTCCTCCCATCATCCCAATACTTTTGATTGGACCCTCCCATCTCATATTGTGTGATTGGCAGCAGATGTGTTTAAATTAGGGTTAGGGCTCTCATTGCCTTCAAGATGTTGCTGGACTACAACCTCCTGGCATCCCTGACCATTGGCCATACTAGCTTGGTGCTGATGGGAGTTGGTGTTGTACAATATCTGGAAGACCACAGATTGTCTATCCTGCATTTAGAGCAGGCTTTGCGAGCAGTGCCTCTAATTTGCTCTGAAATTTCCCTTCCAGATCACTAGGTGGTAAAGAGAAAGGATAAATAAGTCTTGTGGTCCAGTATTTAATTTTTATTTCTCTTATTTTTCCTTTCTTCAGTTGAGGCTGCTACTGGTCAGCTCTTTGTCGTAGAATGCCAGGGAAGCGTGCAATGTTAACCAGGAGAGCTTATAGAGCAGCCATGTTCACAGTTTAACTCTTTTTTATTTAACTCTTCCCCCCTCCCATCCCCTCTCTCCTCTCTTTCACATGTGCAACATTGTGTGACTTGTTTCCACCCTGCCTTATCCCCTCAGACGATGACTGCACCAACTCCTTCACACCCAACCAGGTGGCAAGGATGCACTGCTACCTGGACCTCGTGTATCAGAGCTGGCAACCTGTCAAGAAGCCTGCCCCCATCGCTATCACACCACAGATCGTGGACCGAATGGGGACCTTCATCACCCTGGAGTGGTTTCCACCCATAGACAGGCACTTCTTTGAAAGGTGAATTGGTGGGGACAATGCACACCTGTTTGTCTGACTTTGAAAGATGGGGATGGTAAATGGCAGTGGAGAAGCAATTAGTTGTTCAGGTTAAGGTTATAGTTGGGGGGGCTCATATAACTGAGCTAAAATCCCCAGTTCTCTTTCTTTTCTCCCTGAGAAAAGAAGACACTGTCTTTTTTGCTAGTTTCTGGGATCGGGGGTGGGGAGAGGTTTATCTGCCCCACTGGTCTAAGTAGGTCTAGGAAGCATCTTAATTTGGCTGTTTCTTCCCTGTAAGCCATACCCTCCTGCCCTTTGCTTGACAATATATATGACGTCAGGCGTGGGGCAAGTAAACACATAATTCCATTCCAAATGCAAAGTCTACAGGTGCCTATATGATTACCTCACATGGTGTAGCAGTTAGAGTGTTGGACTAGGACCTGGGAGACCAGGGTTCAGATCCTCACTTGGCCATGAAGCTCACTGGGTAACCTTGGGCTACTCAATGTCTCTCTCTCTCTGCCTAATCTACCACACAGAGCTATTGTGGGATTAAAATGAGAAAGGGGAGAACCATGTGTGCCACTTTGGTTTCCTCAGAGAAAAAAAGTGGACCATAAAATAAATAAATAAATAAGCAAGCTTCTAGACTAGCAGGGCCTACCTCAGAACCTGCTGCAACTTAGCTGTGGGGAGAGCCTGTTTGGCCCCAGCTTCAAGCTGCTGCCTGGTTAACATTATGGGACGCGGGTGGCGCTGTGGGTAAAAGCCTCAGCGCCTAGGGCTTGCCGATCGAAAGGTCGGCGGTTCGAATCCCCGTGGCGGGGTGCGCTCCCGCTGCTCGGTCCCAGCGCCTGCCAACCTAGCAGTTCGAAAGCACCTCTGGGTGCAAGTAGATAAATAGGGACCGCTTACTAGCGGGAAGGTAAACGGCGTTTCCGTGTGCGGCTCTGGCTCGCCAGAGCAGCGATGTCACGCTGGCCACGTGACCCGGAAAGTGTCTCCGGACAGCGCTGGCCCCCGGCCTCTTGAGTGAGATGGGCGCACAACCCTAGAGTCTGTCAAGACTGGCCCGTATGGGCAGGGGTACCTTTACCTTTACCTTTCAAGCTGCTGCCTCTGACAGTTCGCTTTTTTCTTCCTCCCTTATAAGAGGCAGTGATTGCCACCAACTCTGATGGCTTTAAAAGAGAATTACACAAATTCATGGAGGACAAGGCTATCAAATGGCTATTAGCCACGATGGCTATGTTCTACCTCCTCTGACAGAGGCATGGTGACTGAATATCAGTTGCTGGAAACAGCAGTAGGAGAGAAGGCTCTTGTGCTTGAATCTTGCTTGTGGGTTTCCCACAGGCATCTGGTCAGCCTCTGCGAGAACAAATGCTGGACTAGATGGACCATTGGCCTTAAGCCATCAGGCTTGTCTTAATTACTCTGCTTCCTTCACTTGATCCCCTGTCTTGTGGCAGCAGGGAAGGAAACAGAGGTGACGGCACACGCTTCCAGATTCCCAGCAGGGGTGTGATTCTATTTTTGTCCATTTCTGCTGGGATGGTGGCCCTGCCAGCAGGGGTCATGGAGGGAAGCCATAGAGATAGGCTCTTGGTCCTTTGGTGAGTGCTTAAGCTGGGCACTCAGATAAGCACAATCCTATTTCAGTCAACCTTCAGGATGCTTCTCTATCCCTACCATGCTATCACAGGGATTACCAACTTTTGTTGCGGGGGGAGGAGGGTGTCAGTGGACACATTTGGAATTTTGAGAAAGTGTAAAAAGAAAAAGAAAAAGAGCAGACAAAGAGGAACAGAATGGAAAGGGCATGCCACTCCCCAATCAGGTGCCTCATCAATGGGCTAAGACACATTTGTGTCAGTCACTGTCACCCTTCGCTTAGAGGTGTCCAGTCCTGGCATCCAATAAAATGTGGACATCTCTAAGTGGTGGTGAGGGGATTTGATGCAGGAGAAGCTGATATGGATTCTTAAGTGACCTTTTTGGAGACCTTTTGTGGGAGGCACAGACAGTACTGGGGCACACACACTAGCACCCCTAGATGCCATTGGTAACCCCTCCTGTATGGGCTATGCAGTATTCATGATTGAACTGCATAGTCCCAAGGAAATGCTTGGAATCATTCATATGAGAAAAAGACCTTGGGTTGTGCCCAATGCTAGAGTAGATTCATTGAAATTGATTTATATGACTAAGCTAGGCACATTAATTTCAGTTGGTTTCCTCTGAGTGGATCTTAGCTTAATACAATCCTTTATGTCTGAAGTGGCCTTTGGTTTTCCCTGCCTTCACTACTACTCCCCTCCGCCACCATCTTTTCTCTCTCTTTCTAAAAGGGTAAATTAAGTTCTTGCAATATGTATTTAATTTATATTTCATAAAGCAGTTATTGTATGTTAAATAAATTCCATCTGCCTATTAAAAACATACTGATACAAGGTTAATTGTTATGTAACAAAATACGTCTCTCTGACATACGTCTTCAACCTCAATCAGTATGTTTTTAATAACCCCTGGCTAGTTCGTACTTAAGTAACACACAATGGCTGGCCTGTTCGATCTAGGATTTCATAACACAGTGATCATACCCTAAGTCAACACTAGATTTCTTTGACAAACCCTTCCATTGGGGTTTCAGTAGTATGGAATTGGCATAACTTGTGGATATCTAAGAAGACATTGTCCAGTAGTTATGTCATCATTTTCTCAGTTTCTCAAGCCTAGGATAAATAAATCTTACCAAGATTTTTTAAATTTTATTTTAAAGGCAGAACAGGGAAATTCCTCAGACTCTTGTTCTGAATTAATAATTGATGCCTTGGTCAGTTCCTGTTGCTTTATCGCTGATCTAAGACAGTGGAATGGTCTCTCTATGTAGCCCTCCAAACTCTCCTCAGGCCCTGCCTCACACCAACCCTACTTCATTCCCTCCTTGGGTGTTCTTTTGCTTAGCTCAGAACTCCAGTCATGCCTCTTGCTTGCCCCGATGGAGGACATCCCATTGCAATATTTTTATTTGCATACTGCCTTTCCATGAAAAGAATCATGTTCAAAACAGCTATGGCAAAGAATCCAGGAATAGATCACAACGCTAACACCATTGCAATAACAATTTAATAACAAGTAAATAGTTTAACAGGGACAGGGGTGGCACTGTGGGTTAAACCACAGAGCCTAGGACTTGCCGATCAGAAGGTCGGCGGTTCGAATCCCCGCGACGGGGTGAGCTCCCGTTGGTTGGTCCCTGCTCCTGCCAACCTAGCACTTTGAAAGCACACCAGTACAAGTAGATAAATAGGTACTGCTCCGGCGGGAAGGTAAACGGCATTTCAGTGTGCTGCTCTGGTTCGCCAGAAGCGGCTTAGTCATGCTGGCCACATGACCCGGAAGCTGTATGCAGGCTCCCTCAGCCAATAAAGCGAAATGAGCACCGCAAGCCCAGAGTCGGTCACGACTGGACCTAATGGTCAGGGGTCCCTTTACCTTTACCCTAAATGGTTTAACACAATTAAAAAGGTGGAAATGTAAAAACATTAATAACAATATTTACAATATAACAATAAAACCAACATTTCTGTACGAGAAATATAACAAGATTGCACTGGCGAGAGCAGAAATAACGAGGGACACACTGGTCCTAGAAACATGATGTTGCTCACGGTCCCTCTCCTCCAGTAACTTGCAAGGTTTCCAAAGTCAGGGAGTGGTGTAGCAGGGAACCTCCCTCACATGATGCTGCTCAGAAAAGTATGTGTAAGTGTGTGTAGAAAGTAGTCTGCTGTACAGAGGTAGAATTACATTCATTGTTGCACTTGCTTTCATCTGGCCCCATCTACCACTGGTGTGTGGTCCTTGGAAAGTTGCCCAGAAGGGAATTCTCAGAATTCAGGGACACATTCCAGCCAAGCAAGACTACTTGGGGTACAAAGCAGGGCCAGCAAGATGTGTTACCTGGAGAGAGTTCTGAGGTCTAGATATAGAGGCCTGGAGGGCCACATTTGTCCCCCCAGGTCTGATGCTCTAAAGCAGGGGTCAGCTTTTTCAGGAGGGGGGCCGGTCCACTGTCCCTCAGACCTTCTGGGGGGCCGGACCCAATGCCTCCCGAAAGCACCCCACCACCCGAAAGGCCCCCCCACCTATGCCACTCATGCCACAGCCGCCAACGCTGCCTCGTCTTCGACAGCATTGGCGTCCTCTGTCTCGGCAGGGCACAGAGCCCATGCTGCTGGCCTGGGCGACAGAGGCAGCCTCTGCGCCGCTTCCGCTTCCTTCCTGCTCGGCCGCTTTCTCCCGCTTGGCCACCTTAGCGGGAAGGAAGGGGCAGTACCCAGAGGCATCTGTGGCTTTTAATTGGCTGCAGGAGCTTCCTGCAGCCAATCAAAAGCCGTGCCGCGTCACAGAAGTCAGTCTCCGCGTGGCAAGGTCTCTGTGCCGCACCTGTATAGCTCAGAGACTGACTGAGTGGGTGGCATGGTCCGCAAAGTTCATGGGCTGGATTAACAAGCCTGGTGAGCCGTATCCAGCCCGCAGGCCTTAATTTGATGACCTCTGCTCTAAAGCCCTGAATCTCTGTGGTGCAATGGGTCAGTGCATCTGGCTGTTAGCCAGAAGGTTGATGTTTTGAGCCCACTCAGGCACAGCTGTGGGCAGGATCCCTGCATCGCAGGGGGTTGGACTAGCTGATCCTCAGGGTCTCTTCTAACTCTACAGTTCTATTTTTATAATGAACTGAGCTGGTAGCAGGAGGTGAGACACTGCACAGATGCTCTCAGAAAGCAGGTGTTTTATGCTAGATTCTTAAAATGAATGTGAACTTGGGCTGCCAAGTAAGCACAAGTAAATACTGGAGCAGACTTGATAATGGCTATATGTAATAGATTATCAAGTTGAGCATGCAGAGACACCCATGGAGGCCTTGAAGTTTATGCATTTCCCCACATGCTGCACGGGCAGCCGTTTGGGGCAGGTGCCCAGGGCCCCATTCTCCAGAATGAACAGGAGGGTCCTCAGCACAGCCAGATGGGCTTACTAAAATCTGATGTGGAGTCACAGATGTTGTCATGTAAATGGGGTGGAAGTGGGGGGTTGGGAGTTTAGGTCCATTAAGTACAGAATCAAAAATGACCTGATGGTGCTGCTGTTCACATCACACTCACCACTTGTCATAATGAAGCATTTTCTTGGATTCAAATAAATATGAAAAAGGAGCAGAAACACAAGACTCCCCCCCCCCAACCCATTCGTTTCCCGACTGCATCAAAGCAGTTTTTAATCTCGTTATCCCCAGCCATTGCAATTACTCAATATGCACCGGACTGACGCAGGCAGATATTTTTGACGGGCGTGACTGCGGAGTCCCATTTGAGCAAGAGAGACGCTCTCCATCACCCAGGTGGCTGTCATTTCCGCAGTTCCAGCGATCACTATCTCTTTAATTCTTCCACAATGGCAGTGATTTGTGCAGTACAAACTTCTTGATCTAAGGAGCCGATTGGGAAGCCCTCTTGGACGTTCATGTGACTGGCTTGCTGGCTTTTAATTTCCCTTGCAAATGCCTGCGTCTCTAGTGCATAAGGAAGGGACCCAGAGCTTCCAAAGTAGTGAAATATACCCCATTCCTCTCATTTTCGAAGTTGCACTTCAAGTCTCCATGCTTTGAATGGAAAGGCAAGTCCTTTAATGAGCATGAGGTTTCCTTTCCAAATGTGTGTTTGGAGGCAAATTGCTTGATGAAACCAAAACTTGTTTTGCAGTTCCTTAAGAGCATGTCCAGAAAGGTATGACTGATGCTTTCTAGTGGAGGGAACCTAACTTACCTGGGATTGGTATCAGATAGGCCCCAATTTAGTAATATTTTTTTAGAAAGCTAACGAGCACCAAAGGTGCAGGCATAGGGTTAAAAGAAGCTTGCAAACCTTGGTTTACAGGGCAGTCCTGGTTAGGGCCCACCCTAAGGTACACATGACCATAATACTAGGGGTGTGTAACTAGAAGCTCTCTAGTTGTTGCTGGACTACAGCTCCCATCATCTCTCAGCACTGGCTGCGCTGGGGGAAGTTGGATTCCAAGCACAGAGAAATTTATATGGAAGGGCAAATTGCATCTTTTCTGCCTCTTTCTCTGGTGTGCCATATCAAGAGGCGAGGTGGGAGGATTAAGCGATCTTCAACTTGTTATCTTGTCCCATTTTATTCCATTCAATTCAACTGTTACTAAGTTGGTGCGTTTTCTTTCTTCTTTTTATTTCCTGGCCTCCTAGAGAAGTGGGATCAGCCTGTGATCTTTGCGTGGAAGGCAGGACCCTTGTGCAGTATGCATTCAGAGCCTCATCACCGATGCCATGTGACCCATCCGGACACTGGAGTCCCCGTGAAGCAGAAGGTGACCTCACTCTGGGGGAAGGGAAATGGACAAGAAGCAAAGTGGAGGGTGGTTGTGACAACAGTGGAGGAGGAAGGAAGAGAAGACCAAGCAAGAGAACAAGAAAAATGAAAAAATAATATAGTTCGAATGATAGCAGAGAAGTTCATAATTAGCAGGTTTGGGGCACAAATTTGCCTTGCTTATACGGTAGTTCTTGACTGTCTCGTGAGACAAGGACCATTGCTGCCCAGACACGAAGCGGTGGTGATGTTTACTTTGTTTTGTTTCAGCCAATATTAGTGTCCAGGACTCTCAGCAAGATTCTTAAATCAATTTAATATAGTGCAACCAACATTATTAATGTAAAGTTGTCAGGGGTGGGGGAAAGGAAGCTTACTCCCCCCCCACACACACACATGCACAGATGTAAATAAGCATAACTGACAAGTCATTTCTATGTCCAAACTGAAATACAGGGTTGTGTGTGTGTACTGCCCATTGCTAAATAATATTCAAGGTATGTCAAAATTTCATCTCACACTTTTACTGGTCAGCGGTTCGAATCCCCGTGAAGGGGTGAGCTCCCGTTGCTCGGTCCCAGCTCCTGCCAACCTAGCAGTTCAAAAGCAGGTCAAAGTGCAAGTAGATAAATAGGTACCACTCCGGCAGGAAGGTAAACGGCGTTTCCGTGCGCTGGTCTGGTTTTGCCAGAAGCGGCTTAGTCATGCTGGCCACATGACCTGGAAGAACTGTCTGCGGACAAACGCCAGCTCCCTCGACCTGTAAAGCGAGATGAGTGCCGCAACCCCATAGTCGTTCGCAACTGGACTTAATTGTCAGGGGTACCTTTACCTTTATGTCTCCTATTAAAGTGTATGGGGAGAGGATTTTGGCCCATCTGTAATATAATTAGCACCCCCACCATTGTTTGATTTGAACAGCTGCTGCTTTCAGAAAGTCAGGAAAGTTTTGTGACTGCCGTATTTTAGAGGTTTTCCACTTGTTGCTTACTTTACTAAACTGTTGAAGGTTCCCCTGCTTTTAACTGGGGTTTTTTAAGCTTCACGCACATATTTAGCAAGTTTCTCCAATACCTCCCAGCCTAGTAGTACTCTCTATTGTAGAGTTGGAAGGGACATCAAAGGTAATTTAGTCCAAACCCCTGCACTGCAGGAATTATTGGTTAGATTTGGTTTAGAAGGGGGGGGATACTAGATATGATAAAATAAAGCAATTCTCTGTATGTCTAGATACAGGTTTGGAGCAAGTATTCTTTGGTGAGAGAGCCCCAGTAGAGATTTAAAAAAACAAAATATGCAGCAAAGTAAAACATGGGATTCTAGGCTATTAGACCTTTAAAATATCCCCTTCTAAGTCGTTTCCAAAGCTCCCCACTTCCCTTAGCATAGAAAGAAACCACATGTTTGGTAAGTTAAAAAAGGTTTACAAACTCTTCAAAGGTCAGGTTCATGTACTTTTCCATATGGCAGCAAGAAAAGACAGGTAATATACCTTAAGTGTAAGGATAAAGGTAAAGGTAAAGGTACCCCTGCCCGTACGGGCCAGTCTTGACAGACTCTAGGGTTGTGTAGGAGTTTATAAATTATTTGTATAGAAACACAAAGATGGCTTGCTTAAGCCACATGGTCTAAGCTTGGAGCATCCAGTGAACCCAATGAAGCTTTCACTTCTTGGAAGAAGATCAGCGGTCAAAATTAATATCTTACCGAAAATGATCTTTTCGTTCCAAGCTCTACCAGTGATTAAAGGCACCATCTATTTTAAACAATGGGAAAATTACATTACTAATTTCATATGGCGGGGGGATGAGAGAGAGAGAACGGGTCGACAGGATTAAATATAAAATATTAATTGATGCAAAGAACAGGGGGATTTGGGCTCCTAGACCTGAAAATGTACCATGTCTTTGTTGGATGAAAGATTGGGTGGAGCTGAAAAACATAAGCATCCTGGATCTAGAAGGATTTGATCTGAAGTACGGATGGCAAGCGGGGATGTGGGTGGCGCTGTGGGTAAATCCTCAGCGCCTAGGACTTGCCGATCGCATGGTCGGTGGTTTGAATCCCCGTGGCGGGGTGCACTCCCGTCGTTCGGTCCCAGTGCCTGCCAACCTAGCAGTTCGAAAGCACCCCCGGGGGCAAGTAGATAAATAGGGACCGCTTACCAGCGGGAAGGTAAACGGTGTTTCCGTGTGCTGCGCTGGCTCGCCAGAGCAGCAATGTCACGTTGGCCACGTGACCCGGAGGTGTCTGCGGACAGCACTGGCTCTCGGCCTATAGAGTGAGATGAGCACACAACCCTAGAGTCTGGCAAGACTGGCCCGTACGGGCAGGGGTACCTTTACCTTTACCTTTACCTTTACCTTTACGGATGGCAAGCCTACCTATATTACGACAAAGCCAAGGCCCACAAGGGATTTCACAATCATGTGATCAGAAAAAGCTTCTACAGTGTCTGGGGGGAAACAAAGAGAACATTGGTGGATATCTCCCATTGAGCAGTGGCAATAAAAAACCAAACATGAACAAGATCTGGGGCACATATAAGGACCTCCTTGAGCCGAGGGAGGGCAGTTTAGGATTAAAGAGAAGAGAAGAGGTACAAAATTGGGTCTCAGACTGGTTCCAATACTTTCAACTAAATGAGGTCTTTAGGAAGGGCAAAGAAAATGGCTTTCTGGAAGGGAGTTCAGAATTTAAGAAAGGAATATTGGAAAGCAATCCAAAATTAATATCTAAACTATAAAATCTTTCTGGAATAGGAAACAAAAGACAAAATGGTTAAGGCTGCAATGATGCATTGGGCCATAGATATGGACCACAATATCAAGATCTCAGCCTGGGAAAAATTCTGGGATAAAACAATGAACTTTTCAGCTTGCAACTTGATAAAAGAAAATATAGTAAAAAATGGCCTAAAGGTGGTACATGAAACCCTCCAAATTGGTTTAAATGTATGAAAGAAGCTCTAAACTCTGTCCGAAATGTGCAGAGGCTGAGGAATCCTTCATTCATATGTGGTGGCACTGTAAGTACACCCAAGAGTACTGGGAGATGGTCTACAATTAACTCAAAAAAATCCTTAAAATTACATTTCCAAAACCCCCCGAAGCCCTCTTACTAGCAATCATTAGCAATGAGATCTCCACAAAGGCACACAACATCTTTCTCTATGCAACAGTGGTGGCCAGAGTAGTTTATGCTAGAAGTTGGATGAAAAAACCCCAATTCCATTGAAAGACCAATGGCTGTATAAATTGTTAGAATTTGCTGAACTTTCCAACTTAACAGCCAAAATAAAAGATGAAAAAAAGATGAAGGGTGAATAGGACCCTTTCAGGGAATACTGAAATCAATCTAAAAGTAGGGGTGATCTTATGACGAATTGCTAAAAACAAGGAGGGGCAACAAGGGGAACAGTAGGGTGGAATAAAAAACTGATATGCAGCTTAGCTAGGAATACCAAGAATGCCACGGAAGGTTAGGTTGGGAAGTCAGTATAGAAATTATGTTGGATGGTGAAATATGATGTGTAAACATGACAACTGGAAAATGCATAAATAATAAATAAATTTAAAAAGAAAATAAAATAAAACCAACCATATTATTTTATGTTATTTTCACAAATATGTGCAGTTTTAGGTACACTTTCCCCTTATGCACTCATTTTTATTCCTATTACTTTGTCTGGGAACCACATCACATAATTCAGGGAGCTATGAAGACTGCCTGCTTTTCAGTTCATGTACGATTTTGGAAAGGGTGAATTAGTAGGTTTTTTAAAAATAAAATGCAAACAGAATCAAAATTGCCGCCCTCCCTACATTTCAATTTCAATTCAACCTTTTATTCGACCATCAGTCAGAAAAAAAGTACATTTGTCAATACACAGTTAAAACATCCAGGGAGATTTTAGAACTTAGCCAACACTAAAATGGGCTAAACAGATAGCACCATATCAATACAGTCAATTATAGTCTTGCGACGCTTAAAAGCTAAAAAAAGAAATTTGGCCACCAAAGAAGGTATAGCTCTAGTGACATTATTCAGCAAGTGTAAAACCTGGTTTTCTCCGGGTAGGAAGCTAAATTGACATAGGAGTGGGTCCCATCCATATATGGTGTTATATCCTTTATTCCTGCAACTGTTAGAATCATAGAATCATAGAATCATAGAGTTGGAATAGACCACAAGGGCCATCGAGTCCAACCCCCTGCCAAGCAGGAAACGCCATCAGAGCACTCCTGACATATGGTTGTCAAGCCTCTGCTTAAAGACCTCCAAAGAAGGAGACTCCACCACACTCCTTGGCAGCAAATTCCACTGTCAAACAGCTCTTACTGTCAGGAAGTTCTTCCTAATGTTTAGGTGGAATCTTCTTTCTTGTAGTTTGGATCCATTGCTCCGTGTCCGCTTCTCTGGAGCAGCAGAAAACAACCTTTCTCCCTCCTCTATATGACATCCTTTTATATATTTGAACATGGCTATCATATCACCCCTTAACCTCCTCTTCTCCAGGCTAAACATGCCCAGCTCCCTTAGCCGCTCCTCATAAGGCATCGTTTCCAGGCCTTTGACCATTTTGGTTGCCCTCCTCTGGACACATTCCAGTTTGTCAGTGTCCTTCTTGAACTGTGGTGCCCAGAACTGGACACAGTACTCCAGGTGAAGTCTGACCAGAGCAGAATACAGTGGCACTATTACTTCCCTTGATCTAGATGCTATACTCCTATTGATGCAGCCCAGAATTGCATTGGCTTTTTTAGCTGCCGCGTCACACTGTTGGCTCATGTCAAGTTTGTGGTCAACTAAGACTCCTAGATCCTTTTCACATGTACTGCTCTCAAGCCAGGTGTCCCCCATCTTGTATTTGTGCCTCTCATTTTTTTTTTGCCCAAGTGCAATACTTTACATTTCTCCCTGTTAAAGTTCATCTTGTTTGTTTTGGCCCAGTTCTCTAATCTGTCAAGGTCGTTTTCAAGTGTGATCCTGTCCTCTGGGGTGTTAGCCACCCCTCCCAGTTTGGTGTCATCTGCAAATTTGATCAGGATGCCCTTGAGTCCATCATCCAAGTCGTTGATAAAGATGTTGAATAAGACCGGGCCCAAGACAGAACCCTGTGGCACCCCACTAGTCACTCTTCTCCAGGATGAAGAGGAACCATTGATGAGCACCCTTTGCGTTCAGTCAGCCAGTTACAAATCCACTGAGTGGTAGCATAGTCAAGACCACATTTTACCAGCTTCTTTACAAGAATATCATGGGGCACCTTGTCGAATGCCTTGCTGAAATCAAGGTAGGCTACATTCACTGTGTTCCCTTCATCTACCAGACTTGATGATTCCCATCATGTCTCAGGAGAAGCTGTTATCTCACAGTTTCCAAAAGTCATTGTACCGCTTCATCCATTGATTCGGCTTCCAGTAAGGAAGCTGTCTTTGCCATTTTTCCAGCCTAGGAAGAAAGGTCTGAATCCGGACTGCAGATAGTTAATCCAAAAACTTCTATTCTCGCAGCTGGTAGACTTCTTTCCTCTCTGCTGCTGATTTATGGCCATTTACCCTTATCTCAAACATATTCCTTTGTGGATAATGAAGGTTAGGGAAGATTTTGCTCTATATTTTCAAAGCATAGCATTTCTTCCCTCCTTCCCTCTCAGTTCCTTTCTGTCACACGTGCAGTTCCAATTTTGTTAAATTCCATATTATTTTCCAATTTCTTCCATCTTCACTTGTGCAGATATTTGTTAATAAAACTTGCATTCAGGGGGCGGGGGTGGGGGTGTTGTTGTTGTTGTTGCCTTATCATAAATATAGAGAAAAACCTTAAGTAAGCAAACCGTGGGCTCCCCTCCCCCCCCCATTGTCTCTTTCACTGAATGAAATCTGCTCTCAATCCAAAACGTTTACATCTTTGTAGCTGGGTTGTTTTTGCAGTTTCTTATCTCAACATCTCTGGCACGTGCCTGTAGTTTACTCCAGTTAAGTCCAATTAACAGGATAACCTGTGCTTCCAGGAACGGGATCGGGAGGGGGTCACGGCACCTGGAGTGCTCCGTGGTCTCAATGCCTTTGCCTGCCCTCGCGTTCCATGGGGAAGCGAGTGCCAGACCACCAGGCAAACTGCGGATGAGAGCCTGGTTCCTCTTCCAACCAAAGAGGAATGCAGATAATGAAATTCCCCCATCATTATCTGATTATCTCCATCTGTCTCTCTCCCATTCCTGGAGAGAGAGACTCCATTCCTGGCACACTGGAAACAGGAAGCCCTGTAATGGTTTTCTTTTCGTTGGTGTTGGCTGCGAATATGGTCAGTCCACTGGGAGCCATGTGTCCTTCCATTTGTACATTAGATCCTTGTGCATCTTGGATAGTGAAATCAGCAAAAGCTGAGCTGGGTATCTGGACCTCAGAGGTTGTTGATGCCTCCTTGAAGGAAGATGTGGTCCTCACTTGTCAGAAAGATGTGCTGGTGAAACCACTTTTGAATAATCCAAATTAGAATCCCAGAGTAATGAGCAACTACCACCTGGTTTCAATTATATCTTTTGGGGGGTGCTAGAATGGGTGTTGGCTTTTCAGCTTCAGATGGTCCTGGACTGGATCCATTCCATCTTAGTTTCAAGATGTATTTTGGGGACAGAAACAGACTTGGTAGCCCTGAAAGATGACTTATGTGACAGCTTAGGGTAGGGGAGTGCCCAGACTTCTCAGCAGTTTTTGATACAATGGACCATTATATCCTTCTGGACTGCTTCTCTTGATTTAGCTTCAGAAGCCCTGTCTCCCCTGTTCTGAGCTACAAATGATTTTGTAGGTGCCTTCTTCCCTCATCAACTCTCTTCTGATTCACAAAGCAAACCTTATTGATTTCCCTCACATATCAACACAGGCAGCTTTCTTCCGCCTGCTCTGCCCAAACCCACTTTTGCTTTTGCAATGCAAATTTTATCGATTTAGTAGATCTAAGCATAGCTTTCTTCCCAACAATGCTTGCTCAGTTCTGAGGGTTTTTTTAAATGGAGTGGGCAACCCTGACCCACACAGCAGAGGACACACATGAGGTGATGTTTTCTGTGTGGGGAAAGGGGCACGTTTCCCCCCAATTTCCTGCTGTAGTTGGTTCTAGGGTTCAATCCCTGGCATCTCCAGGTAGAGCTGGGGAAAACTCTTGGTCTGAAATCGGGTTCAGCTGCTGCCAGTCAGTGTAGACTGTACTGAGATAGATAGACCAATGAGCTGTCTGATAGGAAGATTCTTACATTTCAAAAGGCCTTGCTGCTGCTGTTAGTAGTATTAATAACAGTAATAGTATTTTAAAAGAGATTTTGAACTGCTTTCTTGTAGGGTATGCAATGTTACCTTAATTTGGCCAAGAATATCCTTTGCATCTCAACAGTCCATGTTTTGTTCCTCCCACTTCTTGGCTGTGAATAAAGGTTTCACACAGATATTGTATGCTGTTGGTCTCAAAAAACAACTAAACTCTGGACAATGTTTCTAGCAAACTAGTTTTTGGAAGAAACTGATTTTCTGGATCCATTTCAATCAGGGTTTAGGTCCGGTTTTAGCACAGAAACTGCTTTAGTCACCCTGTATGATGACCTCTTACTGAGAGAGAGACAAGGGAAACATGTCCCTGTTAATTCTTCTCAACCTCTCAACAGCTTTCAATACCATTGACCACGGTATCCTTCTGGAGTGACTGGCTGGACTAGGGGTGGGTGGCACCGCTTTGTGGTGGTTACAGTCCTACTTGGATGGTTGTTTCCAGAAGGTGTGGCTTGGGGAATGCTTTTCAGTCCCATGGAACCTTCAACGTGTGGTTCCAGAGGGCTCAATCCTATCCCCCATGTTGTTTAACATCTACATGAAACCTTTTTAAAAGCAGGAGTGATGAAGTCATCTGCTGGAGCACAAGGGCAATTGATAGACACCTCTTTTTCTGGCAAAGTAAATGAAGTGATAGAGAGGAAGTACAGCATGCTCCTTTCCTTTCATGGATGGTTTCCCTTTCTAATAAAAAGCTTAAGGTTTCATTTCACCTGCTGAATGATCTTTTCTTGAGGTTCAGTGGGTGGTGTTCAGCTGAGCTTTATTCCCATTGAAATTAATTAATGTGATTAAGTTAGCACCATCCATTTTAGTGGGCCTACTCTGAATAAAACTGAGTTGAATACCACCCAATGTGTTTTGTAAGTTTAACATACTCTGTGATTGGGAGCGGGGGTGGTCTTCCAGGTGCTACAACTCCCATCATCCTTGACCATTGGCCATGCTGGTTGGGCTGTTGGGAGTTGGAGTCCAGCAACATCTGGAAGCCATGGGCTCCTCATCCCTGCTGTGCAAATTTACCTGGGATTAAATCCATTGAGCTCAAAGGAGCCTGCTCCTAGTGGACCTGCATAGTATTGCACTATAAGACAGTTGAAGCTCAGAGCTCCCACAGTGGGAGGCAGAACACTTGACAGATCTGTGGCCCACTGGATGTTGTTGGGATGCAACTCCCATCATCCCTACTATTGGCCATACAGTCTAGAGCTGATGGGAGCTGGAGTCCAGCAACATCCACAGGACCACACATTCCCCATCTGTGGCACTGGAGATGTGGTACAGCCCCAAACACAGACAGACCTTTTCAGTGAGGAATAGGTCTAACTAGTTTGTCATGGCATGAGCTTTCATAAGGAAAAGTGATCCTGCTCCAAATAAATCGAGTCACTGTTGCATGCTATCTCTTTGTGGCCAAGCCTTCACTGCCTCATTCATATTTTGCAAAAAGAAAAGAAAAGCAAATGCGAGAAGATAACATTTCCTTTCCACTGTTATATTTGGCTGCATTGTCCTTTTCCACTTGTTTCAGTTTAATGTTGTTTTTATCTGCTTGTTACCAGTCCTTTGCTACCTTCTGTTGCATTTTCTTATTGCACTCCAGTCTTTTTAGCTTTGGAAGGGCAGGGGAGACAAATGATGGAAGGGTGAGGGTAATCTATGAAAAATTACACATCAGGGTAATCTATGAAAAATCATGCACGGTCGTGGGAAAAGTGAACAGGAGGGATGGGGGAGAAATTTTGTTTTGTTACTCCCTAATTTTCTCTTCCCATAACAGTATGTGAACTGAAACACCACAGTCACGCTTTGAAACTCACACTTCTCCAAATTTTGCAAAGCAATTCTACAGTCAAACAGTGTTTACAATTAACTCCCCACCATTTCTGAAGACCAGTGATTGTTTCATCAGACAAAGGCCTGGATATAGAGGAACATTTCTTCCATGTGCCTAAAGATATGTAACAAAGGCACCTGGTTAGCTGCCCTGGGGAGAGCATTCCACCTACAGGGAGCTACCACAGAAAAGTCTTGTTCCTGTGTTACCACCCTCCAGACCCCTCATGGAGGGGGCACATGAAGAAGGGTCTCAAGCGGTGTTACTGAAAACCGGATATGAAAGTGAATTGGGTTAGAGGAGGAATTCAGTTCAGTTTGCGTTTCTGTACAAAACCTCCTAAAAGAAATGCAACTAGCCTTTGACACTGGATGTGCATATTTTTATGGCCCACTTTATTTCTGTAATTATAAATTGTTTTAAACTGTTTCTGTTATTCTGTTCTAATATTGTGTTTTAATTTGTAACCTGCCCTGGGACCTTAGGATGAAGGGCAGATAATAAATTTAATAATAATAATAATAAATAATATGTACAGATTAACAAAAATAGCATACATAATAAATTATATTCTGCATGCAGAAAAGCATATATTAAGAGAAATTCACACTGAACTGCTGATGAATTTTCACGATGACTTTTTATTGCAAACTGATCCAGAAATGAGGAGAACTGAACTGAGGTTTGGAAATATGAGAATTTGAGAAAAACTGAAATTGACTGGCTTCTCCTTCCCTAGTGGATAGAGAGGTTTTTCTTCCAATGCAATAACACAATACTTGAGGTTGTCCAAGGAAATTGATGGGCAAAGGAAAGAAGCTTGTGGCCCATCAGTGTCCCATGTAAATTCTTCTTTATACAACATATAAATTACATTGTGGAAACTGAAATTTCAGGTTTCCAGTTTTATAAGACCTGTGCAGTGTTGAGGTGTTGTCTTCAACTTTACATTTTCTTTATGCTTTCAAGGTCCCCCTGATGTGGAACAGCCATGCAAGGCCAGTGTTAGAACTTGGAGCCCCAATTCAGCAGTCATCAAGCAAACCATCCCTCCTGCCTGTCCTGAACCCCAGGGCTGCTACTTGGAGCTAGAGTTTCAGTACCCGGTAATCCCAGAGTCTCTGACCATATGGGTGACCTATGTCTCCGATGACTGGCATTTTAGCGAAGCGGTGAATGACATCAAACTCTTAATGGTCAGTGGGCGGAACATATCCCTTGGCCCTCAGAACTTCTTCTGTGATGTCCCCATGACCATCAGGCTGGACTCCAAGAAGGTGAATGAAGAAGTTTGTGGCATCCAAATCTACACTTTGGATGAACAGCTGGAGATTGACGCCGCCATGATAAGCTCGGTCCCACAGAGCAAGCAGTGTGCCAACTGCCGACCTATCTGGTACAAAGTAGCCCGGGACCCTCCCTTTCAGAAGGGCTCTCCATTCATCATCTCAGACCTCAGCCGGAAATTCATGGACACGTAAGTACTGATAGCGCAAAGGCAAATAGCTCTTGGTTTTATTTGTTGGCGCAAAGCTTTGATCTGAGAACACTTCAGAAATGTGTGATTGTGGTCACCGTAAGCAGGACCTGCAACAAAATGTTATAGCACTCCTGTTCAGTGTTCCACCCACCCAGACATGCCCTGTTCTAGGATACTCCATGAATTCCTCCTCCCACCTTTTTGTGCTCACCCAGTCCGCATTGTGCTGTTTGGATTCCACCCCCTTCATTGACAATGTTATTTTTTCGTACTTCAGCAAACCTTCTGTTCCCCCCAAACCTGCTGACACTTCCCTCCTCTGCACAAATGATGTTGGTTTATCTATGTAAGGAGCCACACTTCAAGATATGAGTTATATTATTATAAGCAGTGAAATGTACTCCACCAGGCATCCCTATTTGGCCCTCAGAATTCCCCCCATTTGAATGGAATGAGTGTGTGTAAGAACTAGCCTTCTGTGCAAAGGTAGAATTTACATTCTTTGTTCCATCCACTTTTGCCTTTGTCCCCCGTCTGCCACTGGCCAAAAGGGAATTTGGCTCTCAGGCTAAAAAAAAAAGTGGCTTTCCCACCGCTGGAATATGGTAATAATTGCAAGCCAGTTTTCTGCTTGAAGAATGCCATGTGACTTGCATCAAGAGAGGCAATGAAGAATGGCATTCTGAGGACCTGTTTGAAGGACAGGGTAGGCATATCTTCGATAAACAAGTATGGTTTGATCTAAGCTGGGAAGTAGGACTGATTCAGTGAGGATATTGGACGTTAATGATGCCATAGGGTTAGAGACCCAAATTTGATTGGTGCAGAAGCACCAGAACAGTTAAAATTTCTCCTTGTCCTATCTACAATTTCCCTGATAGTACATACCAACATCTAAACATTTCCTACAATGTCAACAGGGAGAAGGGTTAAACCTCCCTCTCAAAATGCTATTCCTCCAATCAAATTCACAGCCCCTCCTCCTGCCCCAGTAGTTTCCTTTAGGGGAGGAAATGAGTATGCTTGTACGGTGTCAGATTCTGTGCTTTGGGATAAATTCTTCTGAGGCAGGAGAGCATGTCCATCAGGCCACTCTCCAGATGGCCTGTTTGGTGAGCATTTGTCCTGATTTGTTTGTGCAAATTTTGAAGGGACATAAGAAAACTGTTTACTGAGCATTCATTCTGATTTTTTGTGGGGAGATTATATGTATTTTTTTTTAAAAAAAAATTTTTATGTCTCAGTTTCTAAAAATACATATGGCAAGCAATCTCCATAGCCCCCCCCCCCCAAGAAACATTCCATGCATATGCAGTCAAACAGTGAGTTTGTAAGCAGTTTTGAACTGATTACAACAGTTGGGTATCTTCTGCTCTCTGTCTTAACAGATTGTCTCAGAGTGAGCCATGGGTGAGAGGACAACATTGTCCTTTCCAGCGTACTGAATAAACACATGTAATACAGTTTCAAAATCATCTTTGGTCTTTGCATTCTGAGCATTGTAGGATGCTTCATTGGTTTCTGCATAAGGGCTAGATTCCATATTCTAATTCCACAGTGCCTCTAGAGTTAAGTTGGTAGCTATTTTCTAATACTATATTAATATATTATATGACTTTTTGCCAAGTAATCATCCCCCTTTAAAGTACATTTTCCTGACACTTTCCTTATTGTCAAAAGTACACACACACACACACACACACACACAAACAAACAAACACACAAACAAACAAACAAACAAACACAATTTGGGGGAGGGGAGGGGAGTTGTTGCGCAGGACTTCCAAATCAACTGAGCAACCTGCACTTGCTGGTATGTGATTGAATCCCACCCATAAATTGCAAAAGTCTGGAAGTACCCTATGCCTCAAAAAGCCCCTTTCATGTTAAACCCACCAGGGGTTACTGAACCAAGATCTGAAGTACACCAAATTTCAGCTGTGTGCCCTTCAGCCAGTGGCATGGCTCCTTGCTGTGTAGTTTGCAGCTGCAAGCCAGCGCTGAAAGGTTGGAGCAAAGCGCCCTTGGAGAGGCCACAGTCAAGTCTGCCTCTTGCTGACTTGCATTTGGCTCTGGGTCAAACCTCTGTTCACAGAGGCTTGAGATAACATGGCCCCCTGCTTTGGGCAAAAAGAAGCATGATCTCCAATCTCCACTGAATGTGGTCAATTTGCTAGAGCTCATCCCCACAGCTGCCTCCTGCTATTGCATTCCTTCCCACTCATCCATCTCCAGACTCTGTCAGTCTGTCTTCTTGTTTTTCCCCCCTGAAGCCCTGCTAGCCAGAGGAACATTCTGACTCTCAAACATTCAGATGTGGCTGCCAGGTCCACCTGCTGGGGGCTGGGGATTAAAGTAAATGTAATGGCATGCAGCCCCACCCAAAATGAAACACAGAGCTTTGAGGAGATCTTAGCGCTGCTTCTTTTCATAGGAACATAAGAAGATATCTTATACAAGGCTGGGCCACCAGAACCATCGTATCTAGCACTGTCTGTTCTAGCTTGGGGAACCTTTTTTCCTGTTGGGAGCCGTGTTCCCTTGGGGAAAATCTCTTGGGGGCAACTTATGGGTGGCGGGTGGGAACAGAGTCATAAGGGTGCAGGGCATCCCATTCTTCTCCCTCTGCCACCATTTTCTCTCTTTTCTGCCCCTCTATCTTGCCACCCCCACACCCTTTTTGCCATCCCTTCTCTCCCTTTGCCCTCTCCCTTGCCACCACCTGCCTCCCCATTCTTTCTTTCTTTTTTCTGCCACCCACTTCTCTCTCTTTCCCCCTCTTCATTTCTTTGGGGGAAGGGCTGGAGCTCACTGGCAGAACATATTTCTATGTGGAGAGTCCCTCAGTCCTCAGCATCTCTCATGTAGAACAGTGATTATTTTCTCCCATCTGAAACCCAGAAGAGCCACTGCTACTCAGTCAAAGCAATACTTTGTTAGATGGACCAGTGGGTCTGATTCAGTATAAGGCAGCTTCTTCTTAGAGAAAGGGCTGTAATTCATAGGTAGAGCATCTGCTTTGCATCCAGGTAGGGCCTGGAGTCTCCCTATTTGAAACCCTTTGGAGAGTTGCTGCCAGTTGCTGCCAGTGCTCACTGTAAGACTGCTCCCTGTGTTCCTTCATCCCTTGCTTCATTCAGGCAACCCCATTCATGCCTTGACCTAGAACAAGTCCTGCAGATCCTGATTTGTGTCTGGAGCAATGTGTTGGTCCATTGGTTGCTGTGAGTTGTTGTTGTTGGGGGGGGGGGGGGTTGAGGCCAGTTGCAAATGTGATGGTAACAGTGGAGATTAAGTCAAGACACATAGTCCCTCCCAAGGGAAACATTATGGAGCATCCTTTCAGAAGAGACACCTTATTTAACTTTCTACATGCAGCTCTGTCCCTCCCAAGGTAGAGCAGATGTTCCTTCTTTTCTTATCTATAACCCTGGTAAATCACCACCCACAGGGCGGGCTCAAGATGTTTTGGCACTGTAGACAAAACACCCCAATGCCCCTCTCCAATGCTGCCTACCTCCGCAGATCCGGGTCCCCAGTCCCTCCTTACCCCTGCTGTCAGGCCTATGCTGCTTCCATACCTGTCAAGGCAACTGTACCCTCACCTGCAGCTGCGTCTCTGCTACCACCGTGACAGTGGCAAGGGCAAGGGCAACAGGGCTGTGTTGGCAATGTGGGTGAAGTCCTGGCAGGGCCGGCAATAGTGCAGTGGTGGGGGAGAGGCACATGGATCTGCCTCCTGAAGCAAATGGCTTCACCTCACCTAATGGACAGGCCACCCCTGACCTTCCCTATTTCCCAGTCCTGCTAACTGGGGGGCAAGAACCTTCTTAAAATGTTGTTAGTGTTACTTTCTCCCTCTGTCACCTGTAGTTCAGTCTTCACACAGTGCATGGTTCTTGACGCAGTGAATGGGCAAATGCTGCACTGCCTGGCAAACCTTGGTCTGTCCTCAGCTACGCTTCACCTGCCTGCCTTCTTTCTTTCCAGCCAGTCCAGAGGGTGGCACTGGCTGCCGGCTTCCTCTTCATTATTCCCCTTAAAGAGAATAGCAAAACTAAATTTAGTTGGCCCTTGCTTTCATTGGCTCTGGCTTAGCTGAAAGGCCTTTGCTCAGAAACGGAGCACTTGCTTTGCATGTGCAAAGTACCAGGCTCAATCCCTAGCTTCTCAAGGGGGGTCTGGGAGAGACCCATGCATAAAACCCTGGAGAGCCAGTCCCAGCCAGGGTATACAAAACCGAGCCAGCTTTCTTTGTATTCCTAATGTTTGGTCTCCCTGCCTTCTGCCCCTACCAGTCCCAATAGGCACCACTACACTGCTCACAGCTAAACGCTGGGATTTGCTGCCACAAGATTTGCAAAGCACCACCAACTGGGACAGTGTCAAAAGGGAACTAGGAAAAATCATAGATGATCATGAGCGATCAATGGGCTTATGGGCTTCCCAGACTCATCTGGGACCGATTGACCTGTGGGATTGCCTTACCCCATATGTGCCCACTACCCTTTTTGATGTGTACAACTGGCACTGTTGCAGGAAACTAGCACCATAGTCTCCACATAGAAATGCATAGCTGGCCCCTGAGATCCCAGCCAACCCCACAGCCCTGTGGCTTTTCGCAGAGATCATGCCTGCACGTGGCCTGTTTTGCCCTCCTGTCCATCATTCACAGGAGACGGTAAAATCCAGACATGGTAGTGTTAGTTTGCTGCCCCGCTTGTGGGATCCAAATGTTCTTTGGCACTCTTGCCTTTTAAATCAACTTCATAGTGAAAAGAGGGGTGGGATGTGCATTTGTCTGGGTTGAAGGGGCAGAGAGATTGTTGTGTGTCTTTTGCACCTGTTCCCTCTCTAGCCAAATAAGTGAAAATGCAGCTGAAATAACAGGAGAGCAGAATAGCCGTCTGAGTTTTGACGTCTTTCCTTTGTTTACTGCATACTGCACTACTACCCTGTACCTCCAACACACACAGAGCTTAGACTTCTGATTCAGACAAGGATTCCCTACGTTATCCAAGTCAAGCTTCTCACAGCCTTTTGGCATTTTGTTTTAAACACACACACACCCAGAGAGAGAGAGAGAGAGAGAGAGAGAGAGAGGAGAAGACAAAAACAGAAAAATAGACCTATTTGTACAGTAAAGAGATGAGGGCGGTCACTAATTCATGTGTCCTAGAATCACCCTTCCCTCATTCAGGGATTGTCAGAAGTGTTTTGTTTTTGATACACCTCAAAGGACCAGTGGGAACACAGAAAATCCTCCCTGGAAATCCACAACTGCTACTGGCCTTACCCAACCAAGCTATTCTCAGAGTATTTATATATTTAAATGGTGGAGTTGTGTGGTTGGTGGTTTTTTTTTGGGGGGGGGAGGTGACCATATAACAAGGTTGTGTACAATATAATAAGATCATAGAATCATAGAATTGTATAATTAGAAGGGACCGCAAGAGTCATCTAGTCTTTTAATGCAGGAATCACATCCTATACTACAGTAGTACATTAGTACAACATCAATATTGTACCACATTAACATAAATAGAAACATCAATAAAGACTGGTTGGTTGAATAAGAAAGAATCACATTGCAAAGGTATGTTGGAACAGAACAATTTTTAAAAGACATCTAAAATAAACGAGATGACTAATGCAGTAATTCTACTGGCAGGGAGTTCCACAGGGCAGGGCCTGCCACAATAAAGACTTGTCTCCTGGTAAAGGCTGACCAAGTCTTGGATGTGGGGAACCAACAGAAGTGCCCCATCAGAGGATTTCAGTTGCAGTGTCAGATAGTGATCAGATAGTCCTTAAGGTACTTTGGACACCAGTTGTTTAGGGCTTTATAAATTAGCACAAGATTCTTGAGCCTGGCCTATTAAAATAATTGAAGTTAATAAACCTAAGTTTCTCATGTACATTAATGCTAATGTGTCTAACTCTGAGTATGAGTAACATTTAAACCTACCTAATTAGAAATAATACCATCCTTTGAAATTTGCACTTTTTGCAGTTTTGCAATGCAGTTTTCCTGCCATCCAGTGTGTACAGAAACGCATCTACTAGGATAATGTGGGCATAGAAATGGATAGTCACTTACAAAAATGCAACATAAGATCACTTTCAAAATTGTGTACATTGCATACAAAAATTGCATACAAAAATGTGTACATTAGGAGACATTCATGCTAAAATGCTGATGAGTTTTCTGGACTTAAGCAAAAAGCACGAACAGGCTTCTTTGGAAATGTAGAGAACTGAATTTAAGATTTGAAAAGTGAGAAACCAAGATAATACAAAATTGGCAGATTATTCCATCCCCCGCATATTGGCTATTCACCCATTGATGCCGAAAACCCCACTCCCAACAGCCACACACGTACTGTTATTTTAAAGGAAAAAACCAGAGATGTTAAATCAAGGATGGAGGACCTGCCTCACCACCCAATATTTTTTGGACTTCAGCTCTCATCAGTTCAGGTCAGCATGGTCAGGGACTATGGGATTTGAAATTCACTAGCATCTGAAGCATCACAGGGTCCAGATCCCTGTGACACAGAAACCTATCAATTTCAGTTTCTCTCTCATACTTTCCCCCCAATATTAAATTTAGTTCTTGAGGGAGCCAGCATGGCAGAGGCAAATAGCACATCCTCCTTGCTGGTAATATGTTACCCAGGCATTGTGCATTATGTGCCCACAAGTGACAAAGTTCTTCCCAAATTCTGAATCCCAGAATCCTTTGCTTTTTGCCTGCCACACTGGTTGATTGGGAGGCACATTTTAATCTGCATTGAAGCTTTACTTGGTTCATCACCCTGGTTACCTGGTTAAAACTTAGTAGTACCAGTTTGTGTGTTTGAGGGAGGTGCTAGTAACGCAAAAGAGCCTTGATTTAAGGAGCCATTGGAAAGATTTCAAAAAGAAGGAAGAGCTGTTGGCGTTTTGTTATTTGTGGATTGCTCTAATTCCCCATCAACAGATGTCCAGCAAGAAAGGAGACCTTTCTGGTAACCCATTTATATGGAAGTCAGAACAATCATTACCCCTAAGTCAGTGTTCCAAAAGCCCATTAAAAGACAGGGGATATAGATCTTAAAACACCAACTTGCTTATGCCCTTAACTTTGAAGCAGGCTCATACACTAAAACAGGAACAGGAACGCATCAGGCTCTGTGGAGAGTGCATTTTGGCTATTGCAGTGCTCTCTGTCCCTTGTGGCTGGTGCCCATTGGGACTGGCAAGTCAGAAGGCAGAGAGGTCAATAATAGGTGGAGCCAGAGCCAATGGCAGGCGAAGCCAACTAGTTTATTTATTTATTAAATTTATATACTGCCTTTCATCATAAGATCTCAGGGCAGTTCACAGAATAAAATACAAGATAATAACACAAGTAAATAATTAAAACAGTTAAACAATAACCTCCGCTTCCCACAGGTACACATTAAAAAGCTGTAGAATATTAATCAGCCAAAGGCCTGGTTGAAGAGGAACATATTTGCACCTAAAAATATATAATGAAGGTACCAGTCAAACGTCCCAGGAGAGAACAGGGAGAGCTAGTACAGAAGTCAATACAAAAAATGCGCCTTCTTGTGTTATCACCCTCCAGGTGTCTCATGGAGGAGGCACACAAAGAAGGGCCTCAGATGATGAACACAGAGTCTGGGTGAGAGGCGGTCCTTGGGGAATTGTGGTCCTGAGCCATTTAAGGCTTTATAGGTCAAAACCAGTACTTTGAATTGCTAATAGGCAGCCAGTGCAGTCAGGCCAGGATCAGTGTAATAATAGGCTCAAACCATCTTGTCCCAGTGAGCAGCCTGACTGTCGAATTCTGCACCAGCTGAAGCTTCTGAACCATCTTCAGAGGCAGCCCCACGTATAACATGCTGCAGTAATCTAACTCTGAGGTTACCAGAGCATAGACAACAGTAGTTAGGCTATCCCTGTCCAAATAGGCGTGCAGCTGGGCCACCAGCCAAAGCTGATGGAAGGCCCTCCAGGCCACTGAGGCAACCTGAGCCTTGAGCAACAGCAAAGGATCCAGGAAGACCCCCAAGCTACATACCTGCTCCTTTAGAGGGAGTCTAACCCCATCAAGAGCAGGCAACCTCCTACCCAGTTGGTCTAGGGAACCATCCACTAACAGTGTATCTGTCTTGGTTGGAAGGAAGAAGACAGGCAAGTGGGGACTGGCTGCAGGCAGACTGAAGTTGGTGAGGCAATGTCCCATTTGCCCTAGTAGACCACCCTCCGCTGCTCTCTGTTAGAGAAAGGGGCATAGTAAGCAGAGGGAGAAAAGCGCTGTACACTCCCTGAGCCCAGAGTCCCTGATGCAGGCTGGAAGCTTGAACGCAAAATTGAACGCCACTTTGACCCTGTAATGACATTTTCCCCAGATGCAGAAAAGAATGGAGCAACACTTGTTCGTTGTTAACAATAATGTGAGTGCTCATGCCACTTCTCTGATAGGTGAGATTCTCCAAACAGCACAGCATGAATGTGGTTTTGCTTTCTTTTGCAAGGCGGCCACTGTGGTGAGACACTCCCCTGCTTTCAATGCTTTTGGTGTTTGCAAACGTTTTGAGGAGAACATTCTGCTTCATTTATGTGCGTCCCATAACTTCCAGATGAAATTCTGCGACATTTCATACTACAAATATTTCAGGGCAGGGAGTTGTCCCACTTTTGTTGCAATAGTGCCCCTCTTGACAGTGATAGTGTGGGAACACTGGGGAAGTATCACAGGACAACAAGTAAAGCAGAATGACATATGGATGGTCCAGTATGAATCCACTACAAATGCATCATTATTGCATCAGTGTCATGGTGCAAACAAGCAAGCAAAAACAGTCTGGAGGGCCCCTGATTTTATTTATAAATATACAGTTATGTGAGTGTTGTGAGTGTCGGTGGAGGCACAAGAGTCCATGGCTTCCACATCAGAACACTAGAAAGGTCCAGCCACCGTCCCAGAATGCTGCTAGCTTACAGAGCTGAAATGTGACTCTGTCTCACTTCTCTTTCCCCCTCTTTGACAAACTACAGTTTGTTCCTCTACACAGACACCTGGTTTATACCATCCTTGCACAGGACTGGGAGGAGATAAGAACATTTCATATTGGGTATCTCCTAGGTGTTGTGAAGGCTTGAGGTGGGTGGGGAACCTTAGGCCTGGAGGATTAATGTGGCCCTCCAAGCCTCTCTATCTGGCCCTTAGGACTCTTTCCCTCCTTTCCAGACTTTACCTAACACTGCTCCTTGAGTGTTTTTTGGCTGGCTGGAATGTGTCTTTGAACTGTGATAGTGCCTCTTGCTTCTTTATGTGGATGTGCAATGAGAACTACTGATTTTTCCATGGCTGCAATGTAAAGCAGGGGCTCTCTGACATTTCAGACCTTCTTGCATGCAATGCATGTGCTCTGTTACTGAGCTTTCAGCTTTCCTGAAGGAATTCCACAAACAGCAGATCGCATGCTTGGATCCCACAGACTGGTGTGTTTCCTTTTGCCCTGTAAAGAAGTAATGGCACTCTGTCACTGATCACAAGCCTGCAAGAGATGCTAATCTGTAAATCTGGTGGTACATGCTCATTAGGAAAACAAAAAAATCGGAACTGAACCTTAGAACCTGTTTTTAAGCCCCATCTCTGGGGTGCTCGCTTTAGCTGAGTGTGCAGTGGATGGATGTTAACAAAATCAGGTCTATTAATTGTGCCAGAAAGGTTAAGGTGGCTAGGTCAAGTGGAATGATTAGATGATGGAAGTCTACTGAAAAAGTTATGTCAGGAATTCACTTGGAAAGAGACCAATAAATGGGCTATACAACTTTTAGAAGACATCTGAAGGCAGCCCTGTATAGGGACGTTTTAATATTTGATGTTTTATTGCACTTTTATATTTGTTGGAAGCCGCCCAGAGTGGCTAGGGCAACCCAGTCAGATGGGTGGGGTACAAATAATAAAGTTGTTGTTGCTGTTAAAAAGACAGAGGATTTGGAGGAGCCATGAGCAGTAAAAATGAGGAAAAAAATCACAGAAAGCAATCATGGAGGATAATTTTAAAATTAAATGCTATATTTGTGATGAGAGGAAGGGAAGATATTGTTTTGATTTTTGGGTTGTATCCAGTGTTAGCACTACTCTAAGTAGACCCATTGAAATTAATGGGCAACACCAAGTTAGAGTCATTCATTTTAATGGGTGTACGCTGAGTAGAACTTAGTTGGACCCATCCCTTTGTATTGAAGGTGACCTCCAGAAGAGCAATTGACCACACACGGCAGGTGTAAGGTATCTTTGGCCCCTCTAGATGTTGCTGAACCACAACTATGATGCCCACCCATCCATGCTGGGACTCTTGGGAGTTCTTCTTCTTTTTAAATAAATAATTTTTATTAATTTAAATTACACACTTATACAAAGAATTTACAATCTCATACTACAAAAAGAGAATTAAAGAAAAAAGAATTAAGAAAAAAGAAAAGAAGAAAACACAGAAAAAAGAAAGAAGAAAAAGCAAATTTATATACATAAAAAACTCAATCTTCCTAATTAATACTTAATTAAACACTTAAATAAAAAAGACTTCTGAAAAAACGAGTCTTCCAATCATTCTCATTGTACTGTTTATACTGTCTTTTTTTCACACAGTTTTATATTCTTTAATATTGTTCCGGTCTACTCCACAAACGGGGAGTTATAGTTCAATAACATCCAGAGTGCCAAAGGTTCCCCTAACCTGATACATGCACTAAGTCTTTCTAAGGAGGGACAAGCAATTGCAAGGGATAGAATACATTTCTTCTCACTTTCCTACTTGGGAGCCAGTCCTCCCCCATGATCAATGTAATGGGCTTGCCCTGCCATCTAAGACTTAGGAACATAGGAAACTACCTTGGTATAAGTCAGACCATTAGAACCCCTGTTTTGTGTGCTGAAGGTCCCTGGTTCAATCCCCAACACATCTAGGTAGGATTGAGAGAGACTCTTGTCTGCAATCAGGCACACCATCTATGTGGGGCCATGGGGACCGAGCCCCTCCCAATTTTCAGTGTAGGGGCTAGGGCCCCCAAAGTTCTGCAGTGGCCGCCACACACACTGCAGGGTACCTGCACAACATGTCAGTGTGCACCACGATGTGTGAGAGTGTCGGCAGCAAGCCACGAGCCCCCTCAATTGTGCCAAACTGATGTGCCACACAGCATCAGTCTAGTGATAGTTTGCATCTGCCGTATGATTCATAAAAAAATTCCCTCTGGCTCACAAATGGCCAATAGATACTGGTTCAGCTGAATGGGCATCCTTACCCATTTTGTCCTGTGTGGCTGAATATGTTCATAAAGTATTATCCATCTCTCTCTCTCTCTCTCTGTACATCAGATTGCAAGATACAATGCACATCTTTTTTTAAGAAAGAAGAGCAATTCTGCTGTGCAAACAATATCATTGTTAAAGAGCTATTAGTTTTGCTGTAATAAAAACATTTTAGCAGATAGCGATGGATCTCTCTATTACTGCAATCCATGCACTTTGTCCCAGTTTCCTTTTGTCTAGGAGACAATTTACAATTTTATTACTCTCTGCTGCATCTCAAATTCATTCTTTCTTTGGCAGAAACAGATCAGAAGGAGATACTCTGGCTTCATATAAAAATATAAATACCCACCAACTGGGAAATTGTCATTTAGAGTTAGCCATAAACATTTCATTCATGTTGGCTCAGCCCTGCTGTAATGCTAATGGTGTGAGCTTTTCTAGTCATCTGTTTTGCTAGATTCATTCTACACCGAGGAGGGAAAATACGTTCAGCTTCCTTCTGTTGCCACATGTTTCAATAAGAAGAACAGTAGTATGATAGGATTGAAGGGGCTGTAGCTCAGTGGCAGAGCATCTGCTTTGCATGCAGGAGGTGCCACATCCAAGCCCCAACATCTCCAGGGAGAGCTGGACCCTTCCCAGTGCCAGTCAGTGTAAACAATACTGAACCAGATGAATCAATAGTTGAATTCAGTATAAGGCAGCTACCTAATATTCCTATGCTTCTGTGAAAGGTCTTGTATTCCAACCTCCTGTTTGGTGTCAGGCGTCCAGAGTAAGAACATCCCGGATGGATGCCCACCCCAAATTTGCTGGAAGACCTCCAGCAAGGGCAAGCCCACCTGCCCTGGAAATTATTTCTGATGGCAAACTGCTCTTATCATCAAGAAGTTTCTCTCAATATTCCATCCAAATCTCTCCTCCTGTAAGTTCAGCCCTTTGCCGTGTGATAGCCCTTCAGGTCCTAGAAGAACGTATTCAGTGTTAGTCATACTCAGTGTAGACCTATAGTCTTGTCAATTTCAGTGGGTCTGCTCTGAGTAAAACTTAGCCCTCGTCTGCTCTATACATTTAAAGCAGTAGCATACTACAGTGGTACCTCTGGTTGTGAACAGGATCCGTTCTGGAGCCCCGTTCGCAACATGAGCAGATCGCAACCCGTGTCTGCGCATCTGTACGTGTGTGGTCGCGATTCGCCGCTTCTGTGCATGCGAGTGATGTCATTTTTTGCGTCTGCGCATGCGCGAGCAGCGAAACCCGGAAGTAACCCCTTCCGGTACTTCCGGATCGCCGTGGAACGCAACCTGAAAATGCGCAACCTGAAGCAAATGTAACAAGAGGTATGACTGTACTTTAAACAGTCATGACTTACCCCAATAATGCTGGAAACTATTCCCCTCACAGAGCTGCAATTCCTGCAATTCATCTGGTTCCTGGAGTGGTTCAGCAATCAATCCTGAGAGACCTGCATAGAAATTGCATTTAAAAAAACCCTCTGAAATTGAAATTTGCAGATTTGCCCGAATGTCCAGTGATGGTAGAGTTGGAGGGCTTGGTATGAGAATCAGGATGTCCCAAATGTCTTTGTTTGCACCTGTGATATGTTAGAGGGCATGAGGACAATGAGATTTTCCAGGAAGTTGGATTCTGCACCCAGTATTATATGTTGAGACTATCCTACACTTTAATGCCTGGCTAATGTCTCCTTCCTTATCTTGCAGTGAAATACAAGCAGGCATCTTATACACTTACTGGGTTTCAGTAATTTCTGGGACGGAAGAGAGCGAAACATCCCCACCACTCACCTATGTCCATGGAAGCGGCTACTGTGGAGATGGAATTATCCAGAAGTAAGTGCATGGTGCTTTTAAATTGATTTGATGACACATCTAGGGATGTGAACATCTGTAGTCCATCAAATGCTGCTAGAGTACAACTCTCATAATCTCATCAGAGTTGGCTGCATAGGCCTGAGTGTTGCCTCTGGTGAACAGGCTAATTCCTAGTTTAAGGCAGTAATGAAGGTGTGAAGGTACCTCAAACATTATCTAGTCCAAGCACCTCCTGATACAAGAATGAGACATTGGGGTCATAATAGATAGCTCAATGAAGATGTTGACCCAGTTTTCAGCAGCTGTGCAAATTCCATGCTAGGGATCATTAGGTAATGAAAATAAAACTGCTGATATCATATTGCCATTATTCAAATCTATGATGTGGGTGCATTTGGGAAGCAGTATACAGTTCTGGCTGCCTCACCTGAAAAAAAGGATATTGTAGAGTTGGAAAAGGTTCAGAAAAGGGTAACCAAAATGATCAATCACTACCATGAGGAAAGGTTGCAGATGGAATCTGGGTATTGGGATCTATGAGCAAAAAGACTGTAAAAGTGACTACTAAAGGTTGCATAACGTGTCCCCCAGTTGATCCACAGTGCTGAAATGGTTGTGCATGCTTTTAAAAGAGCATTCATGTTTTCTTTATGCTACATATAGACTTCCGTTATACAATAAAGTGTTTTGTGGTCTACTACTAGGATTGGAGGGGAAATAAATTCATTTCACAATTAAAGACTAACTTACCCAATTCACACTTTCAGAAATAATATGTGAACCCAAGCACAGCCAGCTTTCGATATCCACGCTTCTCCAAATTTCACAGTGCAGTTTTCGCACTGTGCCCGACCCCCATTCTACCATTCTCATGATGTGTTGAGTGATGTTTGGGGGTCACTTCTGGGTTCAGCATCATGCATGCATGTGCGATCACACGTCTTTCAGGCAGGGGTGAAACTAGGCTTTTGTCACCTGGGTCAAAGACCCAGTTTAGCCCTTTGCTCATTTGCACACACACACACAAACACAGGCTGGGAGCCTCAATGGTGCCCCTCTGGGGGCTTCACCTGGAGCAAAAAACCTGGCTAGTCCCTTCCTGCCTATAACTACAGGCATGTGTTAATCAGTTGTTGCCTGTATACTAGGAAGAAGTGTGCACAAAATGAATATATAATACAAAAATGCATATTGGGGAGAATCGTAAACAGATGTGGAAATATTGAAAACTTAAGACTGTAAAAAGGAGAAACTAAATTTGACAGATTTGCCGATCCTTACAAATGTTTTTATTTTTCTTACTTTCCCTCAATATACATTTCACTTTATCAGCCTGTAATGGGAGAAGGAAGTAGAAGAGGCAGAAGGGGTTATTTGGACCATCACAGCATTAATTTTCCCCCTTTTTTGTATCTTGCTCTCAGGGACCTCGGGGAAGAGTGTGATGACATGAACAAGGTCAATGGAGATGGATGTTCCCTCTTTTGCCGTCAAGAGTTGTCCTTCAATTGCATCGGTAAGTGTCTTTGGCATGGCATGGCTGGTGGCATAACTATTCTGGCTACCAATCAGCTGTGGGGTTGGGGTGGGGAGTTTATTTTATTGGTATGGATATGTTGAGGCAATCTTGCTTCTTCTGTGACTTTTCTTGCTTTCATTGGGGATGAATTTTATGAGTTGTTGGTTTGCCGATTTTGGATTTTATGAACTTGGTAATTTTTGGTGGCTGTTAAATATCTTGTGTATTTGGTTGTGGGCATCATAAGCTCCTTTTTTAAATCTTCTATTTTGGAAGAAAAAAACCCCAGGCTATAAAAATGTGTATTTTTAATGAGTGCTTGAGTTAATAACTTAAAAACCAGGGAGAGGTAGCAGGAGCGCTTATGCACTGTCCTGACACCAGAGACTAGATGCTTGGACAGAAGAGCAAACTCTTGAGTCTTGAGCTTTATAGGGCCTGGTTGATCAAGATTGGTCTGTAGGGTCAGCTGATGAAATTTTCAGGCAAGCTTAGATGGCAACCTTGAGGCACAATACTCAGTTGGCCAGGCTTGCAGTGACAACAGCCAGAGCCAAATTGCTTGCAGTCCAGGTTCAGTATCTCCGTTTCCTTGTATCATATGTGTTTATGCTTTGCACATGTTCCCTGTGGCTAATGTGTGCAAAAAGGTGAAGAAGGAAAACCCCCTGGTTTCATTGGGTGCCCTGAGTTCTAGTATTACAAGAATGGGAGAAAAACTCCTCTCTATCCTTTTTCTCCATGTCATGCACAATGTAATGCACTTCTATAAAGAGTCCCCTTACTTGCCTTTTCTCAAAACTACAAAGTCCCCAATTCTGTAATCTTTCCCCCTAGGGAAGTTGCTCCAACCCTTTGATCATGTTGGTTGCCCTTTTCTGCAGCCAGGACAACACACACACACACACACACACACACACACACACACACACACTACTTCTTCCCAGATGTCTCTGGGCATTATATCTCTGGGAGAAGAATGCTTTAATTGAGATTCCTGCATTTGCAGGGGGTTGGACTAGATGACCCTTAGGACCCTTTCTGACTCTACAAATCTATGATTCTATGAATGGCTATAGATAACAGAATTCTTTTTAAAATGCCTCTAATATGTGACAAGAAAAGATGTAATCCTAGTGATTGGATGAACTTCTCTGACTATGTTGCATGTGTGTGTGTGTGTGTGTGTGTGAGAGAGAGAGAGAGAGAGAGAGAGAGCGAGAGAGAGAGAGAGAGAGAGAGAATGAATTGAAATGAGCAGCTATATGGAAAGGGATGTTGGAAGCAAAGCTTTCTTAGGAAGAGAAACAGAATTTGTTGCTATCTCCACCTCTTCCTTTCTTTGGCTGGGTTTCTACATGTACCATTCTTCTGACAGGCAGAAATCCAGCAGGTGGGGAGGATGTGAGTCATCAAAATTAATGTGCATTGCTTAGATCCATAAATTTCACTGGGTCTACTCTATTAGTATGGCCAGCATTGGAAACAACTCATTGTGATGGATTGCTTTGAAGCCATTTCTGCACTATGTAAAGTAATTTTTAGCCTCAATTACCACCCCTATTGTCCCATCTTTTGCCTGACCTGTCCCTTATTTTACCCAACCAAAGTAGCAACCCTATGTCTCTCTCTCAGCATCTGTTGAAACTGAGTATCATAGATAGCCCTCTGGACTTTGACCTCTGCAGCACATTTAACTAAGATGGGGTAGCCAATATGGTACCTTCCAGAAGTCACTGGACTACAGCTTCTATAATCTCTGCCCAGTCCAACAACATCTCAAAAAGACCAAGCAGTGGTTATTTCTAAGCTAAGCCTTCAGTCTCGCTAAATTAATTAGAACTATTTTAAGCACACTTAAGAATTGCTGTGTTAGAGGACTATATCATAGCAGTCTGGACCTGAAGAGACCTATCCCATAGATTTAGCTCCTAATTAATTAATTAATTAATTTGTATACCACTCTTCACCTGAAGATCACAGGGCAGTTCACAACATAAAAATGCAAAAGGAGAACACAAAATACAATTTAATAATAAAGAAATAAAGGAGCACTAGATTCCTATACAAAGGAACTAAGGAAAGCTTAAGGAAGTCCTCTCTTACAGGCTGAAAGGAAGTCTTAAAAGAAATTAGAGCGCAGGTAGCCAACAGGTATCCCTCCCTATGCTTTTTAATTCAATGGAATCCAGAGATCAAATATCTGTTTTGCCTGCAGTTCAAGCCTTTTTAGCTGAGTTACCCTTTGTGTCCAAGGCCCTCTGAAACAGATGTGCAGAGCGGGGTGGAGTGGGGGTAGCTTTGGGAAGGCTGTGATCTGAAAGGGCTGCTTGCAAGCAGAGGAGAGAGGGTGAAGAATAAGCCTTTGGGAGCCAAAATGGGCCCAGCTGAAGAAGTTGACACCTTCTTTGAGATGCTAATAAGTGCCCTTGAAGAGGAATCAAAGGTACTTTATCCTTTCCTTTCAAGGGCTATAATTGCTTAACCAGATCTCTTTTGCAAGGCTTGCTGTGCCTTGATTAGCGAGGATTGCTGGACACAAAAGCTGGTCAATGTTGAAGCCATCAAGAGGCCTGTAGGTTTGCAGAGCCAAAGACTTTACCAGTTGATTATATATACTTGTGCATCCCATTTATAAGAGTTATATCCCTTCTAAATGGAGCAAAGAAATCCACGGTGACAGAACATCTGCCTTTCATGCTACCATAAATTTGTTTATTATAGTTAAAAAGGTACCTTGAAGGTCTTATTGTTATTAGTTGTTTTTTACTCAAAATTTGACATTATTCAATTCACATTCAATAGAATAATTTTTTAAATTTTGACTTCCCATCCTTAATGTCTGTGGTACTCCTGTTGTATTCCTTTATCTGTTGCCATAACTGCCATTCATTTTCTATTGCATTATAACTTATATTGAAATCATTTATTTATTCTCCTTCCCTTGCCTATTATTAAAATCTTGCTTGTGATTTCATTTGACTGTAGTTTTTTCTTAAATAGTCCAAAAAGAACCTCCACTCTTTTTAAATCCATTGTGTATCATTTCCCAGAAGCCTGTTGCCTTTCTACAAGCCCTCCACATATGAAAAATGACCTTTCTGTCTGTTTGCATTCCCAACATATTTTTTTTTTTGATGCAGTCTTATACATTTTGGCTAATTTATTTGATGTTAAATGCCATCTATATATCATTTTCATATATTTTTCCTTTATTGAATAGCCAGCAGTAAATGTCATCTCTATTTCCCATAACTTTCCCCATGCTGCTGTCTCAATATCGTACCCCACACCTGTTGCCCGTTATATCATTGCTGATTGGACCAACTCATCTTTCATCTCCTATTCTAACCAAGGGCTGCCATGCGTCCCAGAAAACCTGGACACGTACGGGATTTCAATGTCAAAAATAGCATCTGGGTGGATTTTTGCATTTCAAAGGAAATGTCTGGGTTTGGGGTTTTTTAATTAAATAATTATTATTATTATTATTACTATTATTATTATTATTATTATTATTATTATTATTTTGGTGTTCCCTGGAAGCGGAAGAGCCACAGTGGGGTCTGGTCCACCTGTACACCGGCGCCATGTCCGCCACCTCTGCCTTCGCTGCGGCAGAGGCGGTGTGGTCGCCTGCGTCACAGCTGCCAACTCTGCCTGCACAGCACTGCCATCTTGGGGGAGCGCAAGGGGCACAATTGCAACATCCACTGCGGCCTCCGCCACCCACGCAGCGACACCACGGCCATTGCCTCTGAGGAGCACCATTGCAGCCCGCGCCAGCCAGTGTAAAAATTAAATCCCAGGGAGAAGCAGGTGCCCTTGTGGATATGGGGGCTGCCCACCTCCCAATCTGGCTTGCCTTGGTTTCTCAAGCAGCCCACCACTAAACCCTTCTCTCTCCCCTTTCCACTTGGGATCGCTTAAGATCATGGGTAGGCAACCTAAGGCCCAGGGGCCGGATCTGGCCCAATCGCCTTCTAAATCTGGTCCGCAGACAGACTGGGAATCTGCGTGTGTTTACATGAGTAGAATGTGTGCTTTTATTTAAAATGCATCTCTGGGTTATTTGTGGGACATAGGAATTCATTCACTCCCCCGCCCCCCAAAAATATAGTCCAGCCCCCCACAAGTTCTGAGGGACAGTGGACCCGTCCCCTGCTGAAAAAGTTTGCTGACCCTTGCTTAAGATCCTTGCACTGGAATGGAAAGAGAGTGGGGAGAGTGATAGGTGATCAAGATGCTGTTGCACTAAAAGATTTCTGATCCGCAACCCTGCTAAGTTTAAGAGCGTTTTTTTATTAAGGGGGGGGGGGTTACATTCCACTTCTATCTATATGTCTGTGAAAATCTAGGATATTGGCCAGTACATAACTTAACCTTGTATCGTTTTGTTTTAAAAAGGGGGGGGGGGATGTTTCACACACACACTTGTGTCAGTGTGTACATTGGAGGTTACCAGCATGGGAGTCATCATAATATCTTAATGACGGCAGGAGAGGGGTGGGATTTGGAAACCTCTGTGTGTGTGTTTGTGTGTGTGTGTGTGTGTGTGTGTGTTCCACAGCAGCAGTGTGACTTATTCACACATGCTTTTATTGCAGGCTTTGCTGTTATAATAGTGGTGTTCTTTTGCAGCTGAAAGCCTAGAGGGGAGAGAGTGTCTTAAGATCAGATTTTGGAGGGGAGGGGTGCAGAAGGGAGGGGAGAAAGAATTGCTTAGCTAAATGTAGATTCTTCATTATTATTTAATGGCTGGATCAGATCAAGGTGCGTCTAGTCCAAGGTGGATTCTGTTCAGGATTCTAGTCCAGAATCCCGCCTGCTGGGTGCTTTTAGGAAGCTGCAGAGCAGGGCACTAAATGGGTGGCATCATAATGGCCTTCTCTTGGTGCTTCTCCCCCAGCACCTGGAATTCCAAGGAATGCTACTCCTGTATATGGAGGCTCGGTTTGCTATAATGGCTAATAGGCCTCTCCTCCATGGATAGCGTTTGTGGTTTCTATATTTTTCTAAAGCTGGAAAGGCTTTTGACAGCCACTTGTCAAAAGGGCAAATGTCTGGCACTGGCTCGCCGAAAAGTTGTTCACTCATTTCCTGCAGTCCACTTCTCTCTATTGCAATTTGAACAAAAAGTTACTCTGTGCGTGTTCAGAGGCCTGCTCCTTTCTCTCTTCTTGTAATCACTGCACACTGTAGCTGCTGCCAACCCATGTTGAGGAAAACGAAGCTCTACAGTTTGGGGTTGTTTCCTGAAAAAAGCGCAACAATTTCAATGATTTCCTGGCAACCCTATTCTAACAGCATATTATACATTTTTTAAATCAGTTTTTCTTTACCCTCTAACAGTTTTACTTCAAATTCAGATCTTTGTTCTGAAAAACCAAGTATCTTATTTTTCGTATATGAGTCATTTATTTGGTGGTGTTGGAGCCATCCCACCACCCATTTCTGGATTTTTTTCAATTCATAACCTTCAGATAATTTTAATATATCTCTATATGCACCCCAATCCCTTTCAATATTCTTCTGAAAACATGCCTTTATTGGAGATAACCGCAATGGTGATTTTCTTTCAAGTACATTTTTATATCGAAACTGCACATTATACTTTGTGGACCTTAATCTTCTCATACCATAAATAGACATGGCACCCAAACCTTCTACCATAACCTTCAAGGTCCAGCAATCTACGTAGTATCTTTCCATATCAGCCATTCCCGGTGTAACCAACTCAAACACGGTCCTTCATAATACAGTTTTAAATCTGGTAAGGAGAACTCACCTCTTTCTGTAAAATCTGTTAATATTTTAGATTTAATCCTAGAGTTTCCCCCACTGCCAGATAATTATTTTTGCCATTGTTTGAAGCAATTCAGGTTACTTATTATTGGAATAGTTTTAAAAGAAAACACATCTTAGGTAATACATTCATTTTTATAGCTGATATTCTTTCCATAAATGAAAGTTTCATTCTTTCCCACCTAAATAAACCAGTTTTCATACTGTTCCACACTTTAACATAATTATTTTGATAAAACATTGCATTTTTATTTGTTACCCATTTGTTGTTGTTTAGTCGTTTAGTCGTGTCCGAGTCTTCGTGACCCCATGGACCAGAGCACGCTAGGCACTCCTGTCTTCTACTGCCTCCCGCAGTTTGGTCAGGCTCGTGTTTGTAGCTTCGAGAACACTGTCCAACCATCTCGTCCTCTGTCGTCCCCTTCTCCTTGTGCCCTCCATCTTTCCCAACATCAGGGTCTTTCCCAGGGAGTCTTCTCTTCTCATGAGGTGGCCAAAGTATTGGAACCTCAACTTCACGATCTGTCCTTCCAGTGAGCACCCAGAGCTGATTTCCTTCAGAATGGATACGTTTGATCTTCTTGCAGTCCATGGGACTCTCAAGAGTCTCCTCCAGTACCATAATTCAAAAGCATCAATTCTTCAGTGATCAGCCTTCTTGATGGTCCAGCTCTCACTTCCACACATCACTACTGGGAAAACCATGGCTTTAACTTTGTTACCCATATATGAAGCAAATTCACCTTTCCTCCCTCATTTATACCCATCTCTTCTTGTAAGTTTTCTTTCTTTTGCCACTCCATATTTTTAACTATCATTTTAGTTTTATCCTTCTTTACATAAAAACTGGCTAATTCACCATACGGTTTTATCATTTCAAAATACTTTCATTGCATTATCCAAGGGGTTGTCCACAAAAAACCTATGTCATCTGCAGATGCCCTTAATTTATTACTCTGTTGTGTTATGGTCTTCTTCTTCTTGTTTTATTTACACACCATATTTTCTAAAAATTGGTACCTGAAACGATTTACCACAGAATAACAGTCAGAAGGCAATGACAGAATAACCACAATGCATAATGAACATAACAATGCCATTTGCAATACTAAATCAATAATGAAATCATTAATAACTGTTGTTGATAAATTATTAACAAATCATTTAAAATACACCCATAAAAACAAATGAACTCAGAGCATGCCAAGAGGCCAGTTAATATCCCAATATAGCTGTAAACATAATGACAGTAGTAACTTGAATAATCTTATGTAAACTGCCTGTGAATTCAGCCGGAAAAGCGGTGTATAAAATACTGTAAGTAAACGAATAAATAAACTGCAACTAGCAGATTTCTCTTCAGCAGACAGTTTTGCAATAGGGGCCCCAGTGTTGGGTGTGCCAATTCTGGCAGCATAACTTTGCAAGGTTTCTGAGCTGAGGGGATGCAACGTGGACAATTTATTGTTTCCCTTTTCTCAGATCCAGACTCCTTGGTTTATGGCAATACAAGTTGAAAAATCCCATTGGGGAATAACATGTAGCTTTACAGCCTGTTCTAACAAAATCCAAAGCTTGCCAATCTTTTGGCACAACCTTTCCATCAAAATTAATCAAGTGGTTCTCTTTTTGGCCCATTCATACTCACATTCAGTTACCATCAGCTGCATCATAGACTGTTTGCATAGGGCAAATAGAAAGAGGGTGAAATAGCTTGAAGTAACATTTGACCCCAGAACCACTTTTGCTTAAAGGAGCTCTACTTCTCAGAATGTTGCCTGCTAATACTGAATGATTAATGTATGTTATTGTTGCTCTAGCACTGTGGACATAATAGAACATAGTAACTTATTTATTATTTTATTTATATTTATTTTATTAATACACCACTGCTTCCTTCAAGGAGCTCAAAGTGTTGTATGTGGATCTCCCCATCCCCACTTGGTCCTCATGGCAACCTTGTGAGGTAGGTTTGGATGAGAGATGCTGCATACCCTCCAACGTTTCTCTCTTGGAAATAGGGACGGCCCGTTTCACAATGATAATTTTACTATTTATACGCTACACATCTTAGTGGGTTGCCCCAGCTACTCTGGGCAGCTTCCGACATATATGAAAACATAATAAAACATTAAACATTAAGAAACCTCTATAAAGGATTGCCTTCAGATGGCACGGTGGTTGAATAACGCCATAAAAGGTAAAGGTAAAGGTACCCCTGCCCGTACGGGCCAGTCTTGACAGACTCTGGGGTTGTGCGCCCATCTCACTCAAGAGGCCGGGGGCCAGCGCTGTCCGCAGACACTTCCGGGTCACGTGGCCAGCGTGACATCGCTGCATCTGGCGAGCCAGAGCCGCACACGGAAACGCCGTTTACCTTCCCGCCAGTAAGCGGTCCCTATTTATCTACTTGCACCTGGGAGTGCTTTCGAACTGCTAGGTTGGCAGGCGCTGGGACCGAACAACGGGAGCGCACCCTGCCGCGGGGATTTGAACCGCCGACCTTTCGATCGGCAAGCCCTAGGCGCTGAGGCTTTTACCCACAGCGCCACCCGCGTCCCTCCAACATTTCTCTATACCCTCCAACATTTCTCTAATGAAAATAGGAACAGCCTAAGGAAAAGTGGGACCTTCCAGGATCAAATCAGAAACTGGGACGACTTCTCTAAATCAGGGACATCCCTGGAAATTAGGGACACTTGGAGGGGCTGATGCTGAGGCAATGAGCTTCCTGGCTGAGTGGGGATTCAAACCCTGGTCTCCCAGGTCCTAGTCCAACCCTCTAACCATTACACCATAGTGAATCCACATTTTCATCTAGTCCAACCCATTGGTTCAGTGCAAGTAGAAACAACAGCATCCCTGGCAGGTGGTCATCCAGCCTCTGCTTAAATAACTCAGACAGCTCCACAGTCAAACAGCTTGTCCCATTAGGAAGCTTCTAATGTTTAACTCAGGGATGGGGAACTGGATGTTGTTAGACTACAAGTCCTATCATCCCTGACCATTGGTCATTCTCTCTGGGGCTGCTGGGAGTTGGGGTTGTAATGCATCCGAGGGGGGGGGTACACAGGTCCCCCACCCATGGTTTAGATGATACTGTCTCTCTGCAATTAGCACTAGTAGAGCCCTCCGAAGGAACCGATAGCAAGTGTCCTCCAGTTTCTGTGCGACTGCTACTGCTGCCTCTTATTAATAACCATGGTAAAACATCTGCTTTGCCTCTTAAAAGTCCCATCTTCAATCTCTGGCATCTCTTTTGTGATGCTGTTTCCACTTCTGCCGCTCAGTCACTTGTTGCTTTCCCTGCTGGTTGGATATGAGTTTGTTCTTTCTTCTGGGATAAGAACTGTTCCACCTGATCCTATGAGCCTTTGGTTTTTATATCTAAATGTCTGGCTTCAGTGTTACTGATAAGGTGAGATGGTTGAAGAACATACCTGTGTGTGGATTTCCCTAAGCTAATTAACCAGCTAGAATCCCCCTTGCTTGGATGAGTACAGGGGAAGGGGGCGGGCGGGTTGCATTAGCAGCTGGAAATAACCCCTTGTTTCCCTCCTGGACCAATGCGGCATGAAGTGTTCCTCCTTTGCAATCTTCGCCACCTTCTTTCTTTTAGAATTGGCTCACATGCAGCAAAGATCCCTTCCACCCGACACAGCATTCACAGAGCATTCACCACAGTTTGTTTTCAGGGAGGTTCGACAATCGTCACATCATCTGTTTATTGAGCTTTTCTCCGGATTGGCTGGCAGAGAGGTTAGACAATGCTGCTTCAAGCAAATGTCACCCTGCTCTTTCCCAGTGTGTTTTCCAATCTTTTATCACAAAAAACAAGCAACCCCCCCCCCGATATTCCAGAGCTCCAAATCGACTTTAATTCTGCAGCTGGACCTTTGTTATGTGAGTGAATCCCACTGGAAATCGCAACAGTGTGGAAGTACTCTAAGTTCTACTCAGTTAAGAGCCATTGAAATGAATAGACCTAAGTTTGTCATGGCCATTAATGCTAGTGGGTCGACTCTGAGTAGGACTAATATTGGCTCCACGTTGGGCTGTATTCAGCTAAGACCTACTCAGAGCGGACCCACTAAAATCAATGAACCTAAGTTAATCATAACTCTTAACTTCAATGAGTCTACACTGAGTAGGGCTAGCATTGGCGACCACCCATTGTATTCAGTAAAGTTTTGCCAAAAATAAACACATTGAAATTAAGAGATTTGTCAGTCATGTCCATTGTTTCCAATGGGTCTGCTCTGAGTAAGACAAATATTGGAGGCAACCCATCAGGCTGTATTCAACCAAGTTTTGTCCATTGAAATTAAGTTATCTTAGTCACCCATGTGAATTGTTTTCGATGGGTCTGTTCTGAGTAGGTCTAGCAAAGAATACAACCTATACTCTGTGTGTGTGTGTGTGTGTGTGTGTGTGTGTGTGTGTGAGAGAGAGAGAGAGAGAGAGAGAGAGAGAGAGAGAGAGCGCTGTGTGATGCTCTTTCGTTGCCCAGACATGTCCATACTTTTATCTCCACCACAGTCTGCTCTTGAGGCTTCCACTCATTTGCCTGTAACTCAATTAACTGCCTCTTTTGTTTTCTCCTGGCTTCCTCCCCAGCCCACCCCAGCCTCCTCTTAATCAGATAAGGCCTGGACCAATCTGCTTAGGCCATGGGAGGTAAGGAGAGGGGTGTTGGAGGAGGAAGGGGGAAAGAAAGAAAGGAGGGAGAGAGGGGGAGGATCTGTGTGGTCTCTTCTGTCAGGCTGTCCTGGCCTCTTTGGAAAACAACGGCAACACAAACATAAAGCCCAGATAAGGGATAATAAGATTGTTTTATTTCTCTCTAATGCTCTAGCAAATGTGAAGGTGGCTAGGATGGAGTAAATGAAATAATTTGGTTTTGGCATCTGGCTGCATGCTGCTTTCACACACTGCCTGAGATGCCCTGCTGAACCATATGGGATTCGGCTCTCCTCATAGGATCTGATAGCAGAGCAGAAGTTTGCTGTGAAGAGAGAGTACTGTGGGGTGGGGCAGCAGTACAGTTGTACCTTGGAAGATGGACGGAATCCGTTCCAGAAGTCCATTTGACTTCCAAAACTTTCGGAAACCAAAGCACGGCTTCTGATTGGCTGCAGGAAGCTCCTGCAGCCAATCGGAAGGCGCGCTGGACATTTGGCTTCTGAAACCCATTCGAAAATCTTTACACACACTTCTGGGTTTCGATCATTTGGGAGCCAATTTATTTGACAGCCAAGGCATTTGAGATCCAAGGTATGGCTGCACTGGTTTTATTGCTTCACCACCACCACCCCTCCACAAATATCTCATACCTACAAATTGCAAGAACAGATATTCCAACTAAATGTTCAGAATAACTTTCTCATGATGAGAGCTGTCTCATGATGAGTGGACTCCCTCTCACTCACTGGAGGTATTTAAACTGAGGTTGGGTGGTCGTCTGCCAGGGATTCTTCAGCTGTGGTTCCTTCATTGTGGGGGGTTGGACTAGATGACTCAAGAGCCAAGCCCATGGCTCTTCCCTTCCCCATACACACACACAGTTTGGAATGTGTGGGGTATCTTCCCACCACAGATAAACATGTGCTTCCTTCTCACTGGCAATAGACCACTGTCAAAGGGGTAGTATAGTGCAATGGTTAGAGAGGTAAGAACCCACTCAAACATGTAGTTTTCTTCCATAATAGTAAGGGCAGGGAATCTTTTTCAGCTTGAGGGACTCTTTCCATTGTGGGAAACCATGCAAGAGCCACATGTCTGATATTGATGGGACCTAAGTTGGTAGGACAGAGGTGGTTGCCTTAAGTGAACTTACCTTGGAGGAGGAGTTACCTTGGATGGCACTGTAAGTCTGAATCCAACCCAATACAGATAGGTAGCCGTGTTGGTCTGCCATAGTCAAAACAAATTTTTTTTTTCTTCCAGTAGCACCTTAAAGACCAACTAAGTTAATTCTTGGTATGAGCTTTCGTGTGCATGCACACTTCTTCAGATACCTGAAGAAGTATCTGAAGAAGAGGTATCTGAAGAAGTGTGCATGCACACGAAAGCTCATACCAAGAACTAACTTAGTTGGTCTTTAAGGTGCTACTGGAAGAAAAAAAATTTTTTGTTCCAACCCAATAGTTTTAAAGAGCCTATTTCAAAGCAGTTGAAGAAGAAATGTGTGACAAACTTCTCTTGGGAAGTACCCTAAGGGCTACCATGTTATAATCTAGGCCCTTTCCCTTGTCTCCACTGACCACACTTCCGCAGATGGCTAGACAATGAAGAGAGGTTCAGAACTGAGCCAAAATCTCTGGATCAGGCCCTGCTGGATCAGGCCCATCTAAGTCCATTGTCCTTTTTCCCCAGTGGCCAAGCAAGGTGCCTATGAGAAACCCACAAGCATAAATTGTGATTCCCAGTGGCTAGTACTCCAGGATTTCAGTATGGGGACATTTGCAGCGCTGCATAGAGATACCAGAAATTGTACCTGGAACCTTCTATGTGTGAAGCAGCTGGCCTGCTCATTTGTGAAGTCTGAGTCCAAATGATGACTTTAACTCAGGCCTCCCCATCTTGAGCAGGAGACATCATGTATACTGCATCATGCTGGATCCCATTGTGGCCCTCGTCATGGTACTTGGGGAGGGAAGGTGAACCACATTAAAAGTGTGTGGATTGTCTCTTTCTTAACACCTCTGCTGGTGCCCCTTTGAAGATGCTTCTTCCAAAAAGCTTTGGGGCCTCACTTCCTCCCCCACCCTTACTTCTGTGAGTTCAAACCATCCCACCAGTTCTCTTCTCTTTAATAAATCAGAGCTCCTTCTGCCCCTGCTAATCTCATTGTTTTGGTAGACAGCAGTGCATTCAGGGAAATGATTAATATTCATGAGCTTGCAAGCTCTGTTTAGGAGAGGATCCTCTGGGGAAGCTAAAATGTTAAGTGAGTGACACAAACCTAATTTTATACATCTCCCCCCCTTCCTTTTGCTCCCCCCCCCCCCGCACACTCCTCCCTTTGTCATGGAGGTAATGTGCTTAAAATAAATTGATGGATGACCATCCATATTCATTATGACCATGCTTCTCTTCGTCTTCCCCATTCCTTACGCCCTGCAGAGAAACCAGTGTCCAAAAGCCAACTCTCTATCCCTGCACATCACTTATTGTGAATTCCTCCTTCTCCTCAGAATAGTAAGCAGGGCTTTTCTGAACAACTGCTTCCTTTGTCAAAACAATTGAAAGGTAGTGGTGTGTGTGTAGGGATGTTTCCAGACTGTCTCTATTTTCTAGTGGGACTAAGTCACATACTAGCAAATTTAAGTTGTGCTATTAAACTTGATTTGGACTTCTTGAACAATAGTGCCTTCCCGACACCCAACCCTCAGTTAAATAAATAACTTTTTTTGCGATAAGCAAAGTGATGAGTAATAGCACTGCGAAGTGTCGAGGTGGCCTTTTGCTTTACACAATGTTAGCTGATATTCCCACAAACAACTCATAATGGATGCTTATTAAATTACCCAGCGCATGTGATAATTAAGAAGCGGCTTAGTCATGCTGGCCACATGACCCGGAAGCTGTACGCCGGCTCCCTCGGCCAATAAAGCGAGATGAGCGCCGCAACCCCAGAGTCGGCCACGACTGGACCTAATGGTCAGGGGTCCCTTTACCTTTACCTTTTTATCCATCATTTTAGATGTACCTGCAACACCCCAGTTTCTCATACAAAGGACCCATTTGTGAGCATCAGCCCCCTCCATTCTTGCACAGCCCGTTCTCTTAGTGGCCATGTAGATGCCTATGGGGATCTGAGTGCAACAGCAGCACCTCTCCCACTTGTGTGATTCCCAGCAACTGTCTTTCAGTGGCATGCTGCTTCCGACAGTGGAGGCAGATCACAGACATTGTGGCTAGTAGCCCCTGATAGCCTCATCCTACATGGGTTGGTCTAATCCTCTTTGAAAGCTCTTCAAGCTGGTGGCCATTGCTGTCTCTTCTGGGAGCCAATGCCATGGTTGTAACTACACACTGTGTGAAGAAGTGCTTTGTTTTGCTGGTTCTGAACCTTCCAGTACCCAGCTTCATTGGATGCCCCTGAGTTCTAATATTACATGAGAGAGGGAGAGTGTGGGGGCACCTTCTCTATGTCCGTGAGGCGAAGCAGTGGGAGACCCAGGACTGAATATCCTTTTTTTTTTTTTTTTTTGCAGTTGGCAGAGGGACTAAACTGCAAAGGCCAGCTTAGTCCAAGAATCTGTTACTCAGAAACAACACGTGTGCATTTTTGTTCATTGTTTTTTAAAAAAACAAAAGTTGGACATGTCATTATACGGTACAAGGCCTGTTGACATTGGCATGGTCCCTAAGTAAACAGGCTTGCTTAAAAATACCCTTCTCCCCACCCTCCCTTCTCTAATTTTGCCTGGCCTTTTCCCCCCTTTTCTTTAAAGAGTAGCTATTGTAGAAAAGGAGGTGATTCTGATGCCAGCAGCTTCGTTCCAGACTGAAAGCAGGATGCAGGGCTGTGTGTCCACCCTTCTCTACCCAGTCGGTTTTGTGCAATTTGAGCCCCAGGTGGGGGTTTTTGCCAAACGGGGTAGATTACCTTTGAGTTTTTGTTTGGTTCCTTATGTGCAATCTGATAAAAGGCTGTCCATCACAGACAAAATCATTATTGTTGTGGTTAATAAATAATGAAATAATAATAATAATAATAATAATAATAATAATAATAATAATAATAATGGCTCTTGCAAGTATAGTGGAGAATGAAGGAAAGAGACATTGTTAGTTGACATAAGCAGTAGATGTATTCCATCAGTCCTGATTTAAGTAGATAGATTAATCTAAGCTGTCCATATCTCTGAGCGAGATTGACTATTATTATTTTTATTTATTAGATTTCTACCCCACTTTTCCTCTAAGGAGGTCAAGGTGGTAGCATGCAGTTTTCCCCCACCCTGTTTTGTCCTCATAACAACCTCAAGAGAACTAAACATTCAGAAGAACCTACTGTACTTGTGCAAACTGTTTGCTAGTGGTGGTGCTGGTGGGGGGACTTTCTGTTGCTAGAGTTGTTTGAAAGCTGCCTATGGGGGAAGTTAGGGACGCGGGTGGCGCTGTGGGTAAAAGCCTCGGCGCCTAGGGCTTGCCGATCGAAAGGTCGGCGGTTCGAATCTCCACGGCGGGGTGCGCTCCCCTTGCTCGGTCCCAGCGCCTGCCAACCTAGCAGTTCGAAAGCACCCCCGGGTGCAAGTAGATAAATAGGGACCGCTTACTAGCGGGAAGGTAAATGGCGTTTCCGTGTGCTGCGCTGGCTTGCCAGATGCAGCTTGTCATGCTGGCCACGTGACCCGGAAGTGTCTCGGCCCTCGGCCTCTTGAGTGAGATGGGCGCACAACCCTAGAGTCTGTCAAGACTGGCCCGTACGGGCAGGGGTACCTTTACCTTTACTTATGGGGGAAGTTAGAGTTTCTTTTATTTAGAAGACATTTTTCTAAAATGTCTGCATTTTGGATGTGTTAAAACACATCCAACTAAAATGCACTTTATGCATATGTCCTGTTTATAAATATAAATATATATTTATATATAAATATAAATAAAATAAAAAAATAATGTGCCAAACTGGGAAAAAAGAATACAGTGGTGTAATGGTTACAGTGTTGGACTAAGACTAGGGAGACCAGGGTTCAAATCCCCACTTAACCTTGGGCCAATCACTCACTGGACTACCTGACAGGGTAGTTGCGGTGATAAAATGAGGAGGAGGAGAGCTATACATGCCACCTTGAGCTCCTTGGAGGAAAGAGGGTATATAAATGCAATAAATAAATAAAATAAATTATCAGATATACCCATGTGTGCCAAAGTAACAGTCACAGATCTGTGTCAATGATAGACCTTCCTTCTCTTCAACAATGATCATCTGGGTCATTTGGCTAGGAATGGAATCTCTGGTAAGTGCCAAAGAAGTCTTTAGTTTAAACTCAGGCCAAAGACTGAGTGTGGGGGCAGGAGAACAGGTGTAGGAAACCGTTATTTGAAGGATAGCTGAAGAAAAAACAGTTAAACACCACATCTGCTATTTCTGAGAATGAGGCCAAAGACTTATCAGTGTTTAATATAGCCAAGTTCTGGTTTATTATAAGAAATATTTTTTAAAAATAAAAATCCCTCATAAGCCAATTACAAGTATGCCCCGCCCAATTTATAATGAGGATATAAAGCAGGCTTCTTTTAGTCTAACATCTGTCTCGGTACTCTTAAAGGCCAAGCCTTCTTACCAGTGAAGACATTTCTCTCTCCTGATACAAGTTAGACCCTTGGGAATTCATATGCTGTGTTTATTCCACCAAACATCACAACTCCAAGATTGCATTTTTAATATGTATTCCCCCCTTCTCACCATGAACCATTCAGCAAGCTCCTGTCTTCCATAGTTATGCCTGACTATTATTTTTGCCAGGGCAAGCTGAGTAACAGCCTAATAGGCCGTGTACCAGTTGCTGACAAGAAGGGATGGGTGCTACTGTCATACAGTGGTGGGGAGCCTTTTTCAGCCTGAGAGGCACATTCTGATCAGGACAACCTTCCAGGGACCACACCCCAGTGGTGGCTTTGTATAGTAGGCCAGCTTCTTCACATGGCACCAGTGTGCCTGCCAATACCTCTGAAAGGTAAAGGTACCCCTGACCGTTAGGTCCTGTCGGGAACGACTCTAGAGTTGTGCGCTCATCTCGCTCTATAGGCGGAGGGAGCCAGTGTACAGCTTTCGGGTCATGTGGCCAGCATGACTAAGTCACTTCTGGCTAACCAGAGCAGCACACGGAAACACCATTTACCTTCCCACCCTTGTTGTTGTTGTTTAGTCATTTAGTCGTGTCCGACTCTTTGTGACCCCATGGACCAGAGCACGCCAGGCACCTCTGTCTTCCACTGCCTCCCGCAGTCTGCCCAAACTCATGCTGGTAGCCTCAAGAACACTATCCAACCATCTCGTCCTATGTCGTCCCCTTCTTCTTGTGCCCTCCATCTTTCCCAACATCAGGGTCTTTTCCAGGGGGGTTTTCTCTTCTCATGAAGTGGCCAAAGTATTGGAGCCTCAGCTTCACGATCAGTCCTTCCAGTGAGCACTCAGGGCTGATTTCCTTAAGAATGGATAGGTTTGATCTTCTTGCAGTCCATGAGACTCTCAAAAGTCTCCTCCAGCACCATAATTCAAAAGCATCAATTCTTCGGCGATCAGCCTTCTTTATGGTCCAGCTTTCACTTCCTTCCCACCCTAGTGGTACCTATTTATCTACTCGCACTTTGATGTGCTTTTGAACTGCTAGGTTGGCAGGAGCTGGGACTGAGCAATGGGAGCTCACCCCATCATGGGGATTCGAACCACCGACCTTCTGATTGGCTAGTCCTAGGCTCAGTGGTTTAGACCACAGTGCCACCTGTGTCCCTACCTCTTATGGCACCCTAAAAAGTTCTCATTAAATATTCCCCCCAAATCTACAGTCTGCTCTCACTGTTGCCAGTGGCTTAGCATCTCCTACATTGAGACCATCATGCCACCCCCCCCCCACAGCATCTGGGATATGCCACACACTTACTGCAGCCATTTTGTGACTGGCGCCTATGGCATGTTATCAGAATTCCAAATGCACACATTCACACATGCCTCTCTATCTTCCGTGCAGCCAACAAGAGACATTATTAGAGATCAAGGACATGTTGCAGCCAGGCAAATGTGCTTGGGGCAGGAGGCATGACCTGTGAAGGGTGTGGCAAGGGAAGAGTTCTGAGGGCTAGATAGGAATGCTTGGAGGGCTGCTTTCATGCCCTGACCTGAAGTTCCCCACCCTGATGCTGTACCTTGCTTGTGGGCTTCCTGGAGGCACTGCATTGGCCACTGTAGCAAAAGGGATAATAGACAAAATGAATCTTTGGTCTGATCTAGCAATGGTCTTCTTCAGTGGTTTTCAGTCCACGTTGACCTCTCAAAACTTCTAAAATTGACAGGCATCTTTTGTAAATGCATTTGTGCTGCAAACTACTAAGATGGATCTGGTACCCAGTTCCCTAGGGCTGGATACAGTGGAAGATGGTTCATGAGCATATACTTTGTTCTTTGCTCATAGTGCTTGTTTTCCATACTCCTGGCCATCTTTATTGTCCTCTTCTGCACACATTGTCAACATGTTTCTTAAATTGTGGTGCCCAGAAATAGACTCCAGAGTGGAATAATAGTGGGACTCTTGCTTCTTCTCTCCTGGAAGTATGGTTCTCTCAATGTACTCTGAGACCACACTTGCCCTTCTTGCACTTGTTGGATGATGACCAGCTTGTGATGGATGTCAACCCCAATATCCCTTTCATTTTTCACACCAAATTATCTGTACCTCTCTGTAGATATTCACATTTGTATCTATTGAATTTCATTTAATGTGCACTTTCACATTATAAGAGATGTACTTTGGACATTCCATCTTGGGCACTAAAACATTTGATGATGGTCCTCCTGCTCTCCTTAGAAGGGCAGCCTGGTTGTTGTTTTTTTGTAGTATCCTGCCAATGTTAAGAACATATCTTCCCTTAAAAAGAAGAATAAGATGAATGCAGTAGTTAAACCACATTTCTCCATGATTCTTCTATGAAACCAATGGAACACCTAATCTTTTCCTGGCTCTCATTACCAATGTCATTGGGGCTGGCCAAAAAGGTAATGGAGGGCAGGGCATGCCGACTCGGTACAACAGAGCTGGAATCTGAGAAGGGGCATGCTCGCTGTCTGGGCTGCGCTCAGTGAGCTTTTTTTAAATCAACTGTGCAATCTCTGTTTTAATTCAGACATCTCTGTCTCTCTGTTCCTCTCATCCCTTGGGCCTTTCAGACTCAGAGCAGACAGATTTATTGGGGTCTTAAACATAATCAGGAACAAATTAGCCTCCATACAGATCACATACTGGCTTGCACTAGAGCCATTCGAAAGATTTCCTCTCCATGCAAGTATGAATTAACTCAACACATTGGATCAGGCCCATGTCCTCTCTTTATCCCAAGCATATGATTTTATCTACTATTTTTTATCATCACATGGGGAAGCCACTGAGCATGATATCAAACTTGGGATTATTTTTCAGTGCATTTCAGTGCAAAGGGGGATCTATATATGGGTGGGCATCTGGTTAGCCCAGGGGCAGCTGACATGGTGCCCTCCAGAAGATGTTGGACTACAACTTCCATCGTACCTGACCACTGGCCATACTGAGTAGGGCTTATGGGAATTGGAGTGCAACCACATCAGGAATATGCCTTGCCAACGTATGCAAGTGGACAGTTGCCAAGAAAGTCCAACTCAGTCATGCTTGACTTGAAAAGAGGAAACTTCTAACAAAAAACAAGAGATAAGTAAAAATGGAATTTGGAAGGGAAAGTCAAGAGGGTCCAAATTCTTCAGAAAGCTCAGTTGGAATGTATACAAGAAAACAACCACTAAGGCCAAGATTATGCCAGTGTGGTTCATGAGCAGTCAAGGAAGCTATGGAAGCACGAATGCTTCCTTTATGGAAGTATTGCCTAAATATGGAAAACAGAAAGGAACACAGACTTTGATGAAAGAAATGCAAGCAGCATGTGATGTGCAAAAAATAAGCTGGGAAAAAAGCACATTAAATCAACAATAAAATTACTTCATAAATATTAGAAACAGGAAAACAGCTAGGGAGATGTTTGGACCTTTGAATGACAAGGGGATTGAAGGTGTGCTAAAGGAGTGAAAGGAAATTTCAGAGATGCCAAATAAATTATTTCCATCTGCTGCACTGTAGAAGATAAAGGGCAGATCTTTTTGCCTTGACTAACTTTCTCGGGAAGGAAGTCTGAGGGAAAAAGGCAAAAGGTGGTAACAGGAGGTGATGTTCTAGAATTTGTTGACAAATTAAAATGAACATGTCACCAGGTCCAGATGGCAGCTGCCCAAGAGTTCCTAAATAACTCAAATTCTTAGGGACAAGTTCCAGAAGATCAGCAATTTAAGCTTCCATTCCTGAAAATGGGAAAGTGGCAAATTTGACACTCCATATATATATATAGAGAGAGAGAGAGAGAGAGAGAGAGAGAGAGAGAGAGTGGGGAATCCAGGAAATTACAACTCAGTTAGTTAATCTCTGTTCTAGGAACACTAGTGGAATTTTTTACTAAGGATAAAACTACCAAGCATATGGTAAAACAGCTAAGACACAGCTACTCGATGACTATACTATCATAGAGCTGGAAGAGTAATCAAGTCCAATCCTCTTCAATGCAGGAATCTTAACTAAAGCAACCATGACAGATGACACCCAACCTCTGCTTAAAAAAGAAGAGTCTACCACCTCTTGTGGGAATCTGTTCCTCTGTCAAACAGCTGTTACCATCAGAAAGTTCTTCTTGATGTTTAGTTGGAATCTCCTTGTTTGTAAATTCAGCCCGTTGGTTCAGGTCCTACCCCCAGAGCAGGAGAAAACAAGCTTGTTCCATCTTCAGTGTGACAGCCCTGTCTCCAGTACTAGAGGCAGAACGCCTCTGGATAACAACTATTGCACTCATTTTCTGCTTGTAGACTTCCCAGAGGCACCTGTTTGGCCACTGTGGAGACAGGATGGTGGACAAGATGGGCCTTTGGTTTTTAATCTTCTTATGAGCTAGCTGGGAGGTAGCCATTGTGGTGCCCTCCAGATTCCATTGGGCTCTAACTCCCATCAGCCACAGCCAGCAGTGATTAACAGTGTAGTTAAAGAACATCTGGAATAACATGTTAGCACTAGGAACGGGGAGAAAGTTGGTTTAGTTTTCGTTTTAATGCAAAACACTCTAATTAGCCATTTCCAAATCATTATGTAAGCTAAAACAGAAGTTTCCTTTGAAATTTGTACATCTCCAAATGCTGCAATGCAGTTCTCCAAGCAAATGATGAATACAAAATTGTGTATATTATGGGAAAGCGTACATAAAAATGCACTCAATAGTGAAAATAACATTAAAAATGCTTAAAATTAGTGGCAATTCCCTGAAATAAATGTATACTTTAGGGAAAATTTCATACAAACAGGGGTAAGTAGAAATTGACACTAAAATGCTGATTAATTTTTATAAGCACAATTTTTCTACATATAAAAAAATGCAAACTTGTGGAGAAGTGTGGAGAATATGTGGAAATATGAGAAACTGGGGTGGGGGTGGGGCAAGCCTTGAGATTGATTTATTTTTCCTTTTCCTAGCTAAGGCAATATTTTTCCTCCCCTAATATATATATTTCAATTGATATATAACGAAACACTCTCTTGCCTTATAAATCATTGAAGAGCAGAGTATTGTTGGTATGTCTAGAGCATGGTGGTCTTTTTTTCTTGCCACCCCCGAAAGAAACTTTGCCACGGACAGTGTAATATCATTTGACCTATCCTCCAGAAGGTATTTAATATGGGAGGCTTCAGATTTCCCTGGCAAATTTGCTAGTAAGGGTTTGATCAGTTGGTCCCTTGCTTGCTCGTACTGCTCACAATGCAGTAGTAGGATATGGGTCATGCATTCGACATCCTGAGAACATAAACAAAGCCTTTTATGATAGGGGATGCCTCTTAGTCTACCATTTAAAACTTCCAATGGAAATACCTTTGATCTAGGTTTGGTAAATAAATACCGATAGGTTTCCTAAGACATGAGGCTAACTGAAAGTTGTGCCCATATTGGATTCCAGCTGCAATCGGGCCACAGATTACATTGGATCTGGATTGCAGGTCGCTTTGTGAGATGTCCCAAAGCCTTTGCCTCAGGGATACAAGGGCATTATCGTAGCCCAGTTGATACAAATAAGATTGGATTTGGGACACAATTCGAAAACTGTAGTAAAGACCGAATATACTTTGCCTGGAACCCATCTAACTTAGGAAATAAGCTGTTGTACCAGACGTTTGAAGTGTAGAAAAGTTGGGAGACAGATTTTGCAATAAAAAAAAACCTTATGGCTGACGGAACCTAATGTCCACCCCTTGCAAAGAAGAAATGGAGTATAGCAAGTTTGCTTATCTCCGCCTTTTGGTATGCAGTCTGCCAGTGGCAATTCCAGTATTTTGAGTGGTGAAATAAAAGGAGCAAATACAGTAGACAGGGACAGTCATGGAACATCCCCACCAGCACTAAGGCAGGCGTGCAACAGCTCAGGGACCCTGTGAGCCCAGCCCTGCACTGCTTTTGCGAGTGGTGCTGGGCTCGCAGGGCACCCAAGCTGCTGTTGTCCTTCTCAGCTCATGATGCCCTGCACCCCACCCAAAAAAAACAACTGCCCAGGGTGACGCCTCTGTCCCAGCCCTCTCCCCACGCTACGCCTCTGGATGGAGAAGAACCTTCAGCGATACGTAAAAACCCTGGCCTTGGTTTCTAATCTTCTATAGGCAGCATGTTGCAAGCTTGTCCCTGTTTGTCTTTGATACATCGCAGGGAAAGTATGCTTGGACTGGTTTAGATACAGTACAGTGGTACCTCGGTTTAAGAACAGTCCTGTTTAAGAACAATTCGGTTTACAACTCAACAAAACCAGAAGTAGTGTCCCTGTTCGAGAACTTTGCCTCAGTCTACGAATGGAATCCGAACAGTGGAAGGACACCGGCAGTGGGAGGCCTCATTAGGGAAAGCGCGCCTCGGTTTAAGGATGGTTTTCGTTTAAGAACGGACTTCTGGAATGGATCAAGTTCGTAAACCGAGGTACCACTGTACTTCCACTTGACTTTCTCACTTGAGTTTCTGGGTGAATTGTAACTTCTGCATTATCTAGTCCATGAATGAACTGATTTAGATGTGATCTAATTCATACAATTGGCTGTTGTGTGAATTTGGGCTGTGTGTGTGTGTGTGTGTGTGTGTGTGTGTGTGTGTGTTAGAGGACAAATAGCTGCGACTTGATCCAGATTAAGACCTTGGTGAGGGGACATAGATGGGTTTTTATAAAGTATTTGCTTCCCACCAGACTGTTGCCCCTGCCCCTGGCCTGTTATTTGCATGGAAATAAAAGGTCTCATTGACACCAACTGGAATTCCCAGCCCTGCTGTAAACAGCAAGTGCGTGGTTCAAGTCCATCCAGGGACAGCTGTGGGCAGGATTCCTGCATTGCAGGGAGTTGGGTTCAAGGAATTTAGGTTGAGACCAAGCAGAAGGGGACAAAGGATGAATGCCTTTTACCCCTCCACACAAGATCCTGTTCCAGATCTCTTTCTCACACAAACCTTTTAAAAAACACCTTGCTGATCAGGGGAGTAGAATCATATATAGTTTGGCCTCTTAGAACAACCACTTCTGGTGGTTCCAAGGGATGGATTTTGAATAATTTCATTGTACATCCATGCAACTTGGCACAGGAAACCCCAAAATTCACATGGTTCAAGGAATTCAGTCTCCATTGCTGGTATATCCAGGGCCGGGCCAGCAATGAGACAGCTGGGAGGTGTGGCAGATCTGCCCTCAGAGGAACTAGCAGGATGAGCACCACAACTCCAGAGTCGCCAGCGACTGGACTTAACTGTCAGGGGTCCTTTACCTTTACCTGGAGTCATCCTAGGAATCTTGGGACCATCTGCATACAAAGCAGATAATTTTCCACTGAGTATGTAAGGAAAGGGATTTAAAAGGGGGAAGAAAATCAGGGGTGGTAAGTAAGGGACAGCTAGAGAACGACCTGCAGTGGAAGTTCTGCTCCTTGAAAGACACAGGAGGACACTCTTTGCCCTCCTCCCCAGCATTGGGTTATCCCCTTAGAGCAGGGGTGGGCAACCTAAGGCCTGGGGGCCAGATCCGGCCCAATCGCCTTCTCAATCTGGCCTGTGGACGGTCCGGGAATCAGCGTGTTTTTACATGAGTAGAATGTGTCCTTTTATTTAAAATTCATCTCTGGGTTATTTGTGGGGCCTGCCTGGTGTTTTTACATGATTAGAGTGTGTGCTTTTATTTAAAATGCATCTGTGGGTTATTTGTGGGGCATAGGAATTTGTTCATATTTTTTTTCAAAAGGTAGTCTGACCCTCCACATGGTCTGAGGGATGGTGGACCAACCCATGGCCGAAAAGGTTGCTGACCCCTGCCATAGAGAGTCACTCCATCTCCCTTTGACTTTTGATTCCTCTAGTTCAGATTAGTGTCTCATTGACTGGCGCAAAAAGATGTTTCTTCAGTTGCAAGGGACAACCCCCCCTCCCTTCCCTTCTGCTACTGCCCATGCCAAATATGCCGTGAGTTGGTAAACAGAGGCCTCCAGTCTCTGGAGCTGTTCCTTTGGAAGTGCTTGTCCTTGCTAAACTCAGTGTTTCGCAAGTGTCATTTAAGAACAAAATAGTGAACAACACCAGGGGCCTGGAGCCTCTCTTGCACTGGCAGGAGGCCACTGAAATCAGCTGGGCTCTGCCAGCAGTTAATTTGCTTCATTGCTCTTTTTCTATTCCTGTGCAGAGGGTTGTTTGCTTGTTTTTTTATTATGTTTATTTTTGTTTACTTATACAGTTTTACACTGGTTCTAGTCAGGTGTGTGTGTGTGTGTGTGTGTGTATGTGGGCGAGAAATAGGCACACTGATAGATGTAGGCAAACCACCAGATATAAAATATCCTGGGATTTCTTTTAGGGGTGGTGGTGGGAAGCTGCCTTATACGCAATCAACTCATCTTGCTCAGAGTTGTCTTCATTGACTGACTCTCATTTTTCTGGCTGCAGTCCTGTCTAGAGAGGTCAAGGGTTGGACCTGGGACATTCTGCATGCAAATCAAATGCTCTGCCACTGAACTGCCACCCTTAATGTATAACATAGCACATATAAAACAGTAAGCCACAAGAGGTAGTAGTAGCAGCAATTTCATTTGTTTAGATGTAAGCCATAACAAAGAAAACAACATTCAGAGCTGAGCTACAAACTGGGCCCTTGCCTCGCAAGCAAAGGTGTTCCGGATTCAGTCTCTGGCATCTCCAGCTGAAACAGCCCTTTAAAGGGCTGTTGAGCCATGGAAAGAGTCAGCCAGGATCTGGAGAGAGCGGTGGGATGAGGCAGACACCAAAGTGTGTGGAATTTGCAGGATTGCATAGATCTTTGTGTCCCTTTCTCTACCTCAAGACACCCACCCACGTATGAAGCAGAATAGGGAAGTTAGTCATGCCCATGAATTTCAATGTGTCTACTCTGAACAGGACTAACATTTGATTTTGTAAGAAATTTTTTTTAACGATAGGAGGATATGGAAAGCATTAAATCTGTTAAAGCTGTAAGAAAACCTTTTACAACAACAACAAAAAGTTGAAAATAAATAAAGGAATGAAGGAGGGATGGGGAGATATGGAGGAAGGAAGAAGTGAGAGTATGGCTCAATCATGATCTTTCAGGATTTGTAGGATCATCTGAATTGGAATGTGGGACATTTTTCATCGTGAGGGCTGCACTCCCTTCTGGGCAATTTGTCAAGGGTCATGTGTTAGTGATGGGCAGGTTCTACAGCTTCTACAAACACACCCACCCTACTCTATCCTTTGTCCAGACAAGCAAGAGGCATTGCCAGAGCTTAAGGACACATCACAGCCACTCAGAAACACAAAGGGTGCAAAGTGAGGGTTGTGATTTGGGGAGAGAAGGTGTGGCAAGGATGTGGCTAGGAATAGATGTGGCCTGTGGGTAGTTCTGAGGGCCACATGTGGACACCAGGCCTGAGGTTCCCCGATCTAAATTGAACCACTCTCTAGGGGCACTCCTTGCAAGGAAACTGGAACAAACTTTGTGATCTTATCCTCAAATTACCTGAGAACTCTGAATTGTACAAGAGGTAAGGGACCTCATGCAACTATTCCAACGGTAGTTCAGTGGTCTATTTTTAAGTGTAAATGCACTGAGAGTTGTTGGTAGATTTCTGAAAACATGCACATTTTACAAACAAGCTATGATACATATGTTAGCAATTCCCAGGCTCCCTCATTGTCCTCTGTCAGCTCAAGTGTTTGACAAGAAGTGAGTGTGTGTGAAGGGGTGGGTGAGGGAGTAGGTGGTATTATGAAAGCCAGACTTTGACGGAAGCAAGAGCACATCATTCCCATTTTTTTTATAATTTGCATAATTTATTCTAAAGGGCAAAAACTATGGTTTTCTGAGGGCATCATTCCCATTTGCTCATTAGGTCAAAGTACACAGTGCTTACTGGACTTGGTTATTGAGAAATGGCTTTTCCATCCTTCTTGACTTCCCTTCCCCTCCTGTTCTCTCTTACTGCAGATGAACCGAGCAGGTGCTACTTCCATGATGGTGACGGCGTGTGTGAAGAGTTTGAGCAGATGACCAGCATCATAGACTGTGGAGTCTATACACCCAAAGGCTTTGTCGACCAGTGGGCGTCCAACGTGTCGGTCTCACATCATGATGAGAGATGCCCAGAATTGGTTGTGATAGGTCAGCCAGCAGCCAATCAAGTAAGGAAAGCGGATGGTCATTGGTTAAAGTGTTAAGCGGTGCATCCAAGCCAATGGGATGTTTTACTATTTCTTTGTGGGGGGAGGATTAAGTCACGTTTCAGTAGCACAGCTCATGCTTTGCACACAAATAGCTCCAGGATGAATCCCCGCCATCTCCACATAAAGGATTTTATTTATTTATTGCATTTATCCATTTTTTCCCTGCCAAAAGCTCAGTGGTGTACATGATTTCTGTGAGGTAGGTTAGGTTAAGAGGCAGTGACTGGTCCAGGCTCACCCAGTGATCCATTACAGCACACTGGAAGCAGATATTACCTGAGACCAGTGGAGGCTGGTGCTCATTGGGACTGGTGGGGCAAAAGATGATTGAGCGTCTGGTCACTGAACAACTCCAGACACATCTGGATGATGCAGACCATTTGGATCCCTTCCAATCAGGATTCCGGACCCAAAATGGGACTGAAACTGCCTTGGTCACGCTGTTCGTTTATCTCCAGCAGGCTAGAGACAGAGGTGAAAACTCTTTCCTGGATCTCTCAGCTGCTTTTGATACCATTGACCATGGTATCCTTCTGGACTGTCTAGAGGAGTTGGGAGCTGAGGACACTGTTATACAGTGGTTCCGATCCTTTCTCCTGGGCTGTGTCCAGAAAGTGGTGTTGGAGGGGTTGTTCGGATCCCTAGGTGTTTACTTGTGGGGTGTCTCAGGGCATGGTCCTCTCCCCCAGGCTTTTTAACATCTACAGGAAGGTGCTTGGAGAGATCATCAGGGAGTTTGGGCTGGGTGTTCACCAGTATGTGAATGATACCCAGCTATACCCACCTGGGTATCATTTGTATACCCATGCAAATCATACTCAGCTTTAAATCAGAACCAGTGAAGGCAGTGAATGTCCTGAGTGAGTGTTTGGAGGCATTTGGAGGATGGATTGAGGTAGAATCCTGACAAGACAGAAGTACTGTTTTGGGGGGACAGAGCAGCTCTCTGGTTCTCAGCAAAGCATCTTTCCATCAGCTCACCATCTGGTCCTTTGAAACAGACATTGCCAAGGATCGAACCCAATGCTCCACCCCCCCGGGGTATTCGAGAGTACACAGTACTGGCACCTCATTTTGTTGTTGTTAAGAAGTGTGACACTGTAACAATTTTATGATAAGTACTGACACCTATTTTTCTTGGGCAGAAGCACTAATCAAATCTATTATATTCTACCTGCAAAGCATGTGTTTTACCACTCAGCTATGGTTTCTCTTATGTTTATAAGATCATGCAGCTGCCTTGATTGCAAAATAGCCTTTCTTCTCCCAACTGACCTCCAGGGCCCCACTGGTTATTATTTTGCAAACCACAAGAGTATCTTTCCCCACCCCCATAACCACTGGAATCATTCCCTCCATAAATACATAAGCAAAGCATTGTTTGGGTTGGTGGTGGTGGGGTTCTAGTGGAAACTTATATCAACATTATGCTGCCTTCTCCTGAATCAGAGTATTGGTCCAGGTAGATCTGGGGTAAGAAAACTGGCCTTCCAAATTCCCTCCAGTCACTGATCTTGTCCAATGTCCTATATATTGCAACAGTTTACTAGGTGCCCCTGCTGGATGGTCCAACAGGAAATGAAAGCAATGGCCCTTCTTCAATTATTTGCCACCCAACAACTAAGACAACATTTTTGAAAACTTATATTCAGAGGTGCATTGCCTCTAAACATGGCACCTTCCTTTCCCCACATCTTATCATCATTACTATTAAAGTTTATTTTTATCCTGCTTTCCAGCTCAAGGGCATCCAAAGTAGTGCACGACATATATCAAAATACAATAAAAACTATGAAACAGTACTGAGTCGAAATAAAGGGAGCCAAACCCACAGAGCCAGGGGACAAAAATAACAGCTTCAGTTGTCATAAAATCATGATATGAAAGTTTATTGTTTGTAGCAGAGGTGGGGAACTTCAGACCCAGGCCCATGAGGCCTCTCTGCCTGGTCCTCAGAGCTCTTGCTGGCCCTGTTCTGTACTCTGAATGTGTTTGCCTGGCTGGAATGTATCCTTGGACTCTGCTAATGCCTCTTGTTTGCTGAATGGGGGATTAGAGAGGGGGTCTGTGCAAGCTAGCGTACTGTACAAAGGTAACCATTACATTTGCCACTCCACCAATTTTCACCTCTGCCTGCCCATCCCTGGCATGTGACTTCCAGAAGGAAATGTGGTCCTTAGACTGAAGAAATGCCCCATTCTTGCTGGACATCAAAAACAAGATAGGGAGAGGGTCAAACCATGCCTCCCAAGGGAGGGAATTTAGCTTCGTTATCTCTTAATTTATCTCCTGAAGCAATTCAAATCTAGATTATTTCAGTGTATGTGTATGTGTGTGTTGGGTCTCAAGAGTTTTTGATAAATTCAGTCTTTGTGAATTCTGATATGAGCTGGCTTGATTCTCACATTCCATACTATAACATGCAAATCAGAACATAGTTATCCTTCAGTTTTGTTTTTTGTCTTTGTCTTTGTTTTTGTTTTTTGCTGTTTGTTTGTTCTCTTGGCAAACAAGGTGAGGTGTACAGTCCAATGATGAGCAAGCTCAGTGGGTAATAGTGGCCTAGTCATCCACTCTCTCAGTTGCCTCACAGGACTGTTGTAGGGATGACTGCCTCCTTCCCCACGTTCCATGGAGAAAGGGCAGAATGAAAACACAACACAACTGACAAAATCAATGAAGATAATAATGGCAAAAATTTTCAACTCATCAGGCTTCATAGTTGTTGTTTTTCACAACAGGAAATGAGCTCTTTACCATAAGAATCATATTTTTGACCGTCTGATTATCATTAATATATGTATTTTAAGGAATAGTTTCCAGCAACATTTGTTGAATTTAAGAATGGGACAGGGAACTTAAGACCTGGAAGTCAAGTGCAGCCATCCAAACCTCTCTATCTGGCCCTTGAGATTATCACTTTACCAGCCCTGATCTATGCCTGGTTGGATTGCACCCTTGAATTGTGAAGATGCTTGCCTGGATAGAGATACAAATTTGTAAAGAAAGAAAAAAAAAGCAAATTCTGATTCTTCCATGACTGTTGGGGAACAGGTTGTCTCCAATTCAGTAGAACTAAAGAGATTGATGAACGTGACCAACATAATTGCAATGGGTCTCTTTTATAATAGAACTGATTTGGATACAACCCATCTGCTCCTATACCCACTTTGCCCCTGGCTCCTATCCACCACTGGCCTGTGGCCCTCAGGCTAAAAAATGTCCCCCAACCCTGTTTTAAGAGGACTTTGGCATCCTGGTAAGCTGTGCTTTGGATGTCAGCCTTGGTGTCACTGAAAAAAGATAATAGGGCTTTCTTTGGGGGTGAGGGGAGACGGACAAGATAAAAATGTATTTGCACTTAGTGCCAGGGAAATGGTGTATCAAATGCGGAGGAAACAACTTCTAACAATGATAGTTAAATTCAGCTTGTGCCCTGCAAGGAAAGATACATATTTTTGGCTGCTACTGGAACTCTCTCCCCTTCTCCATATTCACCCGATCCATCTGACTCAAGCCTTCGACGGGCCAATGGAACGCCACTTAGCCAAGATTCCATCCTCCGTGTGCCTTGGCTTGCTCTGCGTTGCAGCTCTGGACTCTTAAAAAAGCAGAGTGGCGGGGCAGCTGGGGGAGAGAAAAGAAATGAAAGCAAGCCAGTTACGAGGTACTAACTCATAAACTATTATGAGGAAACCTATTACAAAGTTCCAGCTGTCTAGCTAACCCAGGCTCCTTCAGGGTAAATGTTGAGCCTGGGCAGAGAACTACAGTGTCCCTAGATAAGGACTATCACCTGTGGGCAGCCTCTCTCTCTCTCATACTTATCCTCCAAGGAGCTCATGGTGGTTTCCATGGTTATGTGTAAAAGGCACAGTGGTAGAACATCTGCTTTGCATGCAGAAGGTCCTAGGTTCAATCTCTGACATCTCCAGGGAGGGCTGGGAAAGGCTTCCTCCTAGCTCAGATGGTACAGCATGAGACTATTAATCCCAGGCTTGTGTGTTCGAGCCCCACATTGGGTTAAAAATTCATGCATTACAGGGTGTTACACTAGATGACCCCCATGGCCCTTCCAACTCTACAGTTCTATGATTCTGAAACCCTAGAGAGCTGCTGCCAGTCAATACGAGCTAGAAGGATCAGTGGTCTGAACTTGGATAACAGTACGTTCCTTTCTATCCTCTCCACAGTACTGTGAAGTAGGTTTTAGGGAGAGACAGTGTGACCAGGGGCGGAGGAAGTGGGTGCGGTGTGGGCAGGTTACCCTGGGTGTCAGCACTGGGGGGGTGACAAAATGCCGGGTGGCACTCACCGTGGTTCCTGCAGCGTGCCTGAGCCGCACGTCTCTCCTGGGAGTGACGCGGCCCCAAATGGTCCGCCCACCGCCTCCCCCTCAGCTGTAGTGCGGCTGAGTGGGAGGAGGCATGCAGACTCCTTGGAGGCCCCATGGAGCGTCCTGCCCCAGCTGGCCTTGCCCCCATGGGCGACTGGCCCCACCCCAGGGCGCAGGGCATGCGTGCTGTCCCAGGCGCCCGATCGGCTTGCTCCGCCACTGAGTGTGACTGGCCTGTGTCTAACCCAGCAGTATTCATGGCCAAGGGAGGATTTGCACCCTGGTCTCCTAGCGCAACACACTCTGCTGTGTTACTTGTTATGCATTCCTTTAAAGCACTGGATGTTTTTGCCCTAGTTTCATAAACCATTCTTTGTGAAGCATGAGATTATTCTTGCTGCAGTGCATTCCTCCTCCTTTGCAAAAAAATAAAAATAAAAATAAAAATGTAATTGCTGTAACTAAATAACAGATTCGATGTTGCAAATGTAAGACGAATGCATGAACATTAACACACTGTGGAGCACAGAACCTGTCATGCCACACACTATGAAGCTGGGGGACAGCAGGTTAAGAACACAAGATTACTCAACACATAGCCCACTGATGTATGAGTGGATCCAGAAGAGGCCACTTTTTCCCTCAAACCTGCATCTGGCCCTGAAAGGCCTCTTTATACCATGTCCAGGCATTGGTGGCCACCTAGGTTAGTATGTATGGCTGATGAACTTCAGACAGCTTGGTGGATCACATGTTGCTCAAGGCTTCTCTAACATTAAACCAGTTTATTCAAGAAAATACTATTTAAAGCTCTAGAAGCTGTGCTATAAATAACTAAGGAATTTACATGTGTTTTTGGTGCATGTTTAAAATAAAATGTCAACAACAGCAGCAGTGGCAAAATTAAAGCTAGAGAGAAGGTGTGAAGCTATAGGGAGATCCAGGGAGAGATTATTTCTGCAGCGTAAGAGGGAATGCCCTTGGCTCCTGCAAGGGAAGTTGTAACGAGAGGTTCCTGAAGCATGCCAAAGTGGAGACATCCCAGTTCTCAGCAAGGTCACTCCAAAGGAAGCAAATGGCTTCTCAATCATAGCAGGCAAATTTTATTCTCTTCCTCTCCCTGGTTTGAAAACATTGTATTCATTGGCAGCGCCAATCCTTTAGGGGATTCTCTTCTAGAGGCCTATTTTGCTCATTGAAATGAAACTGTGGCAAAGAAATGGGGATTCTCCGCTAACATAAAAACCATTTCCAGATAGTAGAATATTGGGGTTGAAATAAGTTTAGGCCACTTTTTTTAAGGAAGTGCATCACAAAAGGAGAGGATGCCAATCTGCATAAAATTTGCACATGCTAATTTACATGTATCTTTGCAGATTTGGAAATAATTATGACAGTTAAAAGAGAAATACAAACTAGGTTGTTTTACATAAATTTGCATATGCTGATTTATATGATTCATATAATGCAAATGTATACAATTACTATAATTTAAAGCTAAATATAGCATATCTCTCCCTAGTGGGGGGGGGGGCTGTGAACAGTGACTTGACCTGTTGTCCAGGTATTTAACAATGACAGACACCTTCAAGGCCCCTGATCTCCTTTTCCAATGCTTTTCAAGCTTTTTTTTAAAAAAAACCCAACAACAACCATCTGTCTTTGTTTAGTCTAAGGGCTGCTGTTGTGACCCATGACTGGTAGTGTGTTCCAACCACCAGTTGAGGGCAGGTGGGCTAGAAGCCTCCTTCAAATCACAGGTGTGTCTAGCATAAGTTAAGCTGGTTGCTCCTCTAGGTTAGAATCAGAGGCTGCATGGCTACCGAGAGGAAGCTGAAAGCCCAGCGTAGCCACCATGGCTACTTGATAGCGCAGTATTGTTTACACTGACTGGCTGTGGGTCTCTGGGATTTCATGCTGGTGACATTCCCAAGCCTACCTGGAGGTGCCAGGGACTGTACCTGGGACCTTCTGCATGGAAAGCAGATGCTCTATCCCTGAGCTTTGGTCTTCCACCCTGTTAGGAACCCTGTACAGTTTGCACCACAGCAATCAGGTTGCGGGGGGGGGGGCATTCACAGTGCTGCTCTCCACCTCCACCTGTTTCCTCTTCCTTCTCCTCCTCCATGTTGCCCCTTGTAGAACTCAGTAAGGAGGAAGAAGGAAACAAAACCAGCATTAGTTATCTGTGTCTCTCAGTGACTCTGGCACCACCCACTATTGGGCTCCTTGCCTTCTACCCTACCAGTCCCCAAAGGGCACCAGCCACCACAGCAATCAAAGGAACTCCCAGCCAAACCACCCTAGAGAGACACCTTCTTCTTTATCTTTTGAATGAATCTCCTCTTTTACTCTCACTTAAGAGTCCATGCAGATAAGTAAGGGGAAGAATGAAGTGAGGGTTAGCACACTCTGTTTCCTTTCTGTGTGTATGTGTGTTTGGGTGCACAATTCAGAAAAAATAGATAAAAGAAACAGATGCAGACGGCACAGCAGCCATCCAGGTTTGAAACCAAGTTTGCCTTGACCGTTTTTTTCTGAGATGCAAATCCAGTTTGTTTGTTTTTTTTAGTTTTTTTAAAGAAACAAATGAACTTTGAGGTGTTACAAAATCATTTCGATCTTATTGGTTTCCAAAGGCTCCCACCCCCACCCCCCCAACATTGTTGAGAACATTGTAATAGGACCAGCCTAAGACAGGATGATACATTTAAGTACCTGAGACAAAAGAACCAAATCATGGTTCAAACAATGGGAGTAGGGCAGGGTGTTCTGTTATCTCTCCAGTCAAAACACATAGACATCACCTGAGCTACTGGTATTCAAAAGCATTACTGCCTCTGATCATGGAGACAGAGCACAGCCATTTAGTGTATTTTTGGTCTTTGTTGGAAGCCGCCCAGAATGGCTGGGGAAACCCAGCCAGATGGGCAAGGTACAAACAATAAATTATTATTATTATTATTATTATTATTATTATTATTATTATTATTATTATTATCATTATCATCATCATCATTATCATTATCATTATCATTATCATTATCATTATCATCATAGCTGGTAGCCATTGATAGTCGTCTCCTCCTCCTCCTCCTCCTCCTCCTCCTCTTTGAATCTGTCTATTCCTCTTTTAAAGCCATCCAAGTTGGTGGCCACCTCTGCGTCCCGTGGGAATGAGTTCCATAGTTCAACTGGGCACTGTATAAATAAATACTTTTTTTAATCTGTCCTGGATTTTCCAACATTCAGCTTCATTGGATGTCCATGAGATCTCATGTGAGGAGAAATAGGTATCTGGTTAGTCACTGTGAGAATGCTGGACTAGATGGGGCCCTTTATCTGTTCCAGTGGTTTGCTGTTTTTGAATGGCTGAAAACTGTGTTGGGGTGGGTTATGCCTGTGGGCCAGATCTGTGTTCCCCCACCCTGCTGACCATATCTGCACCAGACTGCAGAAGGACGGAATTGATTAAATGCATAAAATAATAATCCCTGCACACAGAAAATCTTAGACTCAAAACCGTTTCCCTTGCAAGTTATCATTCTATGTGTAGGGATAGATGATAGATGATAAATGATAAATAGATAGATAGATAGATGATGATAGATAGATAGATGATAGATAGATAGATAGATAGATAGATAGATGATAGATAGATAGATAGATAGATAGATAGATAGATAGATAGATAGATAGATGATAGATAGATAGATGATAGATAGATAGATAGATAGATGATAGATAGATTAGATAGATGATAGATAGATAGATAGATAGATAGATAGATAGATAGATGATTGATAGATAGATAGATAGATGATAGATAGATAGATAGATAGATAGATAGATAGATAGATAGATAGATAATGATGATAGATAGATAGATGATAGATAGATAGATGATAGATAGATAGATAGATAGATAGATAGATAGATAGATAGATGATAGATAGATGATAGATAGATAGATAGATAGATAGATAGATGATAGATAGATATAGATAGATGATAGATGATAGATAGATAGATAGATAGATAGATAGATGATAGATAGATAGATAGATAGATAGATAGATAGATAGATAAATGATAGTGTGGCAGAACATTATATCAAGTGATAAGTCCCTGCACTGAGAACTTTCATGCTTGGAGCTGCCCCTGGATCTCAAGGAATGGAAATCTCATGAGCCATACTGATACTATTCCATGACCAGCCAGAATCTGGGGCCTCTTCAGAGCAAGACACATAATAACCACCCTAAGAACTGTACTGGCATGATCTTCCTACCTGTTCCCATTCTCACCTACAAATAAGGGCCTTGTATGTGTGTTTGTGTCATGGCTGAGATTGGCTGCAAACTGAGACTCTCCCTGGGCTGGGCAGCTTGCCATTTCCCTTCCTTGCCCCCACAGATGGGAACACTGGCACAGTGCATTCCCTGCAGTAGTGGTGAGAGAAGTCAAACCATCCTGTTCCAAGGAGTACATGTGTGATGTGGTGGGTAGAAAGAAATTTTAAGGGGTGCTAATCTGGAAGGAGGGAGGGGACGTGGGTGGCGCTGTGGGTAAAAGCCTCAGCGCCTAGGGCTTGCCGATCGAAAGGTCGGCGGTTCGAATCCCTGCGGCGGGGTGCGCTCCCGCTGCTCGGTCCCAGCGCCTGCCAACCTAGCAGTTCGAAAGCACCCCCGGGTGCAAGTAGATAAATAGGGACCGCTTACTGGCGGGAAGGTAAACAGCGTTTCCGTGTGTGGCTCTGGCTCGCCAGATGCAGCTTTGTCACACTGGCCACGTGACCCGGAAGTGTCTCCGGACAGCGCTGGCCCCCGGCCTCTAGAGTGAGATGGGCGCACAACCCTAGAGTCTGTCAAGACTGGCCCGTACGGGCAGGGGTACCTTTACCTTTTAATCTGGAAGGAAGGAGGAAATAAGAAGGGGTCACTGCCTTTCTCCACACAAAGGAACACTTGAATAATGACCTTATATAGTGTGGCTGTGTTGTTCCTGTGTGACAAGACAGACTGGTTGATAGTGATTAATCTAGTTTGCTTCAGAGAGTATGGGTGGCAGGAGGAAGGAGAGAGATGAATTCTTGGAGTGTATTGGGGGGATATCTCAGATGAGGGACAGGGCAGGGAGAGAAACAATTGGTTCAATTTGCATTTTAATGCAAAACTCCTTACTTCACCATTTCCAAAACAATATGCATAGGAAAACACAGCCACCCTCTTAAATGTCACAATTCTCTGAATTTTGAAGCGCAGTTCTCCGATAAATAACATTTCTAGGAATCCACATATGAAAGTATGCATTTCAATGCATATATGCGTGAAAATAGCACAGAAAGTGCGATGTATTAATGAAAGCAGTGTATAAAAATTTATGAGGGAAAATAATTTGCAAAAATGTGTGTGTTTGAGGAAAATGCATACAAAAGGGTATATATTAGGAGAAATTCATACTCAGATTTAGACCCATTTTCATGAGGACCTTTATTTAAAAAGAATTGCAAACTGATGCAGAAATGTGAAGTATGGAACAGGAGATGGGGAATTATGAGTTAGTGATAGGAACCAAAATTGACAGATGCATTCTTCCCTACTGTAACGGATCCCACCCTTGCCACCAATTAATATGTAGCAGACTCACCCACTAACTGCCCCCAGTTAAATATGGTGCTTTTCCAGGTGGAAGCTAACTTATTATTTAAACTTTATATAAGGATGTCACAGGCTTAAGCACAGTAGTATATGCTCAGCTTTTCTTAAGCTTCCGTTGCTAAAGATCTGTTGCTACACTTCAAGTAGATGTTCAGGTTTCTAGAATGGGTGGTAAAATGCTTAACTCAGCTTCTGCTACTTCAGTCTCATTCCCTTACTTAGTTATGGCAGGTGTTACAGTTAAATACTTTTGACACAGCACAACTTCTTTCACAGCTTAATACTTTGGTTCATGAGTGAGGGGCACTTTTCGTCAGTTGCCCACTCTCTTAGCAATCTTACACCTGAGGTATTCCATTTGGTATAACAGACCCAGGGGATCCCCTCACCCCTTGTTACTGGCTTGGGAGTCTTCTTTACCTAGAAGATCTCCCCCTCCCCCCCCTCACCCCACCCCGGCTAGAATGAGACCCAGGGAGACTGTATTCCCACAGCTTCTCCCTCTCCTGGCTCAGACTCAGCTCTCCAGGTACCTCCTATTTGTATACTTTCTCCAGACACTCAACCTGCTCTTCTCATCTAAGCTGTGAGGATCCTTCCTCTAGCTCAGGCACAGGCAAACTCAACCCTCCAGATGTTTTGGGACTACAACTCCCATCATCCCTAGCTAACAGGACCAGTGGTCAGGGATGATGGGAACTGCTCCAGCTATATTCTCCTCAGAGCAGATGTTCAACTCAAATTGAAACCAGTTCTCCCTCAGTCAAATCCTATCCTCATCCCTGTCTCTGTCCCCGTCTCTCAAACTAAACCCTGTTGCAAATCAAGCCCTATCTCTCATCTCAGCTCAAACCCTGTCTAACTCTCTCTCTCAAAACCCGCTCCTTTTATTCTCCATCCCAAAGTGCTGCTCCTCCCCCTTTTTTGCTAGCTGACTTTTGTACCAATCGGAGAGAGGCTGCAGCCCTCTGGTGGAATTCTGAGGGACTGCACCACCAGACCCCTGCTTTTGGGCTGAGGTCAGTGGCAGAGCATCTGCCTTGCATACAGAAGTTCACCAGTTCAGTCCCCAGCATATCCAGGGCACGCAGGGGAGAGACCTCTGCCTGAATCCCCAGAGAGCTGCTATCAGTTAGGGTAGACCACGCTGAGCTAGAGGGAGCTACGTAGATGGTCTGAGGGTATAAGGCACCTTCCTATGTTAGGCAGGGTCAGTAAAACCAAACAGCCACTCAGTTCTGTGCGAGGAGCAGCCAATCTTTTTTGATGTCAAGGTTGGCATTCCCTCATGGTAAACTGGTCAGGGGCTGTATATTAGTGGTGGGTGGAGCCAAAGGTGAAAGTGAGCATGGGCACCTCTGTCTGCCCCTTGCTGCTCTCCAGCAGTTACTCATTTTTAAAGGAAGGGAAGAAATTCAACTGGTGATGCTCCTGGTGGTGTATTATACTTTATTAAACTTGCTAGTCACTTGTTACATTAAAAGATCTCCCACATATTTTAAAGCACAAAGATGAGTAAAAAATACATTCTAAACACATTTACAGAGAAAACACATGCAATTAATGAAAAAATATACACAAAGCATCCCACAATAGCAACAGAAAGCTTCAGGATAATGAGAATATTCACCCACTCATTCTCTCTCTCACCCAGGCATATACACACTGTGCCTCCTTCATTAATCTGCCATCCAGTCACATATGCAAACACATAAACAGAGTCTCCCCCACCTCCATCATCAGCTTCTCTCTGTTCCTCACTTTGGGAGCCCTAGACTCTACTCTCTCCCATCTCTTTTAAAAAGAAAGACAGACATTTCCCAGGGATTAATCTTAAAATGGCCAAAGTGAATGCCTGTTCGGAATGAGGGCAGTGCTGATCTTGGGAGCATTGCCTTCCCTCTCATTTGGCTTCATTTCCCCTCTGTCATTTATTTGATAGCTGCACTGTGTTGCCATGTCCTCAGCACATGGCACCCATATGATTTTTCCTGGGAATTCTCTGTTTGCATACCTCTTCCGGGTTATGGGGAACCACCTTCGCATCTAGGGCCACACCCAAGGCCCCTCAAACTCTTGCAGTCAGCACTAACCCTCTAATCTACCTGTTAATGCTGAAAAATGTAGGGATAACTCCCCTGATGCTAGCTAGTTTCTTTCATCTCCATTCTGGGTGAAACAATTGCTCAAAAAGTTGCCCAAGAAGGTGCCTCTGATGTTTGTGCATTGAAGAACTGTGGCTTCCCCCCCTCCACTCACCTCTTACTAAAACATAAACAAACAAGCTCCAAGACATGCCACTGTGTAGCTTCACCAGAGTTTGCACAATTCATCTTGCAACAAAGCCTTAAGCAACAACAACAAAGATCCCTTCCTTCTTGCCTGCATGCCACCAGCCAATCAAGCTAGGATAAAAAAATATGCTAGCAGGCTCTACTTGATTGACTTCAAACCACAATAATGAGAGGAAGATGGCAACAATGAGGGAGTGTAGCTGTGGTGGTTCCAGAACAGGGCCAGCCATAGCCTTTTCTGTATAATTTGGTTTCGTGTTCTGTACAAGAAAACATGGCAAATATGAGAACAGCACTCAAAGATTGTAATGTTATTGCAAAGCCACAAATACACAGACATGCAAGTCTGTATTCTCTGGCATAATGGAATGTCATCCCCAAAGCCACATGTTCATTTTCTTCAAGCCTGGAAGTTCAGCTTCTCAAGTCAGCAGTGGAGGGCACTTAAAAAACCCCCAACAACGCACAACTCAGTAATGAAGGCTCCTTTGTTTTATTGTCCACACTGCTGTAAGAAATATTTTCATACTTGACCATCTTGGCAATGAAGATTGCAGGAATATATTTTATGATCTACTCGCCTGCCCTGTTCATTGTCATTGGCAAATTCAGGCTGCATCTTTAAGGACAGCATAAGAATCTGAGAAGAGTATTCAGAAGTATTCTGAAACATGGCTATCTCCAGCTGCAAAGGCAGAGCATAGCCAACATGGCTAGCAGCCATAAATAGCTCTCTCCTTCTCCATGAATTTGTCTAATACTCCTTTAAAGCCATCTAGGTTGGTGGCCATCACTTCTTCCTGTGGGAGCAAGGTTCATAGTTTAACCAAACCCTGCATTAAGAAGTACTTTATTTTATCTGTCCTGAACCTCCCAGTATTCAGCTCCACTGGAAGCTTCAGTCATTCCTTCTTCCTAAAATCTCTCCTCTCTAGCTTTCAAGGCCAAGAGGCATTGTCCAAGTTCAAGTACACCTTCCAGCCAGGCAAAAGCTATCATGAGCCACATAGAGATGGGGGTAGTCAGGCAAGAGGAGGAGGTGCTAAAGTCTGATAAGGACCAAGGAAGGTCCTAGTGAGTTGAGACAGGCTCCAGACCCAAGGGGTCTCAGAACTGGTAGAGAGAGCAGCTGTGGGTCCTGAGAATTCAGATTTGGATCCTGGGGAAGGATCGAATAGGATGTGGGGGAAGAGTCCAGCTCTTTCACCATTAGACACTTCCAGTCAGGCTCCACTCATGCTGGAGCTGCCTCTTCTGCTTCCTTCTGCCTATGAGTGGCCATCCTTGAGCTTGGTTCTGGGCCAGCACAAATACAAACAGACCCATGCAAGCCAAACCCACTTGGAGGAGTACCCATTTGCTTGCCCATCCTAAAGATGCCTCTCGCTTGCCACACTAAAGCTCTGACCAGCCTATTCTTTAAAAGTAAGGCACAGAGGCATGTCACTCGTTGGATCAAGATATTAGCTTTCCTAGCCATGCAATCTACCTGACATGCCTTTTAACCCTTGCCCTACTTACATACCATACTGATTTGAGCATTAAAGATTTTGGCAGAAACCATAACCCGAGTTTGGTACTGCTTGAGCCCTCTGCCCCAAGCTCCTGAATCCTCCTCTTTTCCTAACAGGTCCTCCCAGCCTTGCCCTGTTCTGGATGGCACCATGGGACCCATGACACACAGCCACCCACTAGACTGGTTGCACATAAGAAGGGAAGTGTGTTGGTTCTGGCTGAGGGCATTCGGCAGTTGGTTGGTCAGTGTTCCATCCACTTTAATAAGCCTTTCCTATGAGCCTTTCATAGCCTTTCAAAGGAAACACACCCTCCTGGATTAGGCCATCAGTCAATTTATCCCTGTCTTGCCTTCTCTGCACTGACTGTCCAAAAGACCTGAGATGCAGGCCTTTCCCAGATCCTGTGGCATTTTGCATGCAAGGCACATGCTGTACTATTGAAGCACATCTCCTAAAAAAAGGATGGGGAACCTGCAACCTCCAGAGGTTGCTGGACTGCAACACCTGATCATTTCAGACCATCGGGCATGTTGGCTGGAGCTGATGGGAGTTTGAGGATTCCCCTCCCATTATCCAAATACTCCTTTTGATTCCCCCCTCCTGTCTCATATTATGTGTGATTGGGGGCAAGTGTGGGTTTAAATGAGGGATGAGGACATCTGTGGTCCTCCAGATGTTGCTGGATTGCAATGCCCCATCATCCCTGCTGGTTCAGGGCTCATGTAGCTGGAGGGCTACCCAGGTTCTCTCCCCCTGCCCTAGAGTAGTCAGACCACATCATCTTCCACCCTTGAGTCTTCAGTGCTCTGAGCACCCCTGGCAGGTACTTTTTTTGCTTTTTAAGTACAGTAATCGACGGAGTGAAAGATTGTCAGATTAGGAAAATGGGAAGTTTCCTTATGCCAAGTCAGCCTAATGGTAACATTAGCTCTATATTGTCTACACTGATTGGCAGCAGCTCTCTGGGATTTTAGGTAGGGTTCGCTCCTTGCCCTACTTAGAGATGTCAGGGATTGAACTGAGTACCTTCCTCATTCAAAGCAGGTGCTCTGCCTTCTGAGCAACAGCCCTTCCCCAAAACAACATAGGAAGTTGTCTTATGCCCAGTCAGTCCATTGATCTCCCTAGATCAATAGTGTTTACACAGGTTTGCAGGGGCACTCCAGAGCTGGAGACATTCCCAGTCCTATCTGGAGATGATGGGTTTTGAACCTGGGACATACTTTGTGCAGAACACATGCTATACCACTGAGCTATGACTGTTGACTGTGGGGTTGGGTTGCAGGAAAACTGTACTTGGATGCAGATGAAGCTGGCTCATGTGCCAAAGGAAGTAGACTTGCCGCTGTTTTAGGGAGAGCCTGTGAGCTGGATGGTCTAGCCTCTTGAGCTGGAGTGTATTTATGTGGTGGAGGTTTTGTTACTCAGCACTTTTACAATGACAGCTGTGGGAAAGAGTATGTTTTTTTCTGATTTGCACACCACTACAAGGCCCTGTGCCTGGTATTCACAGAGAGGGGAGGGGAGGAAAACCCACATCAAACCACAACAAATGCTTAATTCTAAAGTCTTATGCATTGAAATGTAGTTTGATAATTAGATAGGAGAAGGGACACCATCACAGACAGAAACATCCAGCTTCTTTCTTTCTATCTCTATGTGTCTGTCTCATACAATATAATGCCACATATGTTTACTCACAAATAAAGGTAAAGGTAAAGGGACCCCTGACCATTAGGTCCAGTTGTGACCGACTCTGGGGTTGCGGCGCTCATCTTGCTTTATTGGCCGAGGGAGCTGGCGTACAGCTTCCGAGTCATGTGGCCAGCATGACTAAGCCGCTTCTGGCAAACCAGAGCAGCACACGGAAACGCTGTTTACCTTCCCGCCGGAGCGGTACCTATTTATCTACTTGCACTTTGATGTGCTTTCGAACTGCTAGGTTGGCAGGAGCAGGGACCGAGCAATGGGAGCTCACCCGTCATGGGGATTTGAACTGCCGACCTTCTGATCGGCAAGTCCTAGGCTCTGCGGTTTAACCCACAGCGCCACCTGCGTCCTTACTCACAAATAAGTCTCCCTATATCCTAAAAGACCAAAGGAACTACTTTCCAAAAACAAATGAATTATTTATGTCCTCACCATTTGAAACAATTGTTTTAGCCTTATGCAAATTCATGTTGATTCCAACTCAAGAGGAACTGGTTCTTCCTATTTGCAGCAGAAGCCTGTTGTAAGAATGCTGATTGGCTTGCCCTTGTGGCAGTCACAGTCACTTTCCCTCTGGCCTGCACTTCCCAGCTGGCTGTGCAGAGTGCTGACTGACTAGCCCTTGTGGCAATCACTGAGTCACCTTCCTTCCCCTTGTGCTTATCAGTTGACTGTGCAGTCTTGGTTGGCTAGCCCTTGGGGAAATTGCAAAGCCACACTTCCTCCCTGCTTCCCAACCAACTGAGCAGAGTCCTGGTTGGCTGGCCTTTACCTTTGTGGCAATCAAGGAGCCTCCCTCCGCCTCAATGTTTTAATTTTAAAAAGGAGCTGTTTTAAAAGAAAGGCACCAAGTAACCATGCCAGGTGCCTGCTTGGTTTTTGAAGATAAACCTGGCCATAGCATGAAGGAGAAGCAAAAATCTGCATTGAATTTGGATTCAGACACATATGTTTGTAGAGAATTGAATGAAGCAGGAGGCAGAGTTCACTCATTGGCTCCTGGAGGGCTGCTCCTGGAGGGCTGCACACTGGTGGCTGATACCCATTGGGATTGTTAAGACAGTCGGTAGGTGGAGCCCAATGGTAGGTGGAGCCAGAGCCAATGACAGTCAGAGCTAACTCATTCTAGCTCCCCCCCCATCCTCCTCCCCCCCTGCAGAGTTCTGCAAGGGCAACACTTAAGACTGAGGATGAAGAAGCTGCCAGGCAATGCCACCCCCTGGACTGCTTGCAAGTAAGAAGGCAGGTAGGCAGGAGCTGGTTGAGGACAGATTAAGGTTGGTGGGACAGGGCATCCATATATTGTTAAAGTAGTACTCTAAGAACATAAGAGGAGCATGCTTGATCAGGCCAATGGCCTGTCTAGTCCAGCATCCTGTCCTCAGAGTGGCCAATCAGATGCCTCAGTAGAAAACCCACAAGAAGGATTTGAGCACAAGAGTACTCTCCCCTCCTGTGGTTTCCTGCAACTGGCATCAACTTTGGTGGCCACCAGTCCCTCTTGTGGAAGTGAGTTTCATAGTTTCACTATGCACTGCATGAAGACATACTTTCTATATCTGTCTTGAACCTTCTAACACTAAGCTCCACTCTTTTCCAACTCATCACACTATCCATAAGAGCAGAGAAGGAGGGGAAGTCAGTATCCTCCCATCCACTTATCATCTAATCCACTTCGCAAGAGAATGTCAAACTCGCTCTCTAGTTTATGCAGTGCATTTTATTTGGGTATTAACCATACTGGACGCATTAAAAATGGTTGTTGGTTTCCTCAGGCATTACTCACCGGGTATGAGAAAGTTCTGTTCTTTCGACACACAGCTCTGTTTGAAGTGAAAAATTGTTCTCTTGACCTTTCTTGAATGAGAAAGTGTGGTCAGAGCTGGTATTTGCTGCTTGTGCAGCTGTTTACAACAGCCGACGCCTCTTGCCCAGGAATCTCCAGTGAAAATATTGGGGGGGGGGGTCTTAACATGGTTCCAGAAGGCACAGGAAGGTCAGCAATAAGTTTTGGAGGGAGGATGGGGTAGACAGACGGGTGGATATGGGGCTTGATTTCAGCATTGCCAAAACTGGCAACCATCAGAGTATAGGAAATCCATCACAACCATGGTCCTAGGACAGGGAGGTGGAAAATTGAGGTTTTCTCTCCATCTACTGTTGCCTGCTAACAGAGCATTTCATTATGGACCTGGCTCAGCTGAGAGTGGTTGAATCCAGCTTTCATAAATGAGATACTGCTGCTTTCCTGGCAGGACTTCTGCAACCATCATTAATCCACTCAGTCAATATTCTGCCTGTGCTTCCACTCTTGGTCAGACACCCCTTTCCCAGCATGCAGATGTTGCTGGAGGGTTCAGCTGTGAACTATGTTTTTCTCCCCTATGGGCATGGCAGTTTTGCTACTGCTATAACCACCTGTTTGATGGTGCCCAGACTGTATCGCCTGCGTTTACCTATGCCATTGTGAAATACTACATTGTTATTTTTATCATTACATTTATATTCCACTTTTCCATCAGGGAGCTTAAGGTAGCATGTACAGTTCTACCCCTCCCCAGTTTCATCCTCACAACATGCTGGCTGGGGCTGAAGGGAGCAACATCTGGAGGTTCCCAACCCTTTGTTTATGAGTATTCCATGGCCATTGAACATGCCCAGTCCTCATCAGGCAGTTTCAAGAGTTCTCTCCTTTAGTTGCCCTCTCTCAGGCTAGTAAATTCCAGAAACACCCAAAGGGCCACAGGTTCCCCATCTCTGATTTAAATCCACTCACTTCCATGAGAGGTGGAATTTGCCACTGTGATCTGCTTCTCTCAAACTCCTTTCTCTGTTATTCTCTGCTGCTGAGATCTAGCACATCATTTTATTTTGTTGGAGCACAAGCATCCTGTCCTTGCCTCAATGGACCAAAGGGTTGGATGTTCCTTCTCCAGAACTTCACCCTGTTTGCCAAGGAGCTGTGTGCAATTCAGCTGGCATCCGCCAGCTTGTGGATGTACATGGAAACTTGATCCTGCTCGCTTGTCCAAGTGGAAGCAAGCCATTATTTACACTTCATTCACAAGAATGGTCCCCACTAGGGCAATCTCAAGCAGGAAAAAGGAACAGATGACACAACTTATTTTGAGCACAACAGATTTGCCTTCCAAAGTACCAGGCTTAAACAAACAGTGGCCTTGTGACATCCAATGTTAAATATAGCAACTGATTGCAAAATGTCCTCATGTACTGGGCAAGCTTGTACTTTCTGTTTGACCTGTGTATCTTTGTCAAACCTTACGGTTCCCAAGTACCATTTGGGCCTCTGCAGTGGATTTAGAAAACAGGAACATAAAATAAGCCTTGTTGGATCAAACCAAACTGTTAAAGGGATAGAGACACAGCAACCCTCCAGAAATTGTTGGATTGCCACTCCCATCATCCCTGACTTGTTCTCCATGTTGGCTGAAGCTTATGGGACTTGGAGTCCAACAACAACTGGAAAGCCACAGATTCGCCATCATTGACTTGGGCAGTACAGCAGCAGTGAGGAACATGTAAGGAAGCAGTAGTTTCCTTGCCATCCTGTGTTAATTGCAACCAGCACTGTTTCCATTCTGTTCCTGTTAGCTTCTGAAACCTTGCTGTCCAATATTACATAAATTAATGTAATTAATTATACAATTAATTTCCAGCAGAAGGGAAATGTCATGAACAACACAGAAAATAAGGTAATAAAAGAAAATCAATAGCAAATATTTGTTTACATGATTTCTGTTTCTGACCTCAGATGAACAAGCAGATTGTGGCAATTGCCACTCCTGTTCCTAATTGAATTCTCTGCCATCCATAGCTCCACCTCCCATCACCCCCCAGGCCATGCTGGCTGGGTTTGGTAGAAGTTGGAGAGCCCTTAATCACTATCCTTAATTGCTATGTCATGCATAGTGCATTTGTCAGAGTCTGGTCCTGCATAGCTGAAAGGTATGGCCCTCTGCTTGCTGTTGGACACAAATTCCCATCAGCCTCAGTCAGCATGGCTAAAGGTCAAAGATGAGGGGAGTTCTAGTCCAGCAACATATGGAGGGTCCCAGTTTTCCCATCCCTGATCTAGACCAATAACTTGTTTCCAACAGTTGCTAATATGTTCTACCATATTTATGCCAAATCTGCATGTGCAGGGACAAGAATTAAGATTCAAATGAATTGAAATCTGCAGCAAACTGGTGCATTCTCCAATGCTGGGACTCAGTATTAGAAAGCCAGAAATCAAGAGGAACAGAATTCAGGGCCCAGTGAACACACGGAATATAGTAAAGGCACAGGGCAAGTGACAATCTGCTCATAGATTGTACAGTGGCAGAGTTGACTCCTAAAAAAAAAGTAACTTCCCATGGGTCACCCTTTGTTTGGCAAGCTGCATATGATTGCACATTTGCTTGTGAGCTGCTGATGTCATCCTCAGGACCAGAGTCAAAGAGAACGTGTTGGCTCAGAGAATTGGCTCAGTAGCTGAACAGGATGACCTTGTTCATAATACTGCGCAGGAGGCAGGATGGTTTCCAAATCTTTGCACCAAATCAACTTCTTTAGGCTGTATCCTGGGACTAAGCCCTGTTGAATACACAGGGACCTGCTGCTGAGTAATCATGCATAGGATTACACTGGTGAAACTGAAGTCTACGTAGTTGCTCCTGGACAAAGGAGGAGTGGAACTCCATATAAAATTAGCCCATTGGTTCAATGTGGAAAAGTCTCCTTTTGGCTGAGCCACAGCAGTCGCCTCCAGATGACCTGCTTATTGAGCATTCATCCTGATTTATTTACACAGACTTTGTAGGGAGGTCAGACAAGACTGGCTATTTATTGCGCTTTCATTGTGATTTGTTTGTGGGGAGGTCATCTGAGGTTCCATCAGGCAACTGTGATCCATTACATTTCCTTATCACTTTTCTTACTGCAAAAAGTCTGAAATGGGGGGAGGGGGAGGGGAGCAGATTAGATGCACCAGAATGACAAATCAGCTTTCATTCTGTGAATTGAATTTGCTGGCATGTGATTGAATCTCACCTGAAAATAGCAACAGACTGGAAGCGCTCAGTGTCTGTGTGGATCAATAATTGGGGTTTTTATTTGTTTGTTTTCTTACTAGCATGGCAGGCAAATGCTTTCCCCAAAAAGTTAGCAATCACAATGAGGCTTGTATTTATTCCCCATCCCTTTAAATTGCTTGAGCTAAGAGACTTGCTCACTCCCCATTTGGGATGGCTTGGCAAGGATTGTTTGTCAAGTTGGTTGACAGATTGAGCTGCACACTTGAAGGACATCCAGAATGTTCTCAGTTGAAGCCAGCTTAAAATTCACATGATCCAGTTAGGGGTAGTTTAGGGAAATGGTTCAGTTTCAATTTCAGTTTCTCTCAGTTTCTCAATCTCCCAGTATTAAATTCTCAACATTTGCACATCAGTTTGCTAATTCTTTTTTTAAAAATGTCCTCACCAACATTTTAGCCTGAATTCATTCTAATGTACATCCCCCCCAAAGCAATTTCCTATGAAACTGTGAATTAAGTAGGGTTGCCTTTGAATGGAAATTATATTTCTCCCTGTCTTTATTTATCAGGTAGCCTTATTTACTATGGACAGCCCCTATTTTCTACTCCCTGTCCTTGGTAAATCTCTGCTTCCAGTTTATCTTCAGCCGTTTGTTTATTTCAGGGACATACACCCATCCCACTTCAATAAATTCCAAGGGTAGCTTACAATGATTTCAATTCACAATAAAAACTAATTAGATTGCAGACATTAAAACACCACAATGGAAAAGAACAACAGGAAAGCTGTTGGCAGGAACAGCAGTAACTTAAAAGCAGCACAAAGCTCCCAAAAAACTTGTGCCTTTGGGAGATGCCTTGCTAAATAGTTGATGTGACTTTCACAGAGATGTCCAGCCTCTAGCAGTTAACAGTGCTGTCCTATACATATAGGAACATAGAATGCTGTCTTATAATGACTCAGACCATTGGTCTATCCAACTCAGTATTGTCTACACTGACTGGCAGCAGCTCTCCAGGGTTTCAGGCAGAGAATCTTTCTTAGCCCTACCTAGAAATGCTGGGGATTGAACTTGTGACCTTCTGCATGCAAAGCAGGTGCTCTGCCACTGAGCCAAAGCTGTTCCCTTGAAACTCTTAGTTGGTGGGCAAGCATGCATAGTATCACCAGAGCACATCCATGGGATTTCATGTGCGTGAACACACACGGTCCCACTACACATGAAGTTAGTCACATTAGATATTGGCAAGAAATGCAGTGCTGCTTGCATTTTCATAAAAATGACACCACAGCTAATCCACAGTTATCAAACCAATAAACAAACAAAAATGTAGCCAGCCTTCTGAATTCGCACTTCTCTGAATTTTGCAGTGCTCCAACCAAGAAATGTGAACAATAATGCATATATCAGTGGAAAGTGTGCATAGAAATGAAAAGAGATGGCAGAGGAGATGTGATAGCCTTCTTCAAATATCTGAAGGGCTGTCACATGGAAGGTACAGCAAGCTTGTTTTGTGAGGGTAGATGGAACCAATCAATTCAAATGGAAAGGAGATTCCAACGAAACATCAGGAAGAACTTTCTGAGGGTAAGAGTTGTTTGACATTGGAATGGACAACCTCAGAAGGTGGTAGACTCTTCTTCATTGGAGGCATTTAAGCAGAGGTTGGATGGTCATCTGCCAGGAATTCTTCAGCAGTTATTCCTGCATTGCATGGGGCTGGACTAGATGAAATTAACACAGAGAAATGCATTGTATCAGAGGTGCCAACTTGAATAAAATATTGTGGGGGTCCGGGTAATCGATCACACGACACAGTGCATCCACAGCATTTGAATGGGAATACCCCTTAACTTTGTAGGGACTCAGCTCCCTCAAACATTTTGTTGTGGGGGCTGTAGCCCCCACGGCCCCTAGGAATTGGCTCGTATGCATTGCATTAAGGACAATGCTTTGCAAAACTGGGTATCTTCTTCAAAGCATCAAACAAAATTGCATTTGTTAAGAGAAATGTGCACTCAAAGTGCTGGTAATCTTCAGGATTTTTTATTTTTTATTTTATTTTTTGGCTGCAGTAATGCGGAAACCGGGATACATGATTGCAAAAAAAGAAAAGAAAAGAGAGAAACAAGAAATTAGAATTGACAGATCTGCCCATTCCTAAGTCTTCCACAGGGGTGGAGAAGACAAGCAGCAACACTCTGCACTGGAATGCCTCCGTCTCACAGAACTTGAAGAGAGGGGGGGCATTCCTCCAGCAGCAGAAGTGGTGGGGTGGGCAGGGTGCTGCCTTGGGCACCTCTGCAGCCTTAGGTAGCTGCTTCATCTCACCTCATGGGCAGGCTTGCAGTGTTTGCAGAACAGACATGTTGCAGGCTAGAATGGAAGCTTGCCTGCTTATTTATTTATTTGTGTATTTATTTCCTGCAAGATGTACATCAGCTGTCTGGTCTTCTGTTAACATTTTGAGACGTGTACATATTGTCACCCCTCCCTTGCCTCCCCCACCCCAGGCATGAAGTCGCGTTGCATTGGAATTGGCTCCACGCAGGTCGGGGACACTTTGTATGGGGAGGGGGCAGTGGGAGAAAGAGCATGAGTTGTGCACAACTGCTATATCACTTTTCCTCTTCACCCGCACCCCACCCGGACAGATTCCTGGGGCCTGTGGGGCGATAGAAAGAAAGCTCAGAGAGTAGGAGCTACTTTTTGTGGAGGGGGTGGGGGGGAGTGGAGAGAGTTGACATGTTGCCTTATCATTAGCAAATGCTGGGCTAAATGAGTCAAAGGGAAACCTCATGGCATCCCCCTGGGGTTGGAAACATAATCTGTGCCTCCCTCTGCCCTCGTTCACTCTGTCTCCTGCTCTCCACACACACACGCCCGCCCGCCCGCCCGCCTCGCACACATACATACAGTGTGTGGGTGGAAGGAGGACAGGGCTGGATTTAGAACCCACTGAAAAGGCAGAGACAATGTTAGATGCCTCTAATTGAAAGCAGCTTTGGAGGGAGAAGTTTGATACAAGATGCCAGGAAAACAGACGCAGAGGCTTCCAGTTGAGAGGAGTAGAAGGCAAATTTGTCATCCGGCATCACATGGACAAGTAGGGAGAAAGAACCCTGTAAAGCTTAGTTGCCCAGGAGTCCAAAGGGCCACCCATGATAACCTTCCCGAGTATTTGAGACCCTTCTCCCAATTTGGCACTCCTAGTGGTGCAGAGCCTAGGACTTGCCGATCAGAAGGTCGGCAGTTCGAATCCCCGCGATGGGGTGCGCTCCTGTTGCTCGATCCCTGCTCCTGTCAACCTAGCAGTTTGAAAGCATTTCATAGTGCAAGTAGATAAATAGGTATTGCTCCAGCAGGAAGGTAAACGGCATTTCCGTGTGCTGCTCTGGTTCTCCAGAAGCAGCTTAGTCATGCTGGCCACATCACCCGGAAGCTGTACGCCGGTTCCCTCGGCCAATAAAGTGAGGTGAGTGCTGCAACCCCAGAGTCGGTCATGACTGGACCTAATGGTCAGGGGTCCCTTTACCTTTAGTGGTGCAGCATTAAAACTGCTGGTGCATTTTTGCAGTGCTAAGCAGGGTCTGGTCTTGTTTCAAATTGGATGGGGAACTGTGTGTTGAGATTCCTGCACTGCAGGAGGTTGGACTAAATGACCATGGGTGTCCCTTCCAACTCTACAGTTCTGTGATTCTATGATCTACAAGGGCTGTAGCTCAGTGGCAGAACATCCATTTTGCATGTAGAAGGTCCCAGGTTCAATCCCTGAAACCTTGGAGAGTGGCCGCCATATGGTGTAGGCAATACCTAGCAGAGGGTAAAAGAGAATGCACCCTTAATACAGTGTTAGGTTCTGCCCACTGCCTCATATGTGGTCAGCTGTATGTTTACCCTTGGATAAACAAGTGCCCCCATCTCTGGTGAGTGTAGGTAATGCTTCAGTAAAAATGTTCTGAGAACATCTGAGATAGGTAACAGTATTTATGGTATTCTTTCTGCTTGTTTGTTTGTTTGTTTGTTTGTTTGTTTGTTGTTTGTTTGTTTGTTTGATTTCTGTACCATTGATTGTTTAATTAGCCAAAGGCCTGGGAGAAGAGTGATGTTTTTGCCTGGTGCCTATAGATATATAACAATGGTACCAGGTAAGCCTCCCTGCAGAGAGCATTTCATAAGTGAGGGGCCACCACAAAAAGGCCCATTCTAGTAAACATGTTATATAATTATGAGACTATCAATGGCCACAGCATTATTCCTGGCTATATTCTCCCTCCACTGTCAGAGGCAGCATGGCTCTGAATACTGGTTGCTGGAAATCATAAGTGGCCAATTGTACTCATGTCCTGACCTAAGCATAACATTCAATCATTTCATGGAGAGAGAGAGAGACCAACTCTTGCAGTAAACAGCTTTTTCAACTCTACATCAGAGAATTTTGGACAACAGATAGAGATGCTTGTCTCTTCAAGGTTGCTTTGCATGCTTCTGGGCTGATTAAAGACCCTGGTGACCCTGTACCAAGTTAACAAGAAACGTCCCCATGGTTCCAAGCCACTGTTTTAATATATGTTAATTATCTTAATGACTTATAGACTGATTCCTAGACCACATCCAGGGTGCTCCACCATCAAAGATGAGGTGTCAACCAGCAAGATGGCACCCCATTTATAGGTTTTGGCCAATGTTAGTCCTACTCAGAGTAGACCCATTGATGTTAATGGGCAAGTCTAATTTAGACCTTTTGATGTAGGTGAGCATCCTCTGAGTAGAACTAGGTTAGATGTGACCCACTTTGGAAGCTGAGCTCAGCAGATTCCTCACCCATCCCTACCTGGGAAGGTTTGTTTTCCAGTATTTCAGTGTCCCTAATTTTTCAGTATTTTGATCAGTGCCAGGGCAATTGGGAGCTGATATTTTAATTTTGAGCACCTTCACATGATCCAAACAACATCAAAACCATGGTTGTTGGTGGTAGATGAGCCTAACATTCTCCTTTCCCTTCCTCCCCCACAACAAACACTCTGTGAGGTGAGTGAGGCTGAGAGGCTTCAGAGAAGTGTGACTGGCCCAAGGTCACCCAGCAGCTGTATGGGAAGGAGCAGGGAAGCAAACCCAGTTCACCAGACTACGAGTCTTATCACTCCTAACCACTACACAACACTGGCTTGGCTCCCTCTTGGGTCAATTTTTGTTCTTACAAAAGGATTGGGCAGATTCTTAGAGGACACAGCTATCAATGGTTGCAAGTCATGATGACTATCAACTTCATTCACTGTTAGAGGCAGTATATCTCTGAATACAGGTGTGTATCTTGTGTATCTCTGAATATAGGCGTGCACAGCACATTTTGTTAGGGTGTGCACCTTGTGAATTTCCTTTTTAAGGCAAACATTAATTGAATATATACTCATACTCAGTCATAAAGGGGATTGTTTTTATTCATCCAATAAACTAAAGAAACCAAAACTTAACTAATTTTTTAACGACTAACTAAATTTTGCTTTAAAAATACAAACTTAAAAAATGAGATACAAAATACCAGAATTTTGCTGTACTGATAACAGACAAAGATACAGTCAGTTTTTGTTATCTTTATATTTAACTAGATACAGTGGTACCTCTGGTTACATACTTAATTCGTTCCGGAGGTCTATTCTTAACCTGAAACTGTTCTTACCCTGAAGCACCACTTTAGCTAATGGGGCCCCCTACTGCCGCTGTGCCACCGCTGCACGATTTCTGTTCTCATCCTGAAGCAAAGTTCTTAACCCGAGGTACTATTTCTTGGTCAGAGGAGTCTGTAACCTGAAGCGTATGTAACCTGAAGCGTATGTAACTCGAGGTACCACTGTAATGAGCTAACCCAAACTTGCCAAAACAGTTTAGGATTTCTTCATCTTCCTGTCCTAGAGAATGACTTCCTCCTTCTCACTTACTGCTACCACTGCAGCCCATTACTCTTTGCCCCTGCTGCTTCCAAAGACAGATGCAAGCAGAAGCTGCATATCTGTTCCAGACCCACACCAGCCATTTTTTTCCTGCCTGCATCTCTCTCTGCTTCCTCTCTCCCTTACAACTTTGCCTCTCCCCTACCACTGCTTCCCCACAGGTTGTGGCAGCTGAGTGAGCAGGATTGCTACTTCATACTCTTTCCTCATCGCCACAATCCCTCCTTTTTTTAACATTAAGCTGTGCACATGTCTATGCTTCTGAAAAATCAGTTGCAGGGAATTTCAGATGAGCAGAGTGCTGTTGTGCTCAGGGTTTGCTTGTAGGTTCCCCAGAGGCACCTGACTGGCTACTGTGAGAACAGGATTGGCCTCCCCCAGCAGAGCGCTCCTTATGAGTATTCAGTTGAAATGGAGACACCAGTTTTGGGCAATACCTATGTTTGCCTTAGCATGAAGTTGGTTGCTCCTTGTTGCTTTCCTTGCGTTGCTTTGAGGGTGGATCTGGAGAATAAACCTATTATTGGCTTCCGGCCACATTGGCTATGTTCTTCCTCCACTGCCAGAGTTGCAATGGAACACAAGTAGGGTAAGTGCTGTTGCACTCAGGTTCTGTGGGTGGGCTTCCCACAGGTACCTGGTTGGTAACTTTGAGAACAGGACGCTAGACTAGATGCGCTGTTGGCCTGATCTAGCAGGGCTTTCTTATGTTCTTTTGACCTCCACTTTCCACAAGATGGAGAGTGATAAGGGTGGACATTAGTGTGTCCAACCCACTCTTGCTTCTTGTGTTTTGGTTTTACACACAGCAGAACACCTGTGTAGAACTGAAGTTATGAAGAAATCATTATTCCATGGTAAATAAGTCAGATAAATAATAATAATAATAATTTATTATTTATACCCCGCCCATCTGGCTGGGCTTCCCCAGCCACTCTGGGCGGCTTCCAAAAGAATATTAAAATACTATAATACATCAAACATTATGTATGGTTCCAAATACCTCATGTTGGCAATTAATAACAGTGGCTTGGCTAACCACTGCTGGAAATGTCTAAACCAGACATATATGAAATGTGGCTATCTCAGGTTTGGGACTTGGCATCAATGGACAGATTGTCTGAAAGTTACAAGGGCAGACAATGACCAAACAAAAAGGCAATTTCCAGAAGAAATGATGTGACCTTATTAAACAGTAACAAATCATAGAAACAAAGGAAGCTGCCTTCTACTGAGTCAGAGCAATGATGCACCAACAAAGTCAGGCAACAGTTCTCTAAGGTTTTAGACAGAAGTCTCCTCTGGTCTTACCTGCAGTTGTTGGGAATTGAATCTGGGATGTTTTGCATGCAAAGGCAGATGCTATGACACTGACTTGTAGCTTCCCATGGTACAGCCTTTCAGATCCAGAAACAGAACTTTAAAAGGGCCCTACCAACCAGATCCCCCCCCCCCTCTGTGTTTTAAGATTTCTGCTTCTGGGTTGCAGACAGAACCCAGGAAAAATGCTGAGGTGGGGGGTTTTTTTGGAGGGGGGTAGTAGCAGCAGCAAAAATAAAAACATAGATATTTTAAATTATCAGAGCTTTCCTGAACCTCAACAATGGTTTGTTTTGGGTTTGGCTCAAGTTTTTTAGTGGAGGTTTGGGTCAGCTTTTAATATCGTTTCTCACTCATCCATTAAGCGACACATGAACTATGCCAAACCCCAGCTCTCCCATTCCTCTCTGTGTTCTTGGGGGCCAAGTGGGTTTCAGAGAGAGAGAGGAGAGGAAAAGAGAAGAGAAGAGAAGAGAAAGGAAGAGAAGAGTCACGCCACAATGTCCATAGAATTCCAGAAAGGCTGTCCATTTGTGTCAGCCATATAAACTGCAGATGTGGGTAAGATAAATCCCCTAACTGGATAGGTATTTAAGAAAGAAAGAAAGAAAGAAAGAAAGAAAGAAAGAAAGAAAGAAAGAAAGAAAGAAAGAAAGAAAGAAAGCATCCATTCTCCCCAATGAGAGGCAGCCTGCTGAAAATGCAAGAAAGGAGAATTGCAAAATGATACATGTCGAATTGCTGGAATGAATTTCAAATGCCAAAGATAGTTTATGTAAAGTCCTGCACTGTTGTAAAATGTAACCCTATCCACTGGCAAGCCTTGTTGAGGTTCGGTTCCAGTCAAGGTTTTCTTTTTCCTTCCTCCCGCTGCCTCCTTATTTTTAAACAAAACTGAAAAACTTCTTCCAGCCCATTAAAGTTGATTTATGTTTTGCCCGTAGATTCCTTTGCTCTCAGCCTTTGGGGATTCAAATTAGAGAAATCATTACCTCACTTTTGGCCAATCCAGCATCTCTGTTTCCAAATATGCGGAGCGCTACTTTTGCATTGCTTTGACTTTTTTCCTCCTGGACATAAGGGAACTATTCTTACTTGAGCCACTGTGGAACTCATTTGCCATCGACATCACCCCTGTCTTGAAAATATCCCCACGGAAGCTTCTCTGCTTACCATGTTTTCTTTAATACAAAAGTGTGAGAATACAGGAGGAAGCTTAGAAGCTGCAGAGCTGGAAATATCTGGGAGAAGCCTGAAGGGGAGCTGATGGGCAATGATTTGGGCCAAGGATGGGGAAGCCATGGACCTCCAGATGTTGCTGGACTGTAACTCCCACCATCATTGATCGTTGGCCATGCTGGCTGCTGGGACTGCTGGGAGTTGAAGTCCAACAACTAGAGGGACAGAGGAGGAAAACCTGTCTCCCTACATGCTTTGCTGGGCTCCACCTCCCATCATCCCTGACTACTGGTCATGCTGGCTTCTGGTGTTGGGTGGGAGTTACAGTCTAACCCAGGGGTTGTCAGCCTGGTCCCTACCGCCCACTAGTGGCCGTTTCAGGATTCTAGGTGTGCGGTAGGGGGTTCTATGGCACAAGCTGAATCCTCCTTCCACTGAGCACTGCTGGGCAGTAAGAAAGTTTTGCCATCAAGAAAGATGCATTAGTGGGCAATAGGTATAAAGAGGTTGACTACCTCAGGTCTAACCACGGATAGAAGGCAATAGCTTCCTCACCCATGCTTTCAGTGGTGCAAAAGTGCCCACAAATAGACCTAGACAGGCAAGGCCCTTGCCTCATCCAACCAGGGTAGCTGTAGTCCAGCCTGGATTACAGATCAGTTTCATAGATCTATGGACTGTGGCATTGTAGATGAGAGCTGAGCTTGGCCCCTACTGAAAAGTAACACCACCATCCACTGCTCACCATTGAGAAGCATCCAGCGATCTTGCAGAGAGGGCAGAAAATAACATTGTGGTCAGATTGGGCCAGCAATGGGCCCCTTTGAGCCCCTGAGGCCCTTGACCAATGCTTAACCTGTCCAACTGTTGGTGCCTGGCCTGTGGACAGGGGCAGGAAGACCAGAGGGGGCACTGGTTACACCACCAAGTTAGGCTTACATTCTCTCTTCTGAGACTGTCCTTTGCTTTACTACAACTCACCCTATTTACCATGGCTAGTTCACATTTGTTTGTTTGTTTATCCCCTGTTGCCTGGTAAATAAACTGTTTAACAGACTGCATTTGTTGATGGTAGACTCACCTTGGTTAGAGGTTTTTGAGGAGAGACTGAATGGGCCATCTATCAGGGATGTTGTAGCAGCAGATTTCCTGCATCTGCTGGGTGCTGGAGTAGACAAACACCTTCCAACTCTGTGGTTCTGTTTGTTTATGACATGTATATCATGCTTTTCCTCCAAGCATCTCAATGCAGTGTATATGATTTTCCACCCCCCACTCTATTTTATTCTCACCACAGCCTGTCAGGGAGGTTAGACTGACAGAATAATGACTGGCCAAAAGTCCCCAGTGAGTTTCATGTCCAAATGGAGATTTGAACCTGGAGCTCACTAACTCACAGCCCAGCAATCTATCCACTACACCACACTGGCTCCATTTTTATTGTTTTGTGCTTGAGAGATGCATTGTGCATTTGTTTTGCAACTCATTCCTCCATAATCTCCATAAACATCAGAAATAACTTTCTGAGAGTAAGAGCCGTTCAGTAGTGGAACGGTCTCCCTCAGAAGGTGATGGGCTCTCCTTCCTTGGAGGTTTTTAAGCATCTGTCATTGATGCTTTAGCCGAGATTCCTGCATTTCAGGGGGTGGACTAGATGACCCTTGGGGTCCCTTCCAACTCTAAAATTCTGTGATAACCATCTTTAGCTTAATTGTCTTATTCCCCCAACAAATATTAAACAAGAAATGTATAAAGAACTTATCCTTTTCTTATTGCAGCAGGGGAAGACAATCTGATGCACTCCAGATGCTTTGGACTACAGCTCCCATCATCCCTGACCATTGGCTATTTTGACTGGGACTGATGGAGTTGTCCCCAATGCCTGAAGGGTGCCACATTGGCTACTCAATCATTTTATAGACTTTACCATGACTTTTTATAGAGCTCAGTTCGACTTCATGCTGATTCTCCTTCTTCTTTTCTCTTAGGTGTGCCGAACCAAAGCGAATGACTTCAGTGATGGAATATCTCAGCATGCTTGGTACCCATGCACTGCCAACAACACCCAGACTGTTTTCTGGCTCAAGGTAAGATATTGCATGGGGTGGGGAGAAAGAAGGAGAGAGCGAGAGAAAGAGAAACTATTCACTGAAGGTTTGTAAATTTTCCAAGTTACAAATAGATACAAAGTCCAGAAAAGGGAGAGGGGGTTGATACATTTTGATTTCTCAGTTTTCCATGCTTGTTCAATTTTTACATTTCTGCATAATTTCATTTTTTTTAAAAAAAGAAGCCTTCATGAAAATTCACCGTATTTTTATTTTTATTTTTGCAAATTTCTCCTAAAATGTACATCTTCGTGAGCAATTTTGCCTGATGTGCTCATCTTCGCCATCAATTGTCACTGGTATAGCACCTCTGTAAACCATAATGTATACTGCTTTATGGCACACAATGTAAACTTTGTGGTGCCATTTACAATCAAGTGGTATAAATACACCATAGGTGCTATTTTCTGCAACACTTACATTTTTATGCATTTTTTTCCTCTGATGTACGCATCTTGGTACTTTATTGGGCTGTGAAACTACATCCCCAAATCCTGGGAACTGCAAATTTTGAAGGACGGCTTGTGTCTCATTTGACATATTGTTTTAAAAATTGCATGTTGGGTAGGGTTTACATTAAAATCTGAACCAAAACTATTTTTTCTTCCATCCCACACACTCATTACATACACATGTCTTTCCTTTCCCTATGGCCTTTCTTCCTCCCAGAAACAGTTTCTCTATGGGTGGAACAACATACTTTAGTGCAAGCATTGTCATGTTCATAATGCATCTATTATCTCCCATGTGTCATAAATCAACAATTCATTGGCCTCAGACAAGACCAGTGTTGTTGGCAATCACAAATTAGCTGGGAGAGTTGTTTTTGTGGTGGTGAGGCAGCTGGTTGTCCACTGTGAAACCTGGGTGCTGGAGTAGATGGGTCTTTGGCCTGAACCAGCAGGACTCTTCTTGCATTCTTCATAACAAAGAATGGAAGAAGAAAAAGAGAGGAAGAGAAGATGAAAGAGGGAGGGGAAAATAAGTTCATTTCCCTGTCAGCTATAAAGCATTTCCCTTAGTTAAGGCACACTTTGGCAATTCACTGGTCAAGAAGAAACAATATATTTTACCCAAAAAAATGTTATTAAGAACTAACCCCCTCTAAAAAAATACACATATTTCTCGTTTTGTAATGCAGGCATATTATCCTGAGATGGCAAGGACTGAACATGAGCAAATTGGGTTCAGATTACCTTAAGGACAACCATATAGCCCAGCTTGATCACTGAGGTCTTCCAGAGAAATTCTGGCCTTAACCAGCATTTGGGCATTTGGTGTCATCAGTCCCATACTGTGGAACTTTCTCCCAACAGAAACTCAGCAGGCAGCCTCACTTTTGATTTTCAGGCATCTCTTGAAGACTTTTGTTGTTGTTAATGTTGACAGGCTTATTCAGAAGTTTACAGTTTTCTGGGGTTGCCATTCATTTTAATGATGGTTCTATATTGCTTCTAAATGTTTTGTTTGATTGATTGCTTTTACATTGCTGTACACCTGTTGCTTTGCAGGAGAATGATATGCATATGCATATGCATATATATATACACACACACACACACATACACACACACATAGTGGGTGGCACTGTGGGTTAAACCACAGAGCCTAGGACTTGCCTATCAGAAGATCGGCAGTTTGAATCCCCACAACAGGGTGAGCTCCCGTTGCTCGGTCCCTGTTCCTGCCAACCCAGCAGTTCGAAAGCACATCAAAAAGTGCAAGTAGATAAATAAGAACCGCTCCGGCAGGAAGGTAAACGGCATTTCCGAGTGCTGCTCTGGTTCGCCAGAAGCGGCTTAGTCATGCTGGCCACATGACCCGGAAGCTGTATGCTGGCTCCCTCAGCCAGTAAAGCGAGATGAGCACCGCAACCCCAGAGTCGTCTGCGACTGGACCTAATGGTCAGGGGTCCCTTTACCTTTACCTTTATACACACACAAAAAAAACCCCCACAACCTAGCACCTGTTAAAAGAAAGAACATATTCACACAGTGCATCGTTACACAATAGAACTCACTCCTATCAGAGACAGGGATAGCCACCAACTTGGGTGAATTTAAAAGGGGATTAGACAAATTCATAGAGGAGGAGAGGACTACTGATGGCTCCTAGCCAGGATGGCTCTGCTCTGCCTCCACAGTTGGAGGCAGTAATGCTTCTGAAAACCAGTTGCAGGAAGCCACAGAGGGGAGAGTTCTCTCATACTCAGGTCCTGCTTGCAGGTTTCCCAGAGGGATCTCCTTGACCGAGAACAGGATTTTGGATTAGATGGGCCATTGGCCTGATCAGGCATGCCTACCATGTTCTCAGCCACTGATCTATAATCCATCCCTACATACACTTTTAAGTGTCAGCCAGCAATTGTTTTGCTTCAAGAGGGGCCACGCAGGAAACCAGCAAGTCCTGTATCTTGGTGTTCTTCTTCCTTCTCTCTCCAGGCTTCCTTTTCACAACCAATGGTTGCTGCCGCCGTTATAATCCACTTGGTTGCAGATGGGACCGAAGATCTCGATCAGCAGGAGACCATTTCTGTTCAACTGGTTGACACCAAAGACCAGAGCCATGACCTTGGTAAGAACCCCTCTGCCTGTTTGGCTATTGTCCTTCACCTTAGGATAAAATAGAAGTCTTGGTTGCACTATCATAAAAGCCGTTGTTTCAGAGTGCTCCAGATAGTATTTTTACATTGGTATGTTTTAGTGTATGGTTGAGAATTTATTTATTTATTTATTTGATGCTACTGTTTCATCCTTTGTAAACATCTTAGAGCAGGAGTCAGCAACCTAAGGCCCATGGGCCACAAGCGGCCCATGGGAGTTGTTTTAATGGCTCATGAGCCACCCCTGAACCGAGCTGCCCACTTGGTGAGTCCCCGCGTGCTGCGCTAAAGCAGTGCAGCACGGCACCGGGAATTGCTTTTGCGGCACCAGAAATCGTATCTGCACAGATGCAGGCGCCGAAATCGCAGGCATGCACACTCACACTGCCCGCGATCCAGCCCACAGAGGGGGCTCCATGGCAGTGAACTGGCCCAGGCAAGGTAAGCCTTGCCAACCCCTGTCTTAGAGGTTCCCCCCCCCCCTGAATCAAGTGGCCTATAAATTTAATAAGATAAGCTGATTTGATTTGTAATATTTCTATGCTGCTTTTCATTCAAAAAAAATGCAAAATGGCTTAGAAAGAATAAATAACATATTAGAATATCACAAAACAGCATAAACCATATAGAATAATTAATAAATCATCAGGAAAACAATTACAATCTATAAAACAACTATTAACGAAACAGCTAGACCACTGTATTTTAATATTTTGTTGAAAGCTGCCCAGAGTGGCTGGGGAAACCCAGCCAGATGGGCGGGGTATAAATTATTATTACTACTACTACTACTACTACTACTACTACTACTAAATAAAGTAAATAAATGGGCATTCACTGAATATTTTAAGGGGGGTGGGAACACCCATAGAACCCTCCTTCATATAATTTCATGGGACTGGGGAAAGTTGGCAGTACTTTCTGCTGCTGTACTTTAGCTAGAATCTGTACATCACAGATGGTGGCTGGTAATCCACTGGGACGGAGAGGGTGGAAGGCAGAGGGACCTACGGCAGGTTGATTCAGGCACATGAGCAGATGGAGCCAATTAATTCTAGCTTTGGCCCCATTCTCCTTCCTCTTGAAGGAACAAACACTGAGATAGAAGTGGAGCAGGGAGGTGGCAGGCAGGGCCATGCCTCATGTATGTGAGAAGGCATGTAGGTGGAGGCTGGTTCAGGTTGGTGGGTCAGCGCCCCATTTGCTCTGATGGACCAGCCTCCACTGTCACTGAAACTGTTGGAGGGAAGTGGTTATTTATATATTTTATTTATTTCACCCCACCTGTGAATCTCTTCCTATGAAATTGCCTCAGATAGATTTAACAGTAAAAACGTCAGCAATAAAAGCATGTGTAAAGCAATTTCATATACATGAAAACAATTCAGATAAATTCATCTATGAAACCAATTTCAAATCTGAGACAGACTGGATTAAAAAACAAACAAACCCTCTCCACTTAAAAGATTTTCTGAGGTTTTAAATTGTCTGCTTTCGAATTATTGGGGTTTTAAATTGTTGAGGTTTAATTTGCATTTTTAATTGCCTGTGTTGTATATTTTTGTCATCACAAGCTGCTTTGAGACCTAGATGGTGAAAATCAAGGTTGGAAAAGCAAGCTCAGAAAGATAAGAGAGACAGTGTTTGTCTGATATATAATGGGAGGCAGTTTCAAAGGGTTGGGGCCACCACACTTAAGGCATTATTCCTATATCATATGGAATGGATTTCTTGATGTGGTAGAATCTGGAGGAGCCTCACTCCTGAAGAGTCAGTTGAGTATACAATGGGTGAGGCAATATTTTAGGTATTCTGATCCAAACCTGACAACTAATTATATTACTATACCAATTGCATACATGAATGCATGATGGATAGCTTGCATTATATGTTAGTTTTCAGTGGATTTGGGGCACCGAGCTTGTCCATACAATCATAATAACTTCTTCAAACCTGAATAAGAAAGCAGAAAAGTGTCTGAAGTAATTTCCACTTAGGTCTTTTAGCAGAGCGTGAAGCTCTGCTTTTCCAAAATTGTTTGGAAGCAGAATTAAAGCTATGTTTCCACATGGCAGTTTATATACACACTATATTGTCCTCTTGTAATACTTATTCTGGACTAGTCCTGTTCAGTGAAGATCCTATGCAATTTTAATTAGAAGATTTGGTCTCCAGATTTTGACTCTAATTGCTTTCCATTCAGCTTGCTAGCAGCTCTGTACTACATCTGTTATTTAGTCAGTTCATGTTCAATTGTGGGGAAGAGAGCTTTAATTGATGGTTTTCTCTAAATTTCTGACTGTGAAATATATTTTATTCATTTAAGGCATTTGCTACCATCTTTCATAGAATCATAGAACTATAGAGTTTGAAGGTGGTTCGAAGGGACCCTAACCACTGCAATGCACAAATCTCAACTATTGCATCTGTGATAGGTGGCCATCCAATCTCTGCTTACAACTTCAAAGAGAGGAGAATCTGCAACCTCCCAAGGGACACTATTCCACTGTTGAACAGCTCTTACTGTCAGAAAGTTCTTCCTAATGTTTAGTTGGAATCTGTTTTCTTGTAACTTGAAGCCACTGGTTTGAATCCTACCCTCCAGAGCAGGGAAAAAACAAGCTTGTTCCCTCTTCTATGTGACAGCTCTTAAGATATTTGAAGATGGCTATCATATCTCCTCTCAGTCTCCTCTTTTCCAGGCTAAACGTACCCAGCTCCTTCAACCGTTCCTCATAAGGCTTGGTTTCCAGACCCTTGATCATCTTGGTTGCCCTCCTCTGCACATGTTCTAGCTTGTCAACATCTTTCTCAAATTGGACACAGTATTCCAGTCTGACCAAGGCAGAATAGAGTGGAACTATTACTTGGCTTGATCTGGACACTAATTTTGTTGATACAGTCTAGAACAGCATTAGCCTTTTTTGCTGCAGCATCATACTGTAGACTCATTTTAAGCTTGTGGTCCATCAAGACCCTCAGATCCTTTTCACAAGTGCTGCTAGTAAGGCAGGTGTTCCCCGTCCTATATTTGTGCATCTGCTTCTTCCTGCCTATGTGCAGAACCTTACATTTGTCCCTATTGAAAATTCATTTTGTTAGCTTGGGCTCAGTTCTCCAATCTGTTAAGGTCATTTTGAATTCTGATTCTGTCTGTGGCATTAGCTACCCCTCCTAATTTTGTGTCATCTGCAAATTTGATGAGCATCCCCTTAATCCCTTCATCCAAGATGCTGAACAACAACGGGCCCAGGACAGAACACTGCAGCAGCTTTCATACGATATAGCTCATGGCACTCCACAATAAGAATTTACAGTAAAATAAATAAAATAATTAAAATACAGTGGTGCCTCACAAGACGAAATTAATTTGTTCTGCAAGTTTTGTCGTCTTGCGATTTTTTTCGTCTTGCGAAGCACGGTGTCGGGAAAGTTTTGGAAAAGCTTCAAAAACCTCAAAAAGCTTTAAAAACCTCAAAAAAAGGCTACCACACCGCGTTCTATGAGTTGCTGCTCGAAGTCAAGTCGCAACTGTATTAACGGTGTTAAGAAAAAGGAAACAAACTTGCAAGACGTTTCCGTCTTGCGAAGCAAGCCCATAGGGAAAATCGTCTTGCGAAGCAGCTCAAAAAACAAAAAACCCTTTCGTCTAGCGAGTTTTTTGTCTTGCGAGGCATTCGTCTTGCGAGGTACCACTGTAGTACAAATTCTCCTACAACCTGCAATTTTTAAAAATAGCACTACTTTACAAAAAATAAATTCATAATGAAAGGAAAACTGTTCTGCAGGTTCCTGTCTCTATCGTGGTCTAATTAAGAGGCAATTCAGTAAAGTCATGTTCTTGCTGAACAGAGGCAGAAGCTGCAAGCTTCTACATAAAGTTACAGTAGCCCTGAAAAAGACCAAAAAGTATTTTCACTGAGCGGACAGGCACTGCAGGTGCACTTTAAATCCTAAAAATCAACAGTAAAAGGGAGGGAGAATAAATCAGTGAAATGTGTCTGTATGGCAACAGCATTGTTCTGAATTCCTATCTAGATAGCTCATGTGAATGAAGTATTTGATCACAGTCAAACTTCCGCTCAGTTATCGAGGATTCCTCCCTATCTCGTCTCACATTGCTCAGGGGTGCTGCCCTCCATGTATAAGGGAGAGCAGCCTTAAAATGAATCAGACCACTGGTCCATTAAGCTCAATATTGTCTACTGTTAATGATAGCAGCTATCCAGGGATTCTGACAGGGGACGTTTCCAGCCTTGACTGACTGATGCCAAAGATTGAATCAGGGACCTTCTGTATGCAAAGCAGATGCTCTATCACTAAACTACAGTTCTTCCCCTTTACTTTGCTGCTGCTACTACTACAATTACTGTCATTTACTGCTTAATGGCAAAATAGGTTTCCAAGTGGTTTACAAAGTCTTAAAGCAGTTTATGCACACATTAAAATATGATCAAAATACACGATTAAAGCAATACAACAATTTTTAAAAGGGCCTCTTGTATATTATCAGCTTGGAGGGGGAAGCATAGGGAGCTTCACGAGGCAGGGGGGAAGAGGACACTTCCCCCAACTTCCATGAACATTCATAAGTTATTTTAGGATCAAAACAGCATGCGTTGTCTACATATAAATGTGCAGCACCATTTTTATTTTATTTTTTTTGCAAAATGCTCAAGGAGTTTTGCACACACAAAAATGCTTCGGGCATCCCTTCAAAGTTTCAGACGGCAGGTAAAAATTGTCTTATGAGAAAACCAGATTAATTATTCAAAATATTTTGGGGTCCATTCTTTGTCCAAAGTCATCAGAGGAAAGCTTTAATTGCTAATATATTCCTCACCCAATCAAGGTCAATTTGATTTTTTTTATTGATTACTGATTTACGTTTCAATGAGTCATAGATCCCATACCGCAGATAGAACTTCTGTAGCAGGAACATTAATATATATATATATATATATATATATATATATATAATTCTTCTCATACACCACACATGCTGCTCCAATGTTGTTATTATCTGATATTTTGATCTTAAGTTTTAAATTTGAGATGTCGTGTTATTTGTTTGTTTGTTTGTTTGTTTGTTTAGTGATCCGCTTTGAGACACATGTGAAAAGTGGGGTATAAATTCTGTAAGTGAATAAAAATAAATAAATAAAGGAAAACAAAACAACAATTTAAAACTCTTGTCTCTCCCCCCCCTCCTTCCTTCCTTCCTCCATCACCCCTTACTTCCTTTGTTGACAGGAATCCATGGCTTGAGCTGCAGGAAAAACCCTTTGATTATCCCTGTCATTCATGACCTTAGCCAACATTTCTACCATACCCAGGCCATCCTGATCACCTTCAGCTCTCCGTTCGTGGCCATCTCTGGGGTGGCCTTGCGCTCCTTCCAAAACTTTGACCCCATCACCGTCAGCAGTTGCCAAAGCGGACAGACCTATAGCCCGGCTGAGCAGAGGTGAGTCCTTTCTTCTCTCCCTACCCCGCCTCTCTCACCCTCCCGTGTCTTTACCACCCATAGACTTCCAGCCTCTGTAGGCCTGATCAAGGGGATAATAAGAAGCAGGAGGAGAAAAGCTGTGCCTGACCTTTGGCATTGCCAGCAGAATCCATGGAGTTTCCCAGTGAATGGGAGCAGACGGGGCATTTAACCCACATGGGAAAATGTCAGTAGATTATTTCCACCTCCTTTGTCTCTCCTCGGCTTTCATGGTCCAGCTTCAATCTATGCTAGGAAAATCCTGGAATAGAAGTCGCAACTCAAAGAGGGCAGGCTCTCTCTGCATGAAAGAAAGAAAGAAAGAAAGAAAGAAAGAAAGAAAGAAAGAAAGAAAGAAAGAAAGAAAGAAAAAGAAAGAAAGAAAGAAAGACCTTGATCCATTCTAACACAATCTTGCACCCCACTTCCAGTAGCTGTACATAATTCTTTTCACTTCCAATTTATTTTCACAGCACTGTGTGTGTGTTTGTGTGTGTGTGTGTGTGTGTGTGTGTGTGTGTGTGTAGGATCAGTGGAGACCTGAGATTGAAATCTACATTTATCTATATAGCTCACTGGGTGGGCTTGGGTATAACAGACCCTCCAAGCATTCCTATTTTCCAGGGACAGTCCTGAATTCACAGAAGCTGTCCTGGTTTTTTATTTGATCTCGGAATATCCCGCTTTTCCTTATGATGTCCCTGTTCTCTTTAGAGGAATGTTGGAGGGTATGGAGTTATGTGACCCCTGAACCAAGGAGATAAGTAACTAACTATAAACCTTTGGAAGACATCTGAAGGCAGCCCTGTATGGGGAGGTTTTTGCTGGGGCAACCCAGTCAGATGGGTGCGGTGTTGTTGTTGTTGTTGTTGTTGACACCCCCATTTTAATTGGAAAAAATATTGTAGGGTATGGTATAAACACAGTATGGTCTTGCACAGCACCTGATCTCACCTTTAAAGCTCTTTGTGGCTTGGAATGAGGGAGTAAGTGAAGGGCTCTTCTCCCCAAGGTTCTTCCCATATACCATAGGTGTTGGAACCTATGGGGCCCTCTGGGTGTTGCTGTGCCGCACCTTCCATTAGTCTCACTCAGCAAGGCCATGAGAGTTGTAGGGCAGCAACATCCTGAGTAGAGGCAGGGAGCCTCCAGCCCAAATGCAACTCTCCTGGCCTCTCTGTCTGGCCCTTGGGACCTTCTCCAGGCCACTCCTCCCTCTCTGCAGACCACATGCTTCACACCCTTTTTTCTTTTGGCCTGGATGGTATGTATCCTTCCACTATTTTAATGTCTATTGGTTGCATAGATGGAGGATGGGGGGGGGTGCTAAGAAACTACTCTACTGTACAGAAGTAAAATTAATTGTTGCACTCATTTTTGACTTTGGACTAGGGGTGGGTGATCCGTTTGATTCAGTTTCAGTTAAAGTGAATCTATTAAACATGTGCTTTTTGAAACACAATGGAAACCGAAACAGGGCTATCCTTCGAAATTCACACTTCTCTGAATTTTGAAATGTATCTTTCAGTCAAGTGAAGTGTGCAAATGTACACATACTAAGATAGTGTTCCCGAAAATGCACATGTTAGTGAGAATAACATACAATAAATTGTGTTATATTAAGGGAAATCATTTTGCAGCAATGTGCATATTGAGGAAAATTTATACCAAAATGTGTATATTATGAGAAAATTGCACTAATATGCTGATGGATTTTTCACAATAAATTCTTGTTTCAAAAATATAAATAAATTGCAAACTGGTGGGTGGGAAAATTTGGAGAAGTCAATTTAATTTAATGAGATCTTTGTTGATATTTCCACACCAGTTTTCCATTTTCTTTTCTTTTATATTTTAAAAAGTCCAGTGGAAATTCACCAGCATTTTAGTGCAAATTTATCTAAATATGCAGATTTTTGTATAGAAGTTTGCCTAATGTACACATTTTTGCACAGCAATTTCCTTTAATATAATGCATCTTTCTATGCAATTTTCATTGATATGTGCATTTATACGTAATTTAACCTTGTAGAGGCTTTACTGTACTTTACTGTTACTTACTGTGACAACTTCATGGTGAGTACTGGCACCCATTTTTCTAGAAAAAAAGCACTGACCAAAGGTATCAATCATAACAGCCTTAAAAATTAAAATACCCTCCTCCTTTCTTTTTCCAAAGGCAATTCTGTGTATATTTTGTACAGTGTTTATTGACGTATATAGGTAATGTTCAAAAGCATCAAAAACAATAAAACCCTCTTTTTTAAGTTTTCAGATGTGGATTGGAATTATTAATTTTAAGTCAGTTATCATCTCGTATTTAATCCATTTTCTTGAGCGATTGCATTGATTTGCCAAACCTTAAGAAAGGTGTCCTCTTCCAGAGATTCAAAGAGATAGTTCCATCAAAGCACTGGTTGTTACAGGAATAAGGCATCATCATTATTATTTAAAGAAGAATTCTGTACCCTTTTGAAAAACACACACACACCTTCTGCAAAAAATGGCTTCAGAATTTTGTAGAAGTGTGGCCTTGATTTTTTGCCCTACGAATTAAAACCCTTCAGTTGCCTCCCACCTTTTACTGCATTGGCACTGATTGATCACAAAGTGTACGCTTGAATGCTGTGATAAGAATTTCCGCTCCAACATTTTAAGCTCATAAGAGCTTAAAGGGAAGGCGGAGAAGCAAACTGAACATGTGATTCTGCCACTACCACCCACCATCCCTTCGCCAATGCTTTCAGACATTGCTCTGCAGCAATGGGTCTTTCTCTGTCTCTGTCTCCTCCTGCCTTGGGACTTGGCCAGACATCCATAAACTGGACCTCTCATTTGAAACTTGATCCGGCTGTTCACTGGGCTTCTGAACTTACTCATCTCATTTCAACACAGAGATCAGAAGCCTTGTATCTAGGTCAGAGCATGTTGTCTGCATTGATTTTATTTTATTTTATTTTATTTATTTTATTTTATTTTATTATTTTATTTTTTTTATTTTATTTTATTTTATTGCTATGGATGCAACTATCTTGGTCTTCTTGATCTAATAAAAGGAGTAAATAGGTCTACCCCGAGTAGACCTATTGAAATAGGTGGTTAAAACTAGAGGAAGAAGAACCTGCTAGATCAAACCAAAGGCTTGTCTTGCCCCACATTTTGTCCCCACCATAGCCACCCAAATTCCTAAGGAAAAGGGTTGTGGTTCAGTGGGACAGCATCTGCCTTGCAAGTGGAATGTCCCAGGTTCAAACCCCAGCCGGAACTCACCATGAATGCCTCCCTTGTTTTCTTATAATGGCAATGGTGCCCACCTTAGAGGTGTTGGAACTGAGTGCTGGTGAGTTTCCGCTGAAAAAAAAGCTCTGAACAGAAGTAATGCATGGCCATCATAACTTGTAAGCTTTATTATCTGTATAATTTTCACTTCCTTGTTAAATCCGTCCAAGTTGGTGGATATCACCACACCTTATGTTAGCAAAATCCCATGGTTTTAACTACATGCCATGTGGAGATGCTTTTGAAATTTGCCAATGCCACATTGGGCTTCCAAAGGTGTGCATGCTGAAAGCTCAGTCAACGTTCTAGGTGAAGGGTCCAAGAGTCCCACTTCTCCCCAAAGCAATGACACTTACAATGATATATTTTTTAAGGTAAAGAGTGACTTGCTTTCTATTCTCATTCTTCCCTGTCCCCCCCCTTTCCCCTCTTACTTTTGCTTTTCTTTTGCTCTGAGTTTTCTACTGTATCCCCACAGACAGGTAGCCTGTGTTTTCCTTGCAGTGTAATTATGTCACTGCTCTGCATACTTTGCAGTTGGAAGAAAGTACACTTGCTTTTCTTGGTTCCACTAAACCTTGTTTTATTGCCATCCACCTTGCCAGGCCAGCCAAGAGCTGGCTTCTGCCAGGTGGACTGTGTTATCACCCTCTTCAAGTTACATCTGTGCAGGTGCTGGAGGGAGGGCATGCGCATGGATGTAAAGCACTCACTGTAAGAGTAGATTTGGTTCCTGTGTTTGATTTTGTGCCACATATGAAGGGGATACCTGTCACCTCAAAAGAGCCTCTCAGCTTCTCGAATTCAATCACCAGCCGCAAAACAGCAGCCTCTTAGTGTTTATCAATGCACTTCCAAAATCTTGTGCCTTTTGCTCATCCTGTGACCCAACCCGTCTTATCAATTTTTGTTCTTTTCATTTTCTCATTTTTCCAATTATAAATTCAGTGCAACCCATTTACACATCAAATTCTTCTTCTTCTTAACAAAATGCATCAAAGTGTGTATACATGTTTTATATGTTTTACACAAAACGCACCAGAAAACCCATGTGTTTCTCTTACTATGCATAGTTCTGCCCATTTTTGCAAGAAATTTCTGTATGTTAATATAGTGTGTTTCTGTACATCATTTCCACTTAATTTGTGTGTGCTGTCCCCCCCCATATATGGGTTTTTGTACACATTTTGTTTCTCTTGGGGGTGAGGTGATAGTGAAATGCATGACAGAAGTTTGAACCCGTGCTGATTTCACAGCATTTCCCAAACTTCTGAGTTCATCCCTTGATCTCTTGATGAGCTTATAATGTTGTCAGCAACCCCAACCCAAATCCTTATGACTATAAATAAAATGCAGTTGAGATATATTGATATATAAGGTAAAGGTACCCCTGCCCATACGGGCCAGTCTTGACAGACTCTAGGGTTGTGTGCCCATCTCACTCAAGAGGCCGGGGGCCAGCGCTGCCCAGAGACACTTCCGGGTCACGTGGCCAGTGTGACATCGCTGCTCTGGTGAGCCAGAGCCGCACACGGAAACGCCGTTTACCTTCCCGCTAGTAAGCGGTCCCTATTTATCTACTTGCACCCGGGAGTGCTTTCGAACTGCTAGGTTGGCAGGCGCTGGGACCAAACAACGGGAGCGCACCCCGCCGCGGGGATTCGAACCGCGACCTTTCGATCGGCAAGCCCTAGGCGCTGAGGCTTTTACCCACAGCGCCACCCGCGTCCCTATATTGATATATAGTCAACATTTATTAATGACCAATCTCCATGACTAGGAATCAAAAAATGTTAGGGAAAATAAAACAGCCTATTAAATACTGAGTAACATCATTGGAGGGACGCAGGTGGCGCTGTGGCTCTAGGACTTGCCGATCAGAAGGTCAGCGGTTCGAATCCCCGTGACGGGGTGAGCTCCCGTTGCTCGGTCCCTTCTCCTGCCAACCTAGCAGTTCAAAAGCACGTCAAAGTGCAAGTAGATAAATAGGTACCGCTCCGGCGGGAAGGTAAACGGCGTTACCATGTGCTGCTCTGGTTCGCCAGAAGCAGCTTAGTCATGCTGGCCACATGACCCGGAAGCTGTACGCTGGCTTCCTCGGCCAATAAAGCGAGATGAGCGCCGCAACCCCAGAGTCGGCCACGACTGGACCTAATGGCCAGGGGTCCCTTTACCTTTACCTTTACCTTTAACATCATTGGAAAGGGAGTTGAACTCTGCACTGGCATTTCTGAGGCACCTGGTTCCTAATTAAATTATTCGCAGTATGCCTTGCACACTTCTTTTCTACCCCTAGCCACTTTTTGATCTGGGGGAGGGCCAGTATTGACCACTCTGGGAAGCCCAGCTTTATCAGATACACTATGACATTGTCACAACTGCTCCATGAATCATGGCAAAAATCAGCTTAAAGTGCTGTGCTGCAAGCGGTCAGTGGAGGCTGGTCCATGGGACAAATGGGGCCACCAACTCCAGTATGCCTCCTGCCAGCCCCCAGTGGCTCTGCCTGTCATTGGTTCTGCCTCCACCTATTATTGGTCTACCTGCCTTCCACCCTGCGTCTCCCAATGGGCACCAGCCCCCACTGCAACTAGCTCATAAAGGTAAAAAGACAACCAGGCAGGCCTTGGGCAAAGTGCTCCCTTTCAATCCAAGGGCTTGCTGTGAAGGTAAATGAGAGCAGGGTGGCTGATCCTTCTGCAAGCTGTTGGATGCTATAGAATACCAATGCAGTGTCTTCCATGCTAAAGTCAGCAATCATTAGCACTCCTTCCGTAATGCTTCCCTCCCCAGTTTCATCTCATGGTATTGATCTCCTTGCATTCCTCTCTCGCCTTTTCAATCTTCCAAATGGAATAATGGGGGTGGGTTTTTCTGGCAATTAGGAGCTTAGGTATAATTCAGCCGAGTCCTGCTGAATCTTGCTGAAACATAGTCCTTGAAAGGTTTGGCGAGGGAAGAATTTTGCATGTTGTAAGGATAATTTAAGGGGGGTGGGGGGAAGCAATTGCATGGGACTCCATGGCTAAAATGATGGGCTTGGACATTGCAGGGGCACTGAAACTGCTGAGCGGTTTTAAAGGATAAGCTACAACCTCCTGTTTTAATTACCGTTTTCACTGTTTTGAACATAGTACTGTTTTGGGATGCAGTTGGATGCGGGGAGTGTTGTGTTAGTTTTCCTAGTGCTTATGTTCTGTTTTCTAATGTTCCTTTCACGCTGTAGTACCTGTTGTGTTAAGCAACTGCGGCTTTTTGACCCATATGCTGGTGTGTCATGATAAATTTAATTCCCACCAGTGGGAATCTCATTGGACAGGTTCGCTGCCCCCCACCCTCCCATTCCTCACATACCTGCTTTGGTTCCCCCATGATTCCTCCATGAAAACACCAGGGAGGAGCTGTAAGCTTGCATACTACCTCAAGTTTTGTCACTTTACTCCTGCAATTTTCTGGGTTTATGGGGTTGCAAATGGATTATTTTTGGAACCAATTAACATGGAAATGAGCACAAAACTTCCACTATATTCTGCTCGCTTTCCAGAAATGGCTTTTATGTTGTATGAAAGCTCAAATATAATGCAGAAATTTACAGCTGGGAAAATGGAATAAAGTGCTGTGTGAATGCAACCTAGATGAACTTGTTTTATTGAGCATTTTGATTACAGGTGTTTTATTGCTTTATTGTGTATTTTAATTGTGCACATTGTTGTTGGTTTTGTACTTGTAAACCACCAAGAAGCATATATATTCCTTTTCTCCCCCAACAGTTGTGTCCACTACTCCTGCAAAGCCACTGATTGCCAAGAACTGGAGATTGAGAACGCTGTGCTGACCTTCTCCAGTGCGGGGCGTTTTAATGGTGCCCAGTGCAATGTCACCTGCAAGACAGGCTACATCCTTCAAATACAGAGAGATGACGATCTTGCAAAGAATCAGGTTTGTTACTGCAGTGCATAATCTGCCAGGGTGAGGGAATAGCTGTCTGGGTTGGGTGGGTGGGGGGAATGGTTTCACCATCATTTAAAGAGATACAGGATCTCATAATATAATAGTAGGCAGTGCTATGGGTTATAGCAGGGGCTGCGGACTTCTTTAATCCTGATGGCCACATTCCCTTCTGGGCCATATGCCAGTGGTAGGTGAAGCCAGGTAGGTGAAGTTGGTGGAACAATGAATGTTCTATCTACACACACTCACACCCAACTAAGGTCAATTCTGTGTCCCGGGCAGCTGTCTACCAGCTCCATCTGGTATGCAGGCTGAGATCCTACCTGCCCGCAGACTGTCTTGCCAGAGTGGTGCATGTTCTGGTTATCTCTCACTTGGACTACTGCAATGCGCTCTATGTGGGGCTACCTTTGAAGGTGACCCGGAAACTGCAACTAATCCAGAATGTGGCAGCTAGACTGGTGACTGGGAGTGGCTGCCGAGACCATATAACACCAGTCTTGAAAGACCTACATTGGCTCTCAGTACATTTCTAAGCACATTTCAAAGTGTTGGTGCTGACCTTTAAAGCCCTAAACAACCTCAGCCCAGTATACCTGAAGGAGCCTCTCCACCCCCATCGTTCAGCCCGGACACTGAGGTCCAGTGCTGAGGGCCTTCTGGCAGTTCCCTCACTGTGAGAAGCGAGGTTGCAAGGAATCAGGCAGAGGGCCTTCTTGGTAGTGGCGCCCTCCCTGTGGAACGCCCTCCCATCAGATGTCAAGGAAATAAACAACTATCTGACTTTTAGAAGACATCTGAAGGCAACTCTGTTTAGGGAAGTTTTTAATGTTTGATGTTTTATTGTGTTTTTAATATTCTGTTGGGAGCTGCACAGAGTGGCTGGGGAAACCCAGCCAGATGAGCGGGGTATAAATAATAAAATAATAATAATAATAATAATAATAATAATAATAATAATAATAATAATAATAATTATTATTATTATTATTATTATTATTATTATTATTATTATTACAACATTAGGTTAAGGCATGATCACTTTGTTGCATTCTGTTGCCCCTTGTTTGAGTTATATTAATAAGTCTCATGAAAATTTTTTGGACACCTCCCATTTCTCCTTGTGATAGGGATGTATATGGGATCAATGAAATATAGAGTTGGAGTACTTTAGTTAAGTGAAATGTGGCTTCCAGTTGAAAATGTCTGCATTGATTTGTTCTTAATATACCACTCTATGAAGCTGTACTATGTTGCCTCAGTTTGATTGGGGGGGGGGCTTTCCTTCCCTGCCTCCTCTCTGGACTTCTGTCCTTCAAAGCCCTGTCTTAATGGCACCACTGAAATAGGTACCATTCCTGGTAAACAGGGATCCTTGTGGGTTGGCTCTGGGAGGTGATACACAGGACGGTTGTCTTAGAGTGCCTGCAGGAATTGAACTGCACAGCCACTAGACCTATTTCAGACTGAATGGGTTGTATCCAGTGGTAGTTCTACTCAAAGCAGGCTCAGTGAAATTAATGGATCTAAGTAAGGCATGGAAACTGTTTTCAATGGGACTACTGTGAGTAGAACTAGCATGGGATACAACCCTATAGCTATAAAGAGAAAGCCCACCAGTGGCAAAGCATCTGCCTTGCATGCAGAGGGTCCCAGCTTCATCTGGCATCTCCAAGTAGGCATCTCCAGGTAGGGCTGAGAATGTCCCCTGCTTGAAATCGTGGAGAGCCTCTGCCAGTCAGTGTAGGCAGTACTCTGCTAGATGGACCAATAGTCTGACTCAGGATTAAGCCAGCTTCCTATGTTCCTTTTCTATCCACCTAGAGTGAGTCCCCTATCTGGGCCTTCATTGTGACAGATCTTACCCTAACGTGGCCTCAGCACCAACTGACTTCCTCCTTGTTTCTTCCAGGAGAGAGCTGGCAGCTACTATTCCCCACCCCTCCACACACACACACACACACACACACACTCAGTATCACCCCGCCCCACCAATTGCTTGTTTACTTCTCTTTCCACTGGCTCTATGCGAAGAAGAGAAATCCAAGGTTTAGCACACACATGCACAAAGCAGTTTCACAACTTTCTGCACATTCAAGGGCCGCGCTGTGGAGAGCATTCATTGAGAGTGTTAATTGAGGACAAATTTGCAAGTGGGTGGGCTACGCCTAGAGGTTTATATAGCATCATTTTGTGAAAACACTAAGACCCTTCATAATGCTACCAAGGGGAGATACTTGAGGTGCGTGTGGGGGAAGGGGAGTCCAGGATGAGTCAACCCCTTTTTGATTTAATAGCAGACCCAACAGAGGACACTGCAGTCTGGGCCTCATTCCCACCCCCACTTCCTTCATGCTAACTGACACCAGTACCAGAACCTCCCTAAAGCTGATCACTTCTTGCAGTACGGGAAACAAATTCTCAAATGAGCCTGACTTACTGAACAAGGAAATGCTTGGGAAATGGGCCCTTATCGTCAAGAAGTGCAAGAATCTGCAAACCAAACAAATCACCATCCATATCGTTTTTGTGGCAGGGAGCCCTCTGTGGGGCGGGGGGGGGGGGGTTGGCGGCGGCAGGAGATTAGAGCCAGTTAGTGTGCCTGGTTTTGATCAAGGAGCCCTGCTTGCAAGGCAAATGGGTACTTAGTTAATTCACACACACACAGCAGTCTCTCTCCACTGAGGTTTTGGGGCTTGGATGCATGTAGGGAATCTGCCCGTTGGCCCATCTAGCTGAGTACTGTCCCAATGCTGACTGATTGTGGCTTTCCAAGGTTTCACACAGAGGTCTTTCCCATCACTTTTGAGTGGAGATGACAGGGAGATTGAAACTGGGGCCTCCTGCATGCAGATTATGTAATCTACCATTGAGTTGTAGACTCCAGTAAGTCTCTGAATACCAGTTGCTGGGAATCACAGGTGGGCAGAGTGCTGTTATGCTCTGGTCCTCCTTGCTGGCTTCCTGTAGACATCTGGCTAGCCACTGTGAGAAAAAGGATGCTGGACTGACTGGGCTTTTAGCCTGATCTAGGAGGGCTTTGCTTAAGTTCTTCACAATGCAGACATTAACCTAGGCCCGCATCTACAAATCCACTCGCCAGCTCACCAGAGGCGAATGCACCCCAAAACTTTGGTGAACAGGACACTCAGGCCCTAGCCTGAAGGTCTCATATCCAGAAGCAGCAATGTTAGAGAGAAACTCCTGCTGTCTCTTGCCATCTCCATGCCATGCATTAATAAGAGGTGACCTTGCTTATTTCCCTAGCCCTCATAATGTGCTAGGGCACACAGGAGAGGGCTTTGCTGGTGTCTACAGACAGTGGCCAATTAATAAACAAAGCCAGCGGTAATGGACCATTGACTTTTGATTTGAACTAAGGAAATGTTGAGGAAATATTAATTGCACTTGCCCTTTCCACATATGCGACTGCTTCCTTTTCTTTTCATTGAGTAAACATAGAGAAAGAGCTGATCCCAATAGGTGCAAGCTGCTGATTTCTTTCTTTTTAACACACATAGAAAAATATCTCCCTGCTCCAGGATCTATGGTGGGGTGGGCAACCTGTGGCCCTTGGCTGAATTTAATGTGTCCCTCAGCCTAATTTCATTCAAATGACAAGGGGGGAGGGAACAAGGGGAGAGCAGGTGGAGGCAGAAAGAAAGAAATAAGGGAAGAAAGCAATCAGTACATATTCTCTAGGAACTGTAGCTCTGTGAGGGGAAGGGAGGTCTCCTCACAACCATCAGAAACCTTAATAAGCCACAGTTTCCAGGATGCTTTGTGGAAAGCCATTACTGTAACAGTTGCACAGTGGTACCTCGGGTTAAGAACTTAGTTTGTTCCAGAGGTCCGTTCTTAACCTGAAACAGTTCTTAACCTGAGACATGCTTTCGCTAATGAGGCCTCCTGCTGCCACTGCGCCGCTGGTGTGCAATTTCCGTTCTTATCCTGGGGCAAAGTTCTTAACCCAGAGCAACCACTTCCTGGTTAGCGGAGTTTGTAACCCAAAGCATCTGTAATCCGAGGTACCACTATATCATAGAGCTTTAACTGCATTATGTGGATGAGGCCTCTATATTCTGGAAAAAATTCTTCCACACTCTTGGAGGAGGTTGGTGAATTGTTCACTTTGGAACATAGGGGGCTGCCTTATGCAGAGCCAGATTGTGGGTCTACCTAGCTCAGTATTGTCTACACTGATGGGAAGTGGTTCTGCAGGGTTTGCATACATGTGTCTCTCCCCACCTTACTTGGATGTGCTGTGGATTGAACCTAGAACCTTCTGCATGTGAAGGTTCTGCATTTTACCACTGAGCAACAGCCCTTCTCCAATACAATGGCTGGGATCCTGAGTTCAGAACACCTAGGGAACTGCCTGAGTCAGAACATTGGTCCACCTAGCTCAGTATTGTCTACAGTGAGTGGCGCAGCTCACCAATGTTTGCAGACAGGGAATATTTCCAGCCATGCCTGGTGATGCCGGGGATCTGACCTGGGACTCACCTCATGCAAAGCAAACGCTCTACCAGTAAGCTGTGGTTCTTCCATTTGCCTGCCTGCAAATCAGGTGCAGAATTCTGAGAGGGCCTTTGCATGCAGCTCTCAGCATCACAAGCAATTTTGCTTGCACACACATACACTGTAATTTCACAAGCACATGCACGCGCGCGCACATTGTCTATCAAGGGTTTGGAATTCATTTTTGTGTACTGATAAGAGCTTTGCCACTGACTAAAATTCCCCCCTGCAATAATCGCAATCCAATAGTGCATGTGCTTCTTTGCCTGTGTCATTTGTTTGATGGTTGTACTTCCTCCCTGTTTCCCACCTCTTGCCTCTGCGACCCCCACCCCTGTTTAGTAACAAGCTGCCACTCTCTCAGTTGGTGGCTTGGTGTCATCGCAGCCTCTCCTCCTCTGCTGCCTCTGTGGTCAGGAGGTGCTGCTTAAAACTTGACAGCTCCTTAATGCTCTGTAAAAAATTAATCAATCATGCGGGAGCTGAGAGGGAGAGAGAAAAGGCCAGCCTCATGTGGGTTCAATTTGAGGCTCCTCTTTCAGAACGCAGCAGCCAGTTCTTTGGGGGAAAGGGACTGTAGAGGGTCCAGTTGAAAGGGGCAGCGGATGGATTTTGCAAACCAGCAGCACTACAAAGGGTTTGTGTGTGTTCTGTAGGGTATGCATTACTGTTACCATATTATTTGTTAAAGATAACAGAGGATATTCTACTGGATAACAGCCTAGTTATGGGGAGAAATCAGTTCCATTTCTATATGAAACTCCCTAAACCGCTATTCCCAAAATGCAGCCAGTTTCTGAATTCATTCTTATCTACATTGTGTAAGGCAGCTCTCAAACCAAATGTTTACCCCACAAAATTAATAAAGATATGTATGTTAGGGGAAGGTTTACATTAAAATGCTTTGTGTTTGTGGAAATAGCATGCAGTAATGTATTGGGGGAAGAACTTGCAAAAATGCACACATTGGGATAAGTTTGCACTAAAACTTTGACAAATTTTTTAAAAATGCGTGAAGAATTCACAAACTATAGCACTGCAGAAGGTATGTCTGGAAGGGTGTATAACTCAGAAAGCTCATCAATAACACCTGCACTTTTAAACTCCCTGTCTATTGAGATCAAGCAGTGCCTTCACTGTACTCTTTTCAGTGCTTGCTAAAAACAGTTTTGTTTAGGCAAGCCTATCCAGATGCTTACAGAACAGAGGTAATTTTAATCAATTTTAGGATTTTAACTTTTGTATGTTTTAAAATAGGCTTGTGATTTTTTCTTGATTTTCTTCTTTTATCTGTTTAACCATTTGTGCTTTTACCGGTACATTTTATTTATTTATTTATTTATTTATTTATTTTTACAAATGCTTCGAAATAAATACAGTGGTACCTCGGGTTACAGACGCTTCAGGTCACAGGCGCTTTGGGTTACAGACTCCGTTAACCCAGAAATAGTACCTCGAGTTAAGAACTTTGCTTCAGGATGAGAACAGAAATCGCGCAGCGGTGGCACAGCGGGAGGCCCCATTAGCTAAAGTGGTGCTTCAGGTTAAGAACAGTTTCAGCTTAAGAACGGACCTCTGGAACGAATTAAGTTCTTAACCCGAGATACCACTGTAAATAAATTCAGCTCCACTGAATTCAATGGGGCTTACTCCCAGGTAAGTCGGCATAGGATTGCAGCCTTTGCATCTTTTATTATTAAGTTAGCATTCCCTTTAATAAAAAAAAAAAAAAGTGCTGTCACAAGATCCGATAACGTAGCCACTGGCTGAGAGGGCTTTAGAAGAAAATTAGACAACTTTGAAAGAGGGGCATAGATTTGTGGATTGTTGTCTTTTCACTCCTGATCATCCTATACTGCATATGACATTTATGGTCTGTAGACCAAATAAACTAAACTTGAGGTCTTGAAAGATTCCAAACTGCACCATTCCTTAGTCCAGTTTATAGGAGGCATTCCTTGTTTTGCATCAGTTTACTGGCTTGGAAAACTCTGCAGGGGAAAGTGTCCATTTGGGGAACTGCCTGTCTTCCTTAGACAGGAGGTGTGCTGTAAGGCTGCTTTTCCCATCCAAAAGCAGCCATATATCAAAAGCAGATAGGTCCCAAGCTGCTGAAACTATTAGGGTGCCTTGGCAAATGGGGACTCAGCTTCCCTTTGATGTATGCTGGAAAAATTCCCCATGCTTTCATAAGCACACATCAATGCTTGGCAGAACCAGACTCCCGACATTGCCAGACCTGAATCAGATCTCTCTTCTCCCCCCACCCCTTGCTGGGGGGGGCACACATAGTTTCACAGTGTCCCAGTCAGCTGTGTGGTAGGTGTTGCCATTTAACCATTCCACGTATGTTCTGTTTGGCTCAGATTGTTCATATAGGACATGGAGAGGAAACTAAGGCCTGGGGGCTGAATCCGGCCCAATCGCCTTCTCAATCCGGCCCACGGACGGTCCAGGAATCAGTGTGTTTTTACATGAGTAGAATGTGTCCTTTTACTTAAAATGCATCTCTGGGTTATTTGTGGGGCATAGGAATGCATTCTTTTTTTTTCCTTTCCAAAATATAGTCTGGCCCCCCACAAGGTCTGAGAGACAGTGGACTGGCCCCCTACTGAAAAAGTTTTCTGACCCCTGATATAGGAACTAGTCAGTGGCCTTATACAGAGTCAGACCATTCGTCCATCTAGTTCAGTATTGTCTTTGTTGACTTGCAATCGGTCTCTGGGATTTCGGGCAGGGATCTCTCCCTGCCCTACCTGAGGCAGGTAGCGGTGACAAGAGATGAATAGTGAAGCCTAATAGACAAAATGAAAACTGACAAATTGCTGGGTCTGGATGACATCCAGCTGGGAGTTCTCAAATGTGAAATCACTGATCGGCTAACAAAAAGATATGTAGCTTGTCTCTCAGATCAGCCTCCATATCTAAGGACTGGGAAGTAGCCAATGTGGCACCATTTTTAATAAGAGAGAGATCTGGGGGGAATCCTGGAAATTACAGGCCAGTTAACCTAATGTGTGTCCCAGGAAAAATGATGGAAAGTATTGTTAAAAATAAAATAACCAAGCATATAGAAGAACAAGTCCGAATGAAGCAGAGGCGGCATGGCTTCTGCAAGGGAAAGTTCTGTCTCACAAACCTATTAGAACTCTTTGAGAGTGTCAATAAGCATACAGATAGAGGCGATCCAGATGACATAGTAACCTGGACTTTCGGGGGGGGGGGGAAGGTTTGACCAGGAATTTGTTAAGTTGCATGAAGTGAAGAACAGGTCTAAACTGATAGTTATATGAATGGGAAGATATCGAAAGCAGAGTCCCCAAGGGATCTCTGTGTTTAAACTTGTTCATAAATGAGCTAGAGTTAGGAGTGAGCAATGATATGGCCAAGTTGCCTGACGATACTAGATTTTTAGGGTCACTATAACAAAAAGATTGTGAAAAGCTCCAAAATGATCTCTCCAAACTGAGTGAATGGCCAATAAAATGACAATTGCAATTCAGTGTAAACAAGTGTAAAGTGATGCATGTCAGGGCAAATTTTTAAAAGTTAATTTCACATACACACTCATGGGGTCTGAATTGGCAGTGTCTGAGCAGGAATGAGACCTTGGGGTCATAGTAGTTAGCTAAATGAATATTCTAACTCAGGGTGTGGCAGCTGTGAAGAAGGCAAACTCCACGATAGGGATCATTAGGGAAGGAATTTAAAATAAACCTGTTGATTTATTGCTGTTATAAAAATGTATGGCACAACCACATTTGGAATACCGTGTACAGTTTTGGTCACCTCATCTCAGAAAGAATATTGTAAGGTTGGAGAAGGTTCGGAAAAGGGCAACCAAAATGATCCAGGGGATGGAGTGACTCTCCTATGAATAAAGGTTGCAGCATTTGGGACCTTTTAGTTTAGAGAAAAGGTGAACAAGAGGTGACAAGATAGAGGTTTATAAGATTACGCAAGACATAGAGAAAGTGGATAGAGAAAAGTTCGTCTTCCTCTCTAACATTAGAACTCATAGGCATCCAATGAAGCTAAATGTTGGAAGATTCAGGAGAGAGAAGAGAAAGTACTTCTTCGCACAGCTCGTTTAAACTCTGGAACGTACTACTGCATTAGACAGTGATGGCCACCAACCTAGATGGCAGTAGAAGAGGATAAGACAAATTCATGGAGAAGAAGATCTATTGGAAGCTACTAGCCATGGTGTCTCTGCCGTGCCTCCACAGCTGGAGACAGCAGTACATCTGAATACCTGTTGCTGGAAACCACAGGAGGGGAAAGTGCTCTTATGCTCAGATTCTGCATGCAAGTTTCCCATTGAGGCATCTGGTTGACCACTGTGAGAATAGGATGCTGGGTTAGATGGGGAATTGGTGTCTCAGGTCCTAGTCCAACACTTTAACCACCAGACTACATTGGCTCTTGCCTATCATGTAGCATCTGTTTCCATCCTGCATCCTAATGGTGGGAAGCTTGCATTGTGTGTTCCAATAGTACTGCTCTTCCACTCCATGACATAATAAAAAATAAATCACCTACAGGAAAGGGAACTTGGACATGGTGAAGGTTGCCCGCTGACCTGTTATAACAATGTATAAAAGTCAAAGCAGAAATTGGTACTTGTTCAGGTGACGTGCAGGGAGAAGGGATGAATGAATTTTGACATAAAGTTGGAAAAGTTGTTGTACTAGGAGCAGCAATGCATGGAGAAAAAGAGAAAGGAAACATCTGGGGAAATGGGAAGTCAGCTTTTAAATTTGTATTAAATTTGTACTATTTTGTACCAATCTGGTGATAATTTGTTAAAAATTATGGAGAATCAATAAAAAATAATTGCCCCCCCCAAAAAAAAGACAAGTGGCCATGGGCTGAAACCCAATTTACAAGCATTTGGGGCAATGCCAATAAATGGTTTTGGGGGCTCCCACCGTGTCTCATTCAGCTCTTAGTGAGTCCATGCTTTCTTTTTCAGGTGGAGCCCAGTGTCACCATGACCTGTGTGGATGGGAAGTGGAGCAAGCAAGTAGCCTGTGAGCCTGTGGACTGTGGGATCCCTGACCAGTATCATGTCTACCCAGCCACCTTCAACTGCAGTGAGGGCACCACCTTTGGCAAGAGATGTTCTTTCACTTGTAAGCCTCCTGCCCAGCTGAAGGGTAAGCAGGAAGGACACAACCATAAAATGGACCCTTATGCTTCAGCGTTACATGCAAGTGTGGGTAGGCTACCGTGTTGTGTGTGTTGCCTCCTAGCACTGCTCCCAGGCTCCAGTGCCTTGTGTCCCAGCAATACCTGATCTCTGCCTACCTACCCTTCCTTCCTTCCTTCCTTCCTTCCTTCCTTCCTTCTTTCTTTCTTTCACAAAATTTATATATTGCTTGGTTGTAAAGCACACACGTGCGCACCGACAACCCTTAAACCTTGCATATTGAGCTCTGCTCCACAAGGCACCACATAGGCTTCAGTACTATCTCTGCCTCCTGACTAAGCACTCAGTCTGCTGAGCCCTTATCAAGAGCCAGTTCCTATCAGCCAATGCCTACAAATGTAATGGAGGTAGATCTGTTTTATTTCCAGCCCACTATAATTTTGTGTATGTTCTTTCGTAAACCTATTCCCAATTCTACTCTAAAATGTGCAAGTAAAGGAATGTTTATTTATTTTTATTTAAAAGCATTTCTAAACCACTTAACATTTTTTAAAAAAACAGTATCTCAGCATTATATGAAACTGCAACATAGATACATAGGATCACAGGAAGTTGCCAGATACAGAGTCAGACAATTGGGTCATCTAGCACAGTATTGGATACAGTGACTGACAGTGGCTCTCCAGGAACTTCAGGCAGGAGATGCTCCCAGCTCTACCTTCAGTTTCCTTCTGCGTGCAAAGCAGATGCTCTACCACTGGGCTGCGGCCCCTTCCCGTTTCACCATGCGAGGAACCACCCAACAGCTCAGCATAGAATGTGAGAAAGCATTGTCCACAAGCAAAGCCTGGAAAGAGCAACATTGGTCCAGCCTGCATATTCATGGAATAAATTTGAACTCAGATGTTTGAGGTGCAAGCTTTCTGGACTGTGGCTGGAAAGCTGAGAAATGTCTGTTGGCTTCTGAGAAAAGATCCTGGTCTAAGCGCAGGCTCTTGGCCTGACCAAGAAGAGGCTGCTTTCGGCATTCTGAAGTAGCCGGAAACCCACCCTGCTTGCAACTTGAGCATTACGGCAACACTTGGACCGGTAGCTGTCAAAAGTGAAATGGGGGGTGGGGAGGAGAAAAAGAAGTTCTGGGCGCCAAATCACAAAACGATGACTAATAGGGCTCAGCCAGCAAGCTCCTTGAGTCGGGAAGCTGGGATGACTCACTCCTTAATTTGACCACTGATGTCACACAAACCACTGTTTTTTAATGTCACAGTTCATCACCCTGCCGTAGCAAGTATGAGATCATCTGCGCTGGACTGCGGACATGCTGTGTGAGTCAGACAGGAGAAAAACAAAGCCGCTGGACCAGGATGGGAGCTTTTCAGAACTGTACAAAAATACCTCAGCGCCTCATGGCTGTTGGGAGGGGAAAAGATACAGAAGCCCTCTTGCTTCCCCACCCCCCTTTTCCAGGCGAACATCTGAGCATCCCTGCTTCTTTCTTTTCCTTCATTCTTGTCTTTCTCTTCATTGACTCCTGCCACTAGATTAAGACATGTGGAACCCCTAAACTGAGTCAGGTTTAAGAGGCAACATAGCATTAACCTTCCCACCTATTTGCAATAAGCCCATATGTAGTGTCTGGTTGAAAATCGCTGAAATGTCTGAAAAACCATTCTCTATTTTGAGATTTTGGGAAGAAGAAAAAAGCTTTGCGTCTGAAGCCCTTGAAGTTGACCATTCAGTCTCTGTTTAAGAAGCTCAAAAAGAGTTTACCACCTTCCAAGGTGGACTCTGTGTCTCTGGAGGTTTTCCTTTAAATGAAAATACCTCATGATTTCTTACTTAGCTTATATGTAAACTATATTATAGTTATTTCTACACAGATTAACAAATAATTGTGTAGCCATTAAGTTTATTTTTTCATATCAGAACAATATTGTCTTTCTTAGAGTTTCTCTGTTTCTTTTACTTATTCATTTATTTTAACAGATAACATAAAACGTCAGATTTGTTAAAAGAAACAAAAAGTATTCAGGGACCCCACAAAGTCCAAAATTCTAAACTGTGGTTTACTTACCTTGTTCGCAAATCCATCACAACAGACTCCCATGCAACAGGCTCCCATCTGCACTATGCATTTAAAGCAGTATCATGCCACTTTAAACAGCCATGGTTCCCTCAAAAAATCGTAGGAACTAATTTGTCAGGGATGCTGAGGGTTGTTTGGAGATCCAGTGTCTCTTCAAAGAACTACAATTCTCAACGTTCTCTGGAAAGAAGGATTGACAGTTAAACCACACTTAGAATTAGAGCTCTGTGAGGAGGTCCCAGGTTCAATCCCCAACATCTCAAGGCATGACTAGAGACATCCCTACCTGAACACCTGGAGAGCTGCTACCAGTCAGTATAAACAATAGATAGACCTGTGACCTGATTTGTATATGTCAACTTTCTATCGGCTTGTGCAGTCATTTCTTCTTCCATGCTGGGTGCTCCTGCTGTGCCCCACCATGCCTGCAGCTGCCTGCTCCCATATGGGGGCCTGGGTTGGGAGTTCTGTAGTGCTGTAAGGCCTCCAGCAACCTCTGTCCCAAAGCAGGGGCAGGAGGGAGCCAAGGGAGGCACCAGGCACAGCAGCAACCCAGGGCACATGGCGGTGGCACCAATCATGGCATGAGAAGCATGTGGCGTGCAGTGCTTACAAGCAAAGGACTTGAGGGGCCAAAGAAGGAGGGCAGTGACATGGGGCTCCACCACAGCATGGGAGGGCCTGGCCTTGGCCAACTGCCAGACTCCCTTCTTGCAACCCACCCAGCCTCATGGGAGACGTGTGCTCTGCACACTCCATGCATTTCCAGGCCAGAAAAGGGAGCCCCCTCCCAGTCTCATGGCAACTTCGGGACTGATGCAGCCCAGTGGCATAGTGCAATTTGCGCCCTCTAAGAATTTTGTGCCCAGGGGAATCACCCCAGTAGCTGCCCCCCATGCTACACCACTTACTAGCTCCCAATGTGAAGGACATTATGGCCTGAATTACTGTGGACATGAATAAAGTAAGGACTATGAAATGAATCCCTTGGCTCAGAGAAGGCACAATATGTGATAATGCCATCATCCTTTGCAATCTTGCCACTTTTCCAAAGGTTACACTGGGCAATCACATATTGTTGTTATTTTATTTAAACTTGATAATTGGTTGTTTCACATAAAGGTTCTCCAAACAATTTACAAAACTACTTTGAAGTGGCATTTCATTGCCTGGTAAGTACCTGGCCTGTAATACTGACAAGGTGGCTTCTAAAAGTTTCTGTTTCAGAACATACAATGTGAATAACTTTCTTATGCCTGAGCTGTACCACTGTAGATTGTATGCGGGGGGGGGGGGGGGAGGGTGTCACTTGACGAAATGCTCACCATCATCCCTGCACATAGAAAACTAGTATATTGGGGAACATGCTTTGGCTTAGCTCGACATGTATATTGTTTCCCCCCATTTCTGAATTTTATCGGATTGCAGCCAACTAAGTTTTACTCAGGGTGGACTCGCCATAGTTTATGAACCTAAGTTAGTCATGTCTAATCACTTCAGTAGTACACTCAAAAATACAGAACTCATTTTCTTTTTTATATAAGTTTGGGGACCCTGTGGCCCTCCAGATATTGTTGGACTACAATTCTCAGCATCTCTGACCATTAGCCATGCTGAACATTGGGAAGCCACCTAGCTCCCTTCCCCTGTTTTATGTGATGCTTGGTGATGTTTTGAAGATGTATGTTGCTTTAATTATACACTCTTTAAAAATAAGAAGCTGCTTTATTCTGAACCAAAACATTAGTCCATCTAGCTTAATATCGTCTCCACTGACTAGCAATGGCTCTCCAGCGTTTCATATAGGGAGTCTCTTGCAGTCTTGCCTGGAGTTGTCGGAGACTGAAGCTGGGATCAAATGCTTTGCCAGTGAGCTATGGTCCTTTACCTAAAGAGCATAGGGACACAGGAGTTTGCCTTATACTGGGTCAGACCATCCCCAGTTAACACAGCCTTCAGCTCACCAAATTCTTCGGCATGCATTACTCTTCACATCACAACTCACTCTCACTTCTGTCTCTGTCCAGGGAACAACAGCAACTTGACATGCTTGGAAGATGGGCTCTGGTCCTTTCCTGAGGCGCTCTGTGAACTGATGTGCCCAGCTCCTCCTTTAGTCCCCAGTGCCGACCTCCAAACTGCTCGCTGTCGTGAAGAGAAACACAAAGTTGGTTCCTTTTGCAAGTATAAATGCAAGCCAGGTTACCATGTCCCAGGATCCTCTCGGAAGGCGAGGAAGTAAGTGGGTGCTGCAACAGGTTGCTGCGCCTCTTTTCATTATTGATTATTTACAATCAGTCTGGTGTACTGGTTAGAGTGCTGGACTAGGACTTGGGAGTCCCAGGTTCAAATCTCTACTCGGCCACGAAGTTTCTTGACCAGGAATGGGGAAGAAATTTAATTCTGCTTGTATGCAAAGGCAAACCTAATTTGGACTTTCGGGGGGAATACGAGAACAGCCATCCTTCAAACTCTGCAGTTCTCTTAATTTTGTGATGTAGTTCTCCAGTCAAACAAAAATGCATATTTTAGGGGGAAAGTGTGCATAAACACGACTGTACTTGTGAAAATAACATATGAACTGGACTGCAGGGGAGAATTCCTTACAAAAATCTGTACAGTAGTAAAAAAAAAAAATTACAAAAAAGTGTTTTTGAGAAGAAATTTGCATTGTGCTGACAGATTTCCATGAAGGTTTTTTTTTTTTTTAATATATAATGCAAATAGCTGTAGAAATGTGGCAAACTGAATTCAGAATTGGAAAAATGAGACAAAGCGTTCCATATATCCCTAGCCACTACCTCTCAGCTGAGTCTTATCTCACATGGTAAAATGTTTGTAAACGGCGCTGGGAATTGTAGCTCTCTAAGTGGTTTCCTAATAAGTCTCAGTGCCCTTAGCAGACTACAGTTCCCATGATTATTTGGGAAGGGGGCAGGGAGCCTGAACATAACTGTTCAAGGTGGCAGAAGCTTTAAATATAGTATAGTGTGGAAGTGACCTGACTTTTTCTGCATGAAGCAGAGGGTTTTACAAAATGGGCTCCATGGCAATGGAGGACATTCCATGTATGCTCCCCACTAAAGTCTGAAGTGGGAGATCTGGGAAAGAAGGAAGGAAGGAAGGAAGGAAGGAAGGAAGGAAGGAAGGAAGGAAGGAAGGAAGGAAGGAAGGAAGGACTTCACATAGCACAACTGAATTATGGAAATTCACTACATGATATATAGAGAAGGCTACCAACTTGGACTGCTTTAATAGAAGAATGTGTTAACAGTAAATCTAGTGGTCATTGTGGGTCAGTTGCCTCCTGTAATAACTCTTAATCTCAGAGTTGTGGGTTTGAGTCCCATATTGGGGGTTGGACTAGATGACCCTCATTGTGTCTTCCAGCTCTATGATTCTATGAAATCATTACTGGCACAAAATCACCTCTGAATACCAATGCCTGGGGCACATGAATCTGGAGAATGCTATTGCATTCATGTCCTGTTTGTGAGCTTCCTATAGGTATATGGTTGACCACTTGTGAGAACAGGATGCTGGACTAGATAGACCACAGGGCTCTTCAGATGTCTTGAACAGGCCAGAAACAAATTGGCCTCCTCTATTAGTTGCTTATGAGAATGAGGCCTTTGAAGGAATGGAGAAAGGCAGTGCCACATAGCTGTTCTGGGACGGAGTTCTAGGCATAAGCTGTTGCAAGAGAGCGCAACAGGAGTGGATCAAGGGAGCAAAAAGTGTCCTCTAATTCCATAGCGCTTAAATGCAACAACCACAATCCTGGCCGCCACCACCCTCCCCTGTGCACACATAAAAGGGCAAAGCATCAAGGATGACTTCCATGGAATTTTGCATGAGAATGCAATTTAATGGTTTATCTCAGGAGCCTCTTGTTACCTGCTCCTTTATTGAAGATGCTAGCCATTAAAGCTCACCCCTCTCATTCTGCCTCTATAACCCATTGCATTCACAAACCAGCTCTGTGCTAGGAACCTCCTTTTGGAAATACCCTCTTTGATATGCAACCTGGGGAGTCCCCTTTGAACCTTGGTGGGAAAAAGAGGTTTACTGGTATTCTACGTTTTATGACTCAGTGGGGATGGCGAGTGGAGGAAAAGAAACCCACATCAAAAATAGCCACTGACCTTAAGGTCTGGGTGAAGATTTTCAGTGGGGGGGGGGACTTCAGCAGCTGGACCTTTGGAAATAGTCATTGTTTTCATTAGGAGACCACACAGCATAAATCCACCACTATGGTCCTGAAGTGTCAGGGACACAAATGTCTGTTGTGGTGGCAGCTTGGGAAAATGTTACGGAACTCAGGCAGCGTGTTAAATAAATCAACCGTCTCTCCTGTTTACCTTCTCTCTCTCCCCCCCCCCCAATGTACTGTAGGAGGGCCTTTAAGATCCAGTGTGGCCAAGATGGAACTTGGCTAGAAGGAGCTTGTACACCTGTCACCTGCGAACCTCCACCCTCCAAGTTCTACGGGCTCTACCACTGCACCAATGGCTTCCAGTTCAACAGCGAGTGCAGGATCAAGTGTGAAGAGGATGGCACCCAAGCTGTGAGTCCCTTCCAACCTGATCTAAGCCGTTGCAGGTTTCTGAAAAGCCTTCCTCTGTAGCGATGCCCAAAAAGGTCTCACCAGGACGTGTTACATTGCCCCATTCTATTCATCCATCCATTCCTTTTATTTCATAAAATGTATACACCGCTTGATTGTCTTTTAAAAAGAAAACTCTCAAAGCAGTTTAGAGAAAAAGATAAAACAGTAAAATCAAGAAATAACCACAACCGTACTTTAAAACATATAGAAGTTAAAATACTGAAAATTTACAACTCACCTCAGCTTTCTAAGTATCTTGGTGGGCTTGTCTAAACAGGATGTTTTTAGCAGGTGCCAGAAAGTGTACAGTGAACGTGCCTGCTTGACCTCAATAGGCAGGGAGTTCCAAAGTCCAGGTGCTGCCACACTCAATGACTGAGTTCTTACAAATGCAGAACGGGTATTATGTGACACTTGTAGTAGCGCCAGTTCTGCTGATAGAAGTAGTCAAGTGGGCACATGTGGGGTGAGACAATCTCATAGGCGAACTGGTCCCAAGGGCATTATATTCTAATAGTAACATATTGAACTTGGCCCAATAGCAAATCAGCAACCAGTTCAGATCTGTGCACAGAGGTCATATGTGCTGACAAAGCCTCACGTCTATCAGCAATCATGCTGCAGCATTCTGCAGTGACCACAGCTTCGAGATCAAGCACGAGGAAAGCCCCATCTAGATTGCTTTGCAGTAATCCAGTCTTGAAGTAACCAACACGTGAACTGCTGAGACTAGGTTTTCCTGGTCCAAGAATGGTCATAGTTGCAGTTGGTAAAAGCATTTCTAGTCATGGAAGCAGGGCTGTCTTACCCATAGGCACAAGAGATGCGGGGCACCTGGGCTCTCAGGGGTGCCAGGCCAAGAGTCCGGGGCCCAAGAAGTGGGTGCGGGGAAGAGCCCACCTGTTGGAGTGCCGCAGCGGGCTCTTCTGCTGCGGGCGGCTCTATGCCACAAGTTGGGGGGCGACCGAGCCAGTGAGACACTGAGGTGGCCGGCCGGCTCCACCCTCCTGTGCACCTGGGACTGGGCAACCTGGAGGGGGCAGGTGGATCTTTGCACCCCAGCACCACATATGCTTAAGACAGTCCTGCATGGAAGCTACCTGAACCTCCATTGACAGAGCTGCCCATATGATCACTACCCCTGCCTACTAGTCACCTATCAGTATGTTCTACCTTACCTGGTACTGTTTGTACAGATTTTTATTTGATTTTACAAAAGTTACATCAGATAATATAGCTGAATAGACCATAACAGTCTTATATCATTCATGCATGGCAAAAGCTACATATTGGGTTTGCCACATTGCAGTGCTGTAGCAGACTTATGATTCATTCTCATTAGTCAGCATATATACTCTTAGTTCATAAAGAAGATCAAACAAAGGAAAGAAAGATGAAATTAGCTGTTAATAAGCAATATCATACAGCCAAATACTCTCAATATTTTGGTTTAGTTCTCAATTATTGTAGGTAAGTGTCAGAGGCTCTTAACAGTTGTGAAAAAGCTGGTTTAAATAATATTTACTTTTCTTTCATGTTGCAGGTGAGATAAAATAGAATGCTAATACATGGGATAGAGGTTGATACATTGGTTCAGATCAACCAAATCGAGCTAAGGGCTGGTGGGGGATATTGTTCATTTTCTGGAAACTAGCATATGTAATGAAGTCAAACCACACTGCCTAGGTGATCTGCCCACGTGATAACTGTAACATATTTGTTTGTGACTCAAGAAGGGCTGTTTTCTAGTCTTCTACCAGTCATCTACTGTTGCACCAGAAAGATCTTTCCAGTGTCTGATTATGTTTCATCTTGCAGCCTGTAATAGGTGGCCTATTAGTATCTCACCTGGTACTGAAAAGACCACAATGAAGGCTCCAAGTGAACCTCTATGGAGAGAGTTTCCCATAAGTGCTGTGTCAGCAATGAAAACGCCTTCTACAAGTTGCCAGCCAGCAGTGCCCTGCTCTTTTTCAGAATGCTCCACTGCACACCTACCCCCTCATTTTCCAGGATCCCCTCCTCGCCCCCCCCCCCCATGCCCACTGAGCATACCTAATGCTTATTCTACTTTTTCTGGTATTACGCACAAACACACACATGATACCTCTTAGGGTTTTTTCCATAAAGCTTTTTTCTGCAACTTCATATCTTGGGCTTCCCCCACCCAAAGACTCCTTTCGTTGCATGAAAGGTGCCATTTCAGATACAAAAGCACAAGTACCTGAAGAACGAGTTTGCTGTGATTAAACTTATCTCCCAATCTAGGAGCCAACTCTTAGGGGCCATGGGGGCTCTGGCCCCCTGCAATAAAATATTTGAGGGGGCTGGCCACCCAAAGTTGATGTGCATTGCGTGTTCGATTATGTGGGGCAGGGCATAGCTGCTCCCCCAATATTTTATTCAAGTTGGCACCCTTATCTCCTGATCTTATGAGGAAAGCCCTGCTTGATTCAACCAAAGATCTATGCAGTCCAGGGGTGTAGAACTGTTTCCACGGCAAGGGCTGTGATTTGCTATTCAACAACTTTGGGCAAAAAAAAAAAGTTGGATTTCCACTGTTTGAAATATGGCAACCTGATACAGAACGCCAGTTTCCAGGCACATCTCTCTCTGCCCTTCATTGTGAACAAGTGAATAGCATTATCCCAAATCAGGGATATATTCCAGCCAGGCGAAAACACTCAAGGATGACGTGAAGCAAGACCAGGGAGGGGTATGGCCCAGGGAGATTAGAGGGGGCCAGGGGAAAGTTCCAAGGGCCAGACAGAAGGGCATGGAGGGCCACATACTGTTGGGGGGGCGTTAAATGAGGAGGGGGAGAACCATGTATGCCACCTTGAGCTGCTTGGAGAATAAGGTGGGCCATAAGTGCAATAAATAAATAATAAATATGAACTTCATTAGCATTTAAAGTAATAATGAAACAAACTGTCAATAAATTAAAGCAGTGAATGAAAAAAATACAACAAACAGTCCAATGAGACTGGAACCCAATGCCTCACGTCCATCATCCCATTTCACACAGTGACCAATCAGACACTTCTTAGAATCCCACAAGCAGGAGCCCAACTTAACATTTGCAGTGGTGCACTGCCCCCAAACAAGGAAGCTCTACTTGGTCATCATCATCATCATCATCACATAGATGTAGAGAGACCTCCCCAAACCTTCTACAAACCCATTGTTTCTGTTGCCCCCTTCTCCTGCTCCCATGGGTTGTAGCCAATGTTAATCCTAATTAAAGTAGAAGGCCTGTATCTCAGTGCCAGAGCATCTACTTTCCATGCAGAAGGTCCCACGTTCAATCCCTGGCATCTCCAGGTAGGTCTGGAAAAGACTCCCTTTCTGAAAGCCTGGAGAACTGCTGCCTGTCAGTGTAGACAATACTGAGCTAAATGTCCTCAGTCCACATTCACACCATACATTTATAGCACTGATACCACTCTGAACAGTCATGACTTCTCCCAAAGAATTCTGGGAGCTGTATTTTGCCAAGGATTCTAAGAGTTGTTAAGAGACACCTATTTCCCCCACAGATAAGTAGTTCCCAGAGTAGTTTAGCAATCAGTTCTTCTTCACAGACAACCCATGAAATTGCAGCTCTCTTAACAATTCTCAGCACCCTTAGCACATTGCAGCTCCCATAATTCTTTGGTGGAAGCCATGACTGTTCAAAATGGTATCATAGTGCTTTAAATTTATAGTGTGAATGTGGGTTTGCATGGGCACAACTAACTTAGGTCCATCAATTTCAATGGGTTTGATCTGAGTAGAACTTAGTAGGGTACATCCTTGTGCCTTTTCCAGGTCTACAGCATCCTTTTTGAGAACGACTGGCCAGAACTGTGCATAGTAGAACAGTTCTGCGTGTGCCATGCTGTGTTGTGTGAGAGATGCAAACAACTGGCATATTCTCTTCCCAAACCTTCCACACAGAAGTCTGGCATCTGGTCTGTGTAAAACCGTCACATACCAATCAGCATCCCTTCAGACTTTGACTCTTCTGTGTTTAGATCTAGCAGGTCCAGTTTCCCCCCACCTCTCACCCTTGGTGTGTTTTGGCTAAGTTGGCAGTCAATGTGCCCGTGAGCTGTTTGGCAGCCTTGCAGCCACCTGAGAGCCTGGTTCCACCAGCCTCTTATGTTTGGTGCAGAAATCATGCACTGATGTAATGGGGTTTGTGTTTCACAGTTCAGGGTTGTGTTGAAAACTGCTTCAAGCCTTTGGGGGAATGGGAAATCACCCCACTGGGAACATAAGAAGAGTCCTGCTGGATCAGGCCAGTATCCTGTTCTCACAAGAGCTGTCTCCCCTCCTGTGGTTTCCAACAACTGGGAAATCTATAAAGATGGGAGAGCAAAATACATTATTTGCACAAGTGTCAAACTATGGGTCCTTACTTCCCAAAGTAGTGTGTTTGTGGGATGGAATCCTCACGCAACATTCGTGGTGTTTCATTCATTATCATATTTGTACCCCACCTTTCTTTCAAGGAACTCAAGGTTGTGTACATTCTTCTCCCACCCACCCCCAACCATTTGACCCTCACTACAACCCTGTGAAGTAGGGTAGAGTGAGAGAGAGCGACTGCCTAAGCTAACCCTGTGGACTTCATGTCTGAGAGAGGATTTGAACTCTGGTCTCTGACCCTTTAACCCTGTGATTCTCAACCTGTGGGTCCCCAGATGTTGTTGGACTACAACTCCCATCATCCCTGAGCTCTGGCTTTGCTAGTTGGGGGTGATGGGAGTTGTACTTCAACAACATCTGGGGACCCACAGGTTGAGAAAGGCTGCGTAACCACTGTGCCACACCAGCTCTCACGTTATAGCAATTACACATCCTATTCCTTGCTATATTTGGGAGGGGGGGTTAGGGCAACATGGTGGGGGGAGTGCCAATCTCTGGTGTAAGGTGGGTTGGCTGAAAGTCTGAGCTCTCATCACATAAACAGAAGTTATTCCATACTGACATATAAAACTTAAGTGAGGTTCAGCTCTTAATTCAGACATGATGTAGCGGGGTGGGGAGTAGTCCATGGATATGTGTACATTTTTTCTTTTTAAAGCATGTTTTTAATGCAGGAGAAACATCAGCTTGGCTGTGAGGCAATTCCACCCCCACCCCCCGCAAAAGCATGTATATCATGCAGTAGTTAACATTATACGATATGTACCTTGGCACTGAAACCAGCATTTCAGTCTCGCTGGAGTCCAGTTTTTCCTTGGCTTGCAATGAGGATTAAACCATTAGGGGCCTTAATAGTCCTCGTTTCTAGCAGAAATAGGTGTGTGTTACTGCTCTGCAGACTTTGGTGGACCTTGTGAGAGTACTGACCCTTGAAAAATGATAATGGCTTCAATTAATGTGACCCTTCTGGCAAGGATAAATTATTGTTTTAGTGTTTTATATAGTTTTCTCCTCCTAATAAATTGGCTCCGTAATAGGCTGATACTGGAGCTAGGGATGTGTGTGAGTGTGTGTGTGGTTTCTATGTTTGAATGGGAGAGAATTCCTTGGTGACTTCAACACAGCTGAAATTTCTTTAGGAAGGCTGGGGCAAATTTGCCAATTTCAGTTGACAGATCCCAATCTTCAGTTCAGTTCTCCACTTTCTGAAATAATTTTTTTCTTGGGGGCAGGGCAGATTGTCATTAAAACTCATCTGCATTTTCATTTTTTTTTGCAGGTTTTGCTTATAGCAAACACATACAGCTTTGGCTGATGTGCACATTTTGTTACAAGCCATTTCCTCTAATATATTGAATTTTCAGATACCTTTTTCATGAAAATAATCGTTTTCATGCACACTTTTATGATTATTATTATTTTTTTTTGTACACATGCAGAAAAAGTGATGGATAATAATGCAACCGTTGGTGGCTGGTGCCCATTGGGACTGGCAGGGTGTCCAAACCAGATGTGGAATCACAGCCAATGACAGGTGGAGCCACTACCTGATTGGATATGTGTAAGAAGGCAGGCAGGTGGGGGCTGGCTGAGGACAGGCTGAGGTTGCAGGTGTAGAGGCAGCGCCCCATTTCTCCAATGGACCAGCTTCCAGTGATGCCTGGAATACCTTCACCCTTTTCCTAAGCTGTTCTTCCTGCTTTCTCTTACCAGGGCCGTGGGAACAACGTGATTCACTGCAGGAAAGACGGCACCTGGAGCGGCTCATTTCACCTCTGCAGAGGGATGCAAGGACACTGCTCCCTTCCCAGCCAGCTGAGCGGAGGCCTGAAACTGCAGTGTCCAGACGGATACAGCATAGGTATTTATAAGGTTTCTGCCAGCTTAGAAGCCAAATGTTTGATGTCAGTGAAAAAGGCAGGAGAAAAGCAAGGGTTCTTCAAAAGCTTCCTCTTCCGTCTCCAACCTTCCCCCCATTGGCCTGAGTCTCAAAACAACACAGCTAATTAATCCCTCTTGAAAGGGCAAGACAGACTTTAAGGTGCCAGACCTCTTGGTAACATATGATGCTCCCCTGCACTCACATAACAGGGTGATTCTCTGTGGTCCTTGGTGATGGCTGCTCACAGTTAAACTGTGGGTAGCAGCCTTTGTGTAACTATGTGCACAGGCACTTCTGTGTGGATGCTGCAGTGACTTTGCAGTCTTTTTAATCTGGAGAAGAGAAGAAACAACTAATGGGAAGCATGACAGTGCAGGGATGAGGAACCCTGTTGTACTCCTGATGTTGCTGGACTACAGCTCTTGTCATCCCTATGGACCATGCTGGTTGAGGCTGGAGGAGCCACAGGTTCCCCATCCCTTCAACAGCAGTCTCCAGATATCTGAAGGGCTACCATACACCTGTTGCCTTAGAGTATAGCCTAGCACGGAATGAGTGGAAAGCAGGTTTTGGCTGAAAAATTGGATGGGAATGTATCAAGGATACTGCAACATCCTGCATTGAGCAGTGGCTTGGACTAGATAACCCCCAGTGTCCCTTCAGATTTTTTTATGATTCTACAAAGAAGAGGCCAGCTAGATCAGACCAAGGTTCCAGTTTTCCTGAATGCTAGTGTGGCATCCTGTTTGCCTCAATGACTCCACAAAGTGCACAAGCAGGACATTATGGATTACATCCAACATTCATCATACTCTGAGCAGACCTGTTGAAATTAATGGGCATTACTAACTTACATCCATTGATTTCAATGGGTCTATTGTGAATACAAAACCTGGAGAGCAACTGCTGGTCATTGTTGACCAGGGATGGTGAAGCAGTGACCCTCCAAATGTTGTTGGACTGCATTTCCCAGGGATTCAGGTTTTCTGTTCCTGGTGTAGGGCAATATTGAGCTAGGCAACCTCAAGTCCCAATTACTACAATGTATTCAGTGTGGGGCTTCTCTTGGGCCCAGTCCAGAACTTCCAGCCGATGCAGAATGCTGCAGCTAAATTGTTGTGACCAGCCTATTACCAGTGCATAACTCAAAATCTTTCACTGCCTGCCCATGTGCTACTGGGCCAGGTTCAATGTTCTGGTATCATTTGGCAAGGCCCTTAACAACTTCTGTCCAGGGTAGCTAAAGGACCACTTGATCCCTTCTATCCCTCCCTGATCACTGAGGTCTTCAGGGGAGTAATTTGTAGTGGCCCCCATGGTTCAGATGCACAGCTCGTACCCACCAGGAGCTGTATTTTCAGTATTGTAGCCCCAATTTTGTGCAAATTCCTTCCAATAGGGTCCCCTCCCTATTGAACATCTGTCTACAGAAGACTTTTAAAAATTCAGCAGGCATTTTGACTTCTGTCTGATTTTATAGTTTGAACTGATTTTCACCCTTTTTTGTATTTCTTGCACACTGCTTGAAAACTATTGAAGTTAAGCGATGTATAAATTGTTTAAATAAACAGATAACTGGGTAGGTTAATGGCCTGGCTTCGTATAACACAACCTCCATTGTCCCAATGACATCCTGAAAACATTTGCCTGTGGTTGTAGAAGCAGAATGTAAGACGAGCCTGCTGGGTCAGTCCAATGGCCCATCTCGTCTCGCATCCGTGTAACTGTGGGATTCCTGCAAGCTGAACACAATGAGCACAGCAGCACTCTGCCCACCTGCATTTCCCAGCAAGTGGTATTCATGGTGGCTAATAACCCTTGAAGAAGACAGCTGTGCCCTGTGGGAATGGACCCTCTGCTGGTCAACACCTTTTCATTTGTCCATATCATCGACACAACACCAGGGTTGGAAACAGGAGACTTTTGCATCCCTACCTGGAGATGCCAGGGGCCAGATCTCTGGCCTTCTCTATGCAAAGAATAGGCTATGGACCTTCTGTGAGTGGCCCTTCCACAAAGTGTGAGCATCATTGACAAGGGATGGGGGAGAGATTTGATTCAGTTTGCATTTGAAGACAAATCCGCTTAATTCACGCTTTCTGAAATAATCCACTAACTGAGGAACAATCTGCTTTCGAAATATGCACGTCTCCAAAGTCATATACTAAGGTAAAATGCACACTACATACTTTCAAATATAGCTAATGTTGAAAACAACATACACAAATACATTGTATAGAGGGAAATTGCTCTGCAAGTATGTGTATGTCAAAGCAAAATTGCAGACAAAAGGTTACATTTGGAGAAATCCACACTAAAATGCTGATGATTTTCCATGATAACTTAAAAAAACAAAAACAAAACAAAACCTGGCAAACTGATGTGGCAATGTGGAGAACTGAATTTTGAGATTCGAAAAGGAAGAAACTGAAACTGTCAGAACCTCCCATCCCTATCACTGATCCAGGTTGTGTAGTCCTACCAATACAGCAAAGATGCATTGCAGGTAAAGCTCCAGGTCTATGTGTGTTTGTGTGATTTCCCCCTGCGCCATTCTCTCCTTGGCTATCATTTTGAACTCCAAAGAAATATCTCCCCTCCCCTCTCTCTTACACATACACTGTGCTGATCCCTCATTATAGCCTAACTATTGTGAGTTGCTTCAAGGCCTTCCCAAGGGGGAGAGGAATGCGACCTAGATGAGCTCACTGCTCTGTAATGATGCCAATTATGGATCACATATCAAAACAATTCAGGCCTGCTCCTCTCCTGAAGTGTAAATTGCACTGCTGGTGAAGCAGTGAGACGGCAAGCAGGCATCCTTTTCCCTGACAACGTGTATTATCTCTGGAGAAGAGGTGACCTTTAGATGCCTACCAAAGGTTGCTGTAGCATTCAAGGGACATCTTCCTCCCTCATTTTTCATAATGCTGGGTCCTAACTTTCTTTTTTTGGTAGAAGGGGCAAGGTGTAGGAATGGAAGTTGAAATGGAAATTAAATGGCAATTGCCTTGTTCCACAAGGTATTGTTTTGTTATTCATTTATGTCACTTTCCCCATGATCATAGAACCATAGGACTACAATTACAGTTATCCCTCCTTGTTTTAGCCTTATGGCAAACTTTGGAGGTAAGGCTGCAGCAATTAGTGCTGGCTCTACCAGTATGTATTATGGACCAGGGTCAGTCTGAGCCTGGGTTTTCCATGCTCAAGTCCTTAGGGTGCGTAGCAACTTCTACCACCTTCGGGCAGTGGTGAGCTGCAGTAAACCCATCTCAGGGGTACAGCCTCTGCTTGGCATGCAGAAAGCCCCAGGTGCGATCCCAGGTCAGCCTATAATGTCACCAGCATGAAATTCTGGTGGGCCACAGCCAGCCAGCATAAACAATATTGAACTATCAGTGGCTAGTAGCCATGATGGCTATGCTGTGCCTTCTCAGCCAGAGGCAGTAATGCTTGTGCATGCCAGTTTCTGGAAACCACAGGAGGGGAGAGGGCTCATGCTCAGATTCCGCCTGTGGGTTTCCCATTCAGGTATTTGTCTGATCACTGAGAGAACAGAATGCTGGATTAGATGGGCAGTTTGTGTGGTGCAGCAAACACTTCTTTTGTTCATATGTTACTTGGAAAATTGCTGGGGATTGAACCCGGAACCTCCTGCATGCAAAGCAGATATGCTTCTTCTGAGCTATGGTCCTTCCACATAGATGGGTCATTGGCCTGATCCAGCAGGCTCTTCTTACATTCATTGTCATTGGCTGGGCCCACCCCCACAACCCAGAAGGCAAAATCTATCCCAAGCAAGGCCTCTGATGAATATCTTAGCAGCTGTGCAGAATCATTGGGGAATAAGCAGGCTATTTCGGTGGTTTATAGGTCAGGCGTTGCATTGAAAGAGGCATCTGTTGTCAGCAAGAACAGAATTTTGTCTAGTGAGTGACAGATAGCCACCCACACATACAGACATACCCTCCAGTCCTATGTTGTGTCTTCCATCCACTGGGAATGAACCAGTAACAGCTGTCTATGCAATTTTCCCAGAAAGCTTAATAAAATGCTGCTATCAGTGAAACTGCATCCATGGGATCCGTTAGGTTGGCACATATATACACAGGTGAAACTCAGAAAGATAACCCATCTTCAAACAACAGCAAAATCTATCTACCCGTTTGACTCAGCCACTCAAAAATAATGGAAGGCAAACCTATCCAAAGGCATTTAAAGGCAAACCTATCTAATTCGCAGTTTCTGAAACAATGTGCAAACTGAAACAAAGCTATTGTTTGAAATTCATTCTTTTCCATATTTTGCAATGCAATTTCTCCATCCAAGTAATGTGTAAAAATAGCAATAGTCACAATAATGCTAGAGTAAAAATGCACATATCAGTGAAAATATTGTAATATATTTGGGGCAATTCTTTTGGAAATATGTGTATATGTGAGGGGAAATGGCATAAAAGCTGTGTTCATTAAGAGAAATTTGCTCTAAAATACTGGTAAAATTTAATGAGGACTTTAAAGAAAAACTTATGTGGCAATGTGAAGAACCGAATTTAAGATCGGGGGGCGAGAAACTGGGAGAGACCAAAATGGGTAGATGCAGACATTGGTGTTACCGCAGACACCAATCAGGGAAGGGTTTGTTGTGAGCCAGAAGTGAGAAGCTGCCTCCCCTCCTTGGTCTTGTTTCTGATACTGATTGGAGTTCAGAGCTCCTTAATGACACACTCACAGCAGCTGTGCCACTGTGAGAGTAATTTCGCAGAGGGGGAAAGCCAATGCAGCAGTGGCGGCAGCACCCCCAGGGGTGCAGGTTTGTTGTCTTCGAAAAGCTCCAATATATTACTGCTTACCTTAATAGGGAGAGGGCAGGGCTCCTGTGGTGCACAACCATTAGGCAAAATGAATAAGGGGCTTGCCTGCTAGCAACTGCGCCACACCACGTGTGCCCTATGTAAACAGGTTTCAAATGCGTTTCAGGCTGAAAGCTCCCTCATAGAAAGAAATCCTATCTGTTTGATTAATCTGTTTAGGTCCCACCTCTTCCTCC